>NC_056744.1:513643162-513925662 GCF_019279795.1 Protopterus annectens
TAAAAGTATTGTTATTACACACTCACCAGCATGGATTGGCTGTCTTGCTGGTACTCCAGAGGGACCTGCACAAATAAGACAGTTATTGTCAGTGGGCACAACTGTGCCATTGATACTGTGAGTATGATACAGTATGGTAGTACAACAGTTGGCTTTCACAGGTGTACTGCTGATATTGAGAATATAAATCTTGCACAATAATGTCCAGGATAACAACTACAAACACAGTACACATCTCACACATGCATAAACTACCAGTGCAGAGAACAGTCAACTACAGATATGGCATGTTACCTGCACACTCCATGTCCACATGCTGGGTGGCTCCAGCCTCCATCATTACACACGTCTGTGGATGTTGTTGTTGTTGGGCTGGAGCCACAACACTTAGGGGGAGCCCCCCCAGTCTGGTGAGGGGGGGGGGTTTATAGGTGCCCCACCACCTGTAGCAAGCTGTTGCCTGTGGATATCAGACGCACACTGATGGACATTTCTAATGAAATCACTGCAGTGATGGCGTACCTGCTCATATGTCCGGTTATGCATGCCTATGTCATTTACCCGATGGACAAGGTCTTGCCACAGTGCAGCCCTCTCCTGCTGGTTCTGGCTGGTCTGGGAAAAGAGTGTTGAAAAATCCCGCACCAGGCTCTGGTGTATCTCCTCATCCTCTGCTGCGAATAACAGGGGTTGCGCTGATGCACCATCGCCCTGGAAGGAAAAGGAAAATATGTGAGCAAGTAACATGACACACATAATACTCTACTGTACTGATATCACTGAACTGCCATATATAGCATCTGTCTGTCTATCAGGGAATACACATGTAAATTACCACATATCAGTGCTCAGCCAACAACTGTGTGACAGTGCCTGCCACACTCCTTACAACAAACTAGTATACACCAGCACTCGGCACACTGTTTGAGGTCCAATGCACAACCTCACACTGGGGGTATGTATTAAGGTAATGGATGGGGAGTATTGTCATCCCATGCAATGCATGCAATGCACAGTTACAATTTAGTCTTTGCGGCCATGCCCCTACCTACTCCGCAGTCATATACACGGAACCACAGCACAACATATGGCAATGTAGTATGTTTGTATCCCAATACCTGACGCATCTTTCTCTGGCCTCATACCAAGGACACACATTACCATGACAGACACAAAGTCATGCTGAGCAATCACACCATTACAGACCTTGCATACAGTCAGTGGCACACTCATTCTCCTCACATAGTTGGTATTGCTATGAGTACATGTGTGTGTGCATTGTGTCATAGGTAGGTAGTATGCTATTGGCCCTGGGCCTACGGCAGCATACTGTTAGCAACCTTCAACTACATATGTATGTCCAGCCTTCACTAACAGTTGCAGTATGTCCCTTGCCCTATGCACATCTTCATATAAATATAGATACAGACTGCTAACATATATGGAGGGTTCACAGTATGTAGATTATTAGATTATGTACTTTACATTACCTTTGTTTCTGACTGCTGTTTTGGATGGCTTGCTGCTGGCTGGCTTGCTGATGGCTGCCTTGCTGCTGGCTGCCTTGCTGTTGGCTGGCTTGCTGCTGGCTGGCTTGCTGATGGCTTGCTGCTGCTGTCTTGATGGTTTTTTTCTTTTTATTATTATTTTTGGTGTCTCTCTCTCTCTCTCTCTCTCTCTCTCTCTCTCTCTCTCTGTCTCTCTGACTCCCTGCAGTTGCTGCAATTATATTATTGCATGTGTGGACTGGGAGTACAGGCTGCATTTGTAGGTATCTGCACCTGTGCATGTGATGGCCTCTGCACCAATTGTTAGCCAGCATTTACTAATTGCATGCCGCCTGCTGTGTGGTAATTGCAGTTCTCACTGTGATGTCAGGACAGTGCTATTAAATGTTAGGTTAGGTAGGCATAGCCCTTTCAGTTTTTCAAGGTGGGGACCATGCTGGTTTTCTGTGGACACTGTTCTGTGAGTGTAAAGGTTGGCATGTCTCTCATATCTAAGGCTGTGTTGTAGGCACTGAAATGCATGTTGTACTGAAACCTGACTGTTGCTTCTTCCAGTTCATTCTTCTCAGTGTGTATGTTAACTGACACCTAATAATACTAATACTGTTTACATGGGAGTATGTGCTTTCCTGTGGGACTTGTGGATTAACTGGTATACAACAGTAGATCTTGCAATTTGTTGCTATGGCTTCACTATTTAGCCTTTACATTCACTCCTTGAAGGCTTCCTAAGTGTCTTTACTGGAATGTGTTGCTATGGCTTTCCTATTTTCCATTTACATTCACTCCTTGTAATGCATGATATATTTCTTTCAGCAGCAATTCCTTATATGTTTGGTGTGGTTTGGTGGTACTGCATGCAGTCTAGTATGGCCAAGGTGTGGGGTTTGACACCTACAAGGGTATCTTATTTTGCTGCTGAGCAGTAGTGGGGCCTTGTACTTTGTACTAACAGTTATGAATATCAGGCACATGCAGTGCTTGTAAACTGCTATACTGTCCTTATTTTATTAGATGGCTACATCCTTTGATATTTCTGGGTTGTACTCCTACATGAGGGTGTGCTTGTGGAAGCAATTCTACAGCTATTCACAGAGTGTGTGACAGCAGACAGAATGATGTGCCTGTGAGTTTCTGACACATGCAGGTCTCAGATACTCTCAGGTGTATATTTTAGCAACCTCAGGGAATGGTACATATCAGTGGGATACACCCGTGATATATTTCAGATATTCTGCAGTTGTGACTGTGAGGTATTTTGAGCATATGTATTACTACACCATTTCTGACATGCAAGTAGTGTGTACTTTAACTAATTGAGAGTTACCATAACGTGGGATTCCACACCTTTCTGCCTACTGTTAGTACATTTCCCAGGGAGTCAGTGGGGCACAGTTAACATTTGTTTGCAAATCAGGAACATCCCTGTAAATCAGTCACAGTTGTGAGGTCTGCCCTCTTACCTATTCAAATATGGCATTGTTTATCCTGCTCTGATAGTGTGTATGGTTTGCAAGGTGCTACTGTCACATTATTACCTACTAGCATGGCTGTTTCTCTTATCACACTAATGTAATGCAATTCCACAAGAATTGCCAGTAGAGATACAAGAAAAGCTTTGTGTAATAGCCTTCCTATATTCCCTTTACATTCAGTCCTACTATTTCATGATATATTGCGTTCAGCACAAAGTTCTTGTATATAAGTCATGGCTTAGTGGTAGGTCGTGCAGACTAGTGTTTCCAAGGTCCTGGGTTTGAGACTGACAGAGGAATTTTACTTTGCTGCTGAGCAGACTACAGACCTTGCCATTCAGAGTGACTAAGGCACTTTTAAGCAGTTGTAAGTGGGTTAGCGCTGGCTTGCGCGGTGCTCACGCATGCGCACTGTCGCTTAGCTTCATGTACACATGCTTAGCCAAGCACACAAGCGCACACCTGCTGACTACTGCTTAAAAGTGCTTACTCTCGTGCACACCCTCGCTAATTTCTTTTAAAGAAAAGAAAATGGGGAGATAGGAAAGTGGTGAAAAAGGGGGCACAAAGAGGGTAGGACAGTAGGAAAACAAGCTTGGGATTTGCAGGAAGGATGTAGGAAAGGCCCATAGCTGCTCATTTTTTTATCAGCAACAGCTGTGCATATGTGTGTAATTTGGTGTGAAATTTGAAACCTTCCACCCCTGAGAGAGGGGCGAGGACAACAAAATATGTTGTACAGCCAATTGTAATTACCAGTTGACATGTCCAGCAGACATGTCTGCAAAATGGGCAGCTATGTATGGGGTGTAATTTTTTTGTGGGAACAGAGTGCCCTTTTTTTATTATTTTTTCAGGTGAGAGTGGAATGTGAGGTACAGGAAGTAGGTATATTTGGGGAGGTAGGTAGGGGAGGTTAACAGACAAGGCAAGCAAGATGAATACAAGGGTGGAGTATGACACGTGGGGGGGAAACACAATTGATGGGGACGGATGTTTGGATATCGCGAGCCCATGAGCCCACAGATGGCAACAATGGAACTGAGATCCCCACCCATGGGCAGTTGACACTGCGCCTTCACTGCCCAGAACGGGGCTGTGTAGCATGGGCAGGTACACCTGTGAGTTGCGCCACCCGTGCCTCAAGCTGGCATTGGGGTTCAAGCACAGAATGCCTGATCTCGCTACGCACCACAGACCGGACACTTTGGAGGGTGAGTGGACATTCTCCTCTGGCCACGCTTGCAGAGAGGGGACGAGCCCCATCCCCTGCAGCGCTTCCACCTGAAGGTGGCACAGGGCCACCGGAGGAGGTTCCGGCCTGGGCACTAGTGTCAGGTACACTCGCCAGCTGAGGTGGGAGAGGTGGGTCCGCTGGAACCCGCCTTCCCTGTTGTCCTATGTTTAGCAATATTTTATGACATTTTGGGTTAGTAACAAACAATACCATTCAAAATTAGTTGTAACAGCATGCATCAGTATTCCCATTAACCAAACACCCATGAATTCCAAACACTGAACAGCAAGCATAACACATGCATATTTTGAACAACAGTACACAATCCAACAGCATGCAGGGTTGATTGATGGCAACAGGCCATCAGGTTTGGATATGTGAACAGGGCACATGCATCAACGTACATGCAAATATGTATGAACCAACAGGACAAATGCCCATGGGAATTAATTGTGAATACACATACCCATTTTGGTGTGGAATGGCATTATTTGTGAAAATAGGGTAGGGTGAAGAAATATTTCATTAACAACTTCAACTGCCTATACATATGCTGTACATTTCTAGTAGCTGCAGATATATATACCCTACAGGTCTTAGTACAGTTTCCTATATGTAACCTTAGGAATATTGGTGATGGGAATGTTACTGCTACATTAATATACATTGCATTTTTATTCATACACATTCATATCTGTCTGTGTTCAGGTACAGCATCCTGTTACATTTGATTTATATGGCTCTAGACAACTGTGGATGCTCAGTATTTCATACAATCATACTATCTCCATATTGCAAGTGTACAGCAACATATCCAAATTGTGGGATGGACACATTCCAGCTTCAGTACTTTATTACAAACATTTCACTCTTTGGTTGTGGCTGTCTCATTCATTTCATTATGTACTGACTGCAGTGTAACTTTATTCAAGACTTATTACAGCTTTCTTGGTCAATTCATACCTCTTTCTCACACTGTCACTTGTTTTATTTTTACAATTCAAGATGGTACTTAATTCTAGGCGTTATTAACATTTCTTACTTGGTTACAACAATCCTTTCCAACAGACTCACTTGTTTCATATGGCAGATTTTAAAAGGGGATGTATTTGACATGTCTATCATCTTTAGCTTGTTTACCAGTAATTTTCAGGCTGAAGCAAGTTATCTGATATTACAATACAGGTGGAAAATCTCTATTTCAGACTTGTTTTTTATTTCTGGATTACAGGCTGCATCACTTATCTAATCATACAGTACTAGAAGAATCTTTCTTCTAGTGTTATTTGAACTTTATTAATATGTAACAACACTGAACTCTTTTACAAGCTGTCTCACTTATATTCTATAACAATTACAGCAAAATAATTACTAACCTGCTTGGTGGTGCAACCACACCAGCCTATCATCATAGGCTTGCCGATTCATGGAACGCACACCTGCAGCTGTAATATAAATGAAGTAATATTGGAACATACATCTCCATAATATCAGCTAGGATAATTTCTTACATACTTAATTACATGGATACTTACTCAGTAGTGGGGCGTTGGGCATTTGCCGGGCCTCCTGGATCCAACTGTTCAGTTGGTCCTGCTTTCGTCTCTTCAGGTCCGCATGGTGGTGACAGACCTGTTCACCAGTCCTTGGTATGCCTGTGGCACTGGTGAGATCATGTGCCAACCGGTTCCATGCCTCTGCCTTGTACGCACCCCAGAAAACCTGGCCCTGCATGAGTTGAGCCTCATGATCATGGACTAGGAGCCAAACCATATATTTGGACTCCTCAACACCCCACCTCTGTGCTCGGAAGCGACTGCCCTCTCCTACACCTGCCATCCTGACTGCAACTAGGTTCCACAATCAGTTATGCTGTGTATTCCCGCCTATGGGGCTTATATATGCCGTTTTTCCCACACTTATCTGTGATTGGCCATTTTGGAAATGTATCAGCTTAAAAAAACTGCTTTGTCATGCTTCTATTTCCATTTATTCCTATATGTATGCTAATACTGCATTTCTCAGTACAACTGTCATGGCTTAGTGGTTCAGTACTTTGACTATGATGGACAATATCCTGGGTTCGAGCCTGGGCATTGCTTTTTTTATTTTATGACTGTCTAGACAGGCTAGGAGGTGTGTGTGTCTGTGTAAAGGTGCCTTTGACAGCTTGCTCAACGTTGCCCGCTTGTAAGCCAGTTGGCGCGCTGCGCAGCTCTGCGCAAATGGCTTACGCTGGTTAACGCATTATTTGGCTATGAGCACGCATATTACGCTGTGTGAAGCGTTGCTCAGCTACGGGCACACAGTTTCAGAGTGTTAAAGTGCTGCTCAACTGAGGGCACTCATATTACACCTGTTAAACCACTGCTCACCTGCGACAATCATACTCAGCTTGTTAGAGCGCTGCTCAGCTATGGGCACTTATAAATTTTTTTTTTTATTGTGTCAGATTTCTTCAAAAATACATGGCCCATTTCATTACATTTTACTTAAATTATAGTTTTATATATATATATATATATATATATATATATATATATATATATATATATATATATATATATATATCCATATATGTCAGGGGATTGTTTCCTACTTATTTCACTAAAAATAGAAAATGATGTTTTTGGGGCTCGAACCATGACTACCTCCTCTTTGGCCAACGTCTCTACCGCTACGCTATTGCTACTTGGCTTAATTTGCATATTTAGATCTTATATGCTTTTTCAATGACTGCTCACTGTGGCTGAGCGAAGGGCACACCCGGGCAAATGAGCGCAATTACGGGCAGACATTTTTGAAATTATAAAAAAAAAATGAAACTGTTGATTTTTACAGTTTACATTACAGTTGGGTTTATAGTCTGTGGGGGCATGTGTGGTTCATAGGTTCATAAGTTCATACTAGGCTATCTGACCTAGGGCATTTATAAGCCTAGCCAGAGTGTGTTTGGCTTTCGCCACCCATTTTAAATTAATTTTGCTATGCCCTTTTTTTCCAGATTAGTATACTGTGCCTCTGTCTAACAGTGACACAGAAGTGATACCCGGGGTAAACCTACGATCTCCCATCCACTCATCAAGATTCCTCTTGAAGAGAGTCAATGAGGGACTCTGCCTAACCTGGACTGGGATTTTATTCCAGAGTGAAAGGAGCCTCTGGGTTATGAATCTGTCCCTCCAGCATGTCCTATTTATGTCAGTGCTGAGGTTCAAGTCTCTCAAGCGCGTAGCTCAATGGGATTTGGATTTTCTGAGGTGCAGCATGTCCATTAATTCCGGGTTGGACATGGCTTTATATGTCAGGCACAGATCACCTCTGAGCAGGCAGTATGCCACTGAGTAGAGCTGGAGTTTCTTTAACCGTCAGCATATGGCATCTTTTTGAGCCCTTTGATCCTCTTGGTGAGGAACTTTTGGGGTCTTTCCAGTTGCTGCAGGTGTCTGGTAAGGTACATCCCAAAAGGGGCATTGAACTCAATTATGGGCCTGATGAGGGATGAGTAAAGAGGCGATGACCTCCCTGATCCAGATGTGAATCCCTTCATGATTAGGTGGGCTATATAAAATGTTTTTCTAACCACTTTGGCCACGTGGTTGTCAAATGAGAAATTGCTATCAACTTGGGTCCCCAGGTCCCTAATTACTTCTTCTGTACTTAATGGATTACCACCTATATGGTAATTTGTGGGCACTTTGTTTTTGCCAAAGGGGATGACTATACACTTTTTGGCGTTTAGCTTGAGGCCATGGCTCTGGCACCAGTTGTCTGTTTCTATGAGGCCCTTTTAGAGGATGCTTGTGTCAGCTGGAGAGTCGATTATGGTGTCCAGTTTGCAGTCATCTCCGAACTTGGTCAGCCACAGTCCTCCCGTGTTGGCCTGTACCTCCGAGAAGTATATACCGAACAAGAGAGGTCCCAGGACTGAGCCTTGTGGGATGCCACTTGTAACTGGTTTGGAGTCTGACATGGCTCCAGCAATTCTAACCATGTGGGTTCTGTCCTTGAGCCAGTTTGCAACCCATCTAGTGACATAGGGGTTTATATTTAAGCTGGTGAGCTTATCTTTAATGCCAGTGGGGTATTGTATCGAAGGCTTTGCAGGTCCAGGTAGGCTGTGTGGACCACCTTCCCCTCGTCAATGGCCTTGGTGACTGTTTCAAAGAAATCAACCAGGTTTAAGAGGCAGGATCTGCCCTTAACAAAGTTGAACTGGGTAGGATCCAGTGTCTGTAGGTCCCCAATATCTTTATTTATGAGGTCCATGATGATCCTTTCCATAGCTTTGCAGACCAAAGTGCTATAAATAACAAAGAAATAAAGAACAAAATAAACAAAAAAACAAGATATTTATAGCTCCGAGTTTCCTCAATGTCTTTCCTTCAATCAGTTCAGTTGTGTTTTTTGACATTTCCGCGGACTCGCTCTTGGGAGTTTACTTTCAGGACTGTGACTCTTCTGGGGGTGTGTCCCTTTGCAGAACTCACCCTGCAGACACGCCCCGTACTTTCTTACATAGACCATGTTAGCCTAGGGTGTGATTCAGCATGCCCTCATGAATATGCATGGCATGCTGACGTCACACCGTTTAACTGCAGCCTCCGTGTAAGACATATTAACTCTTACACGGAGGTTTTGTGAATCCTGCCCTAAATGTTAAAAATGTTTCTCTTTAAATATAAATTATATGGACAAAAGTCCAATTGTTAAATTGTCTAAATATGACATGCACATTTATATTTAAACATACTCTATATGTTTATATATGTAAATAATGTGTTTTTTAACTTAATCTTAATTACTTTATGCTCACCGAAACCTTTCTTCTTTCCAATGCCTTTAACTTTAAAATGGGAGAAATAAAATGTCTCTCATTTATACCTGGCCAGCTATCAGCCTGCAGACAAATCTGCCATTTTGAGCTAACTAATCTTTAACATCAGCCCCCATGGTTTATTGTCATCTATAACAACATGGTCTATAGGCATAAAATAAAACAAATGCCCCTTATTGCTACTAACATGCGATGCTAGGGCATTGTTCATATTGTGTCGTTTGATAGCATACTCATACTCATATATTCTCTGCAAAAGTTTTCTCTCTGTCTTTCCAATATAGAAACATGGACATACATTACACAAGGCCAAGTACACCACTGCTTTCAAGCTACAAGTATATCTATCCCTAAGGTAGTATGTGGTGTCCCTAACAATAAAGCTATTTGACACTTGAATTTTATGGCCCCATGTACAAGCTCCACACTTAACCATTCTTTCTTTAATTTTTGTTTTTCTTCTCTGTTTTGTCCTAAGTAAATCCTTGAAGCTTGGCCCCTTCCTATGTATGATTTTTAGCTTTTCCCCTATTCGCTGTCTTATATTTGAATCTTCTAGTAGGATTGGCCAATTCTTTTCAAAAATGTTTCTCAGTGAAGAAGTATCCTGGTTGAATGTCATAGCCAAGGCTTTTGAAAATTCAGGCATTGCCCTTTATTTTTCACTTTCAGATCTAATCAGGGTCATAACCTCACTAATTATTGTCTCATGTGGCTGATCCACAGGCAACCCGGAAGTGTCATAATGACCTAAAATAGATTGAAAATAACCATTCAACCTTTTAATACTAACTTCAGAAATTAAAAAATCCAAATGACAGGCGAGCCAAACTTGCGGGAGACCAAAAGAAAAGTAATCCACTCTTCTGTCCACTTAACGCAGGTTTATTGAAAATACTACAGCGTTTTCGCTACTGCGACTCAGTAGCTTCTTCAGAGTAACAAACATGAAACAGCGCCAAATTTTGAAATTTAAAAAGAAGTGAGGTCACACAAAAACGTCACTTCTGGGTTTCCTAAAAGAGAAACTCTAAAGAAAATACCAGTGCTTATTGTATTTACCACAATATTATAGAATAAAGATAAACAATCTAAATAATTACTAAACATGTAGAAAACTAATATACAACTTAATCACTATATACAAGTGTATTTTATAAAAACATGAAAATGAAAATAAAAATAAAAATTGTGAAGACTAAAACTGTTAAATCACCTTAAGAAACTTTTAAGTTTCAAGATGCAAGAAATATTGCAATTTTCATTTAGACCCGGAAAACTAAATGCTTCAAGTTTCAATTGCCATTCCAATTCATGTGTTTCTAAAAGTAAAGACACTGGACCTCCCCTGATGTTATAAGGGATATGATCAATAGCTATAAAGTGAAAAGAGTGCCCTACATTTTTACTAATATGTTTGGCTAGGGCATTCTCTGTTTTGTTATTTCTAATTGCGTATATATGTTGGTAAATTCTCTCTTTAAATTTACGGTCCTTTTTACCAACATGATAAGCTGGGCAACAGTCACAAGTAGCTAGATAAACAACAGATTTTGTTTCACAGTTCACTTTGTAATTAATATTGTATTTAATACCCCTGATAGTAAATGTGTTTCCTGTTCGTAAAAAACTGCACCAATTACAGCGTCCACACAAGAATGTGCCTTTCTGTCTCAAAAATGAGTCATTTACCTTATTTCTTTCAAGAAATGTCTTGAGGTTGTTACCTTTTCTGTAAACAACTAAAGGTGTACTCCCTAATTTCTCAAATAGTTGACTGTTACTACTAATGAAAAAACAATTTTTAGTGACAACAGACCGGATTTGATAAGAATCGGCACTGTATGTGGTAATAAAACTAGTGGGAGGCTTCTGTGCAGTATTTGTAGTTAATGAAGTAGAGTCAACTGTCAGCGGAGGAGGTGAAGTATAATCTAATAAAAGTTCTGTAACAGTAAACAAATCGTGGTGTAATAAAGGTTTGTAAAAGCCTATCTTGCGTTTAGATTTGACTTCTTGTAAAAGGTCAGTCAGTAAGGGCTGAGGGTAATCACGGCTGGAAAACATCTCCATCAAGAGGTCACATTCAGTGTTGAAATGGAAGTCAGTACTACACATTCTCGGTGCCCTGATGAGTTGACCCTTCACGATTGAACATTTCTGATGAAATGGGTGTGAACTGGAGAAGTGGAGGAATGAATTGCAGTAAGTTGGTTTCCTATAGATAGAAGAAACAAAACAATCATTCACTAAATCTTTCTCTAGTTTTACATCCAAATAGTCAATCTCTAATGAAGAGAATTGGTATGTGAACTTGAAGAAACTAGTGGTATTGTTAAGATATTCGACTAAGGCAAAAGCTTCCTCTTCTGTCCCCTTGAATAAGATGAAAATATCATCAAGGTATCTAGTGTAGAAGATCATCTGATGACTAAAAGAAATGTTGTTTAAAACAAATTGTTTTTCCCAATGTGCAACAAATGCGTTGGCTACACTAGCACCACAAAGGGACCCCATGGCAATACCCTGTTTTTGGAGATAAAATCGTCCGTCAAAAAGAAAAAAGTTGGAAGATAAAATTAACTCTAACAGTTCAGAGACAATGTCGATTTCATTCTTAGTAGCACCCAGGTTGTCCATAAAAAGTGTAATCCATTCAATAGCCTCAAGATGTGGGATTGAGGTGTAAAGGTCAACCACATCTATAGTGAGGAAGTTGACCGATTTACCAAAAGGAAAGTTGTTGATTTTACTTAAAAAAGACCAACAGTCTTTACAGATACTTGAGATGTCTTTTAGGTACTTAGAAAGAATATTGTCGACTAGGCGTGCACAGGGGTGTGTCATAGACGATCTACCATCAACCAAAACCCTCATGGGGGGTTATATAAGTTTTTATGAATTTTGGGAATGCCAAAGGTCATGGGAACTTTAGGTGAGGGTATATCTATAAAGTTGTAAGTGTCAAGGTCTATCTTACCCAAAATAAATAAGTCCCTAAAGTAGCCCCTGTTTCTGGAATATGCCTTATTCATTGCATTTAGAGACGAAGGAGCATAAGCTGGGTTATCCAAAGCTGCAAGCATTTTTTCTTTATATTCAAAGTTGTCAAAAATTACTAAGCCGCCTCCTTTGTCTGGCTTAAGTACTCTAACTGAGAGACTACATAAGTTGTGTAAAGCAGTCATCTGTTCTCTTGATGTGTTAGCTTTCTTCTGTCTAAAAGAGAAACTATTAGTTTTATGTAGGTGTCTAAAGTCAAGTTCACAAGCTCTTTCAAACATAGATAAATCAGGGTGTAAAGGTGGGTTGAACGTGCTAGATAATTTTAGATTAGAAGCTATTTGTGGCACAGAGTTTGCTAACATAATATCTAAATTCAACTTGCGCACAAAACATTTGAGGTCAGTTATAGTTTTAGCTAAATTGCAATTTTGGCTAGGGACAAACGAGTTGCCAAAAGCCAGTAAATCAATTAATTCTTAATCTAAATTAACACTAGAAAAGTTGTATATTTTGAAATCACCCTTGCTATTGTTAACAATTTTCAAACAGTTGTTTAAAGAAAGTGTCCAAGTTGTCATTCAAGTTTAACTCTGGTGGTGGTTCCAATTCCTGTTGTTGTAACCCAAACGTCGGTTGTTTCGTGGTCCTAAAAAAACAGTGTTGTTGTTAGGGTTGTACTTGACCATATTCCCTTCTCTCTGAGGTAGTTGTTGGTTAGGTGTATTGTTCCTATTTGCTCTTATCCTGTTACTTCGAAGAGTTTGGGTTGGAGGATCTGCAAGAACTTCTTCGATAATGTCAAGGTTGGGGTCAACAAACTGACCAGTTTGTCTTTCAGTATTAAGGGGTGGAAAATCTGTAGTTAAAAAGCCAGTCCAATTATTAGGACACCGCAATTTAGGATAAGCTGCTTTATCTTGGTATGTAAGTCTGTCTCTGGATAATTTCTTGGATTTGTTAGTTTTAAGTTTTACTAATAAAGCATCAATACTACTAAAGATGCGAGTGTAGTCATATTTGTAACTAATAAAATCCAAGTCCAACTTAATCAATTTGTCTAAGTCATTGATTTCAGCAGTCAAGTTACTAATAGTGTTAGAGTAATGTTTGACCATAAGTTCTAGCAATTGTGCCCCTTGCTTTTCAAAGAGACTTTCTAATTCAGATAAAAAATTTTCATCTAAAAACAAGCCAGTAGGGGCGAAGTTACTATGTAAACCTTTAGGTATAATATGTTCATGTAAACATTGTTTGAAATAAGTTACTTCAAGTTGTGATTTCCTTAGCTTTAATAGCTTATTGTCAAATACCTTTAGTTTCTCCGAGATAGATTCAACATGTGATAAAGGTTGACCCGCTCCCGCTGCCGGTAGTTCACTTTGGCGTTGTTGTGTAAAAAATAATGTATCTAGATTACCAATCCATTCCTCCAAAATTGGAACTCCTATAAGCGCCGGGTTGGGGTTGTTTAAAACTTCGCCAGATACTGGGTTTCCAAACCTCCTTACAGTAGTTGTTTGTTCCACTGGGGAATTTGAAGCTGAAGTAATTAGCAAAGGTCGCAAAGTATCTGGTTGTCCTGCTGGAATTGAAGACTCGTTGGAATTATTAGAGCTAGAACCATTCTGTTGAAAATGATCCCCGTTGTTGAGATGGTTAGAACTAGAAGCTAGTCTTTGGTCTAAAGAGTCTAAACGTTTATTAAAAGTTTCCAATCGTTGTGTGATTGAAAGAAAAAGCGCTGGCATGTCAAAGTTTTGTGTAGAAACATTAGGTAGGATCGTGCCAAAAATATTCGGACTCCTAGGGCTGTCAGGACCGCCTGTAGCCATGTTACCACCAAACTATTAAACACGAAAAGCAAACAAACAAATAAAAAATCCAAATGACAGGCGAGCCAAACTTGCGGGAGACCAAAAGAAAAGTAATCCACTCTTCTGTCCACTTAACGCAGGTTTATTGAAAATACTACAGCATTTTCGCTACTGCGACTCAGTAGCTTCTTCAGAGTAACAAACATGAAACAGCGCCAAATTTTGAAATTTAAAAGGAAGGTCACACAAAAACGTCACTTCTGGGTTTCCTTAAAGAGAAACTCTAAAGGACATACCAGTGCTTATTGTATTTACCACAATATTATAGAATAAAGATAAACAATCTAAATAATTACTAAACATGTAGAAAACTAATATACAACTTAATCACTATATACAAGTGTATTTTATAAAAACATGAAAATGAAAATAAAAATAAAAATTGTGAAAACTAAAACTGTTCATTCACCTTAAGAAACTTTTAAGTTTCAAGATGCAAGAAATATTGCAATTTTGCAATCTTTGAAAGAAATATTGCAATCTGCAAAAGTTTTCTCTCCGTCTTTCCAATATAGAAACATGGACATACATTACACAAGGCCAACTACACCACTGCTTTCAAGCTACAAGAATATCTATCCCTAAGGTAGTATGTGGTGTCCCTAACAATAAAGCTATTTGACACTTGAATTTTATGGCCCCATGTACAAGCTCCACACTTAACCATTCTTTCTTTAATTTTTGTTTTTCTTCTCTGTTTTGTCCTAAGTAAATCCTTGAAGCTTGGCCTCTTCCTATGTATGATTTTTAGCTTTTCCCCTATTCGCTGTCTTATATTTGAATCTTCTAGTAGGATTGGCCAGTTCTTTTCAAAATTGTTTCTCAGTGAAGAAGTATCCTGGTTGAATGTCATAGCCAAGGCTTTTGAAAATTCAGGCATTGCCCTTTATTTTTCACTTTCAGATCTAATCAGGGTCATAACCTCACTAATTATTGTCTCATGTGGCAGATCCACAGGCAACCCGGAAGTGTCATAATGACCTAAAATAGGTTGAAAATAACCATTCAACCTTTTAATACTAACTTCAGAAATTAATTCATCTATAAGTTTACAAGGATAAGCCCGATTGAGAAACATGGAACACAAAGTGTTACATTCATCAATAAAATCCTCGTGTGATAACCATTCGGGCAGCTCTGACAAGTTGCCCCTTCACAACCGACCTCTTTTGATAGAATGGATGCAAGTTGCTGAAATGCAGGAAGGAATTAAAATATGTTGCCCTCCTGAAAATTTTAGCAACATATCTATTATTGGTAGTATCTTTGAAGAGGCAAATGTCAAGGTAGTGGATGAATTGGACACTAGAGTTAAAAGTAAACTGGAGGAATGACGTGGTCTTATTAATATAATTCAAGAAACTATCCAACTCTGTGGATGGCCCTTTCCATATCATGCATATGTCATCCTGGAATCACAGGTAAAGCTTAATATTGGAGAAACATGTGGATAAGAACATGTATTTTCTATCCCAATAAGGCATGACAATGTTTCTAAAAGCTCCACCACATGATGAGCCCATGGCTACACCCTTACAGTGTAAATAACAGTTGTTGTCAAAGGAGATGTAATTGTTGGTGAGAACTAGTTCTAACAGTTCTACGATGAGCATGCTGGTTTTATGAGACAATTTATGCTCCAACAACATCTCACTAACCCACTTTAGACGTATGTGCTGTGGGATGACAGTATAAAGTCCTTGACATCTATGGTAACCAAAATGTTGTTGGCAACATAAAGAATTTTGATGACCTGGGCTAAGAAACTCCATGAATCTTTACAGATCTGTGGTTCCTTTCCTATGATTTTGTTTCAGTTCATAATCCACATACTGAGCACATGCTGATGTTATGGAATCCCTGCCATCCACAAGAGGTCTCACTGGAGGATTGTCAATGCTCTTGTGGATTTTGGGGATACCAAAAAATACTGGTATTCTGGGTGTTATTATGTTCACATAATTAAGCAGGTGGATATCTATTCTCCTTTCAAGAAACATGCCAGTTAGTTGGGAATGGATTCTTTTATATCCCCGATTTAACTTGTTACGTGAAACTTTCTTGTATGTATTAGTACTTAAAACGTCATACATTTTGCTGTGATACATATCCAAACCCATAGTAACCACACAACCCCCCCTTATCGGGTTTCATTACTCTTATTTTTTCATTTTGCAAAGCTTCCAGAGGAGCTAATTCACTTTCATTCAGATTACCATTTAAGTGTCTTCTCCTACTGTCATGTAAGTTCTTAATATCTAGCTCACATAACTTTTCATATATAGCAAGTTCAGGGTGTAATGGAGGGTTATAAATGGAACTAATAGTCCATATGTTATCACAAACACATTGAGGATTATTTTCATACAATAAAGCAAAATTAACTTTTCTTAAAAAACAACTTCAAATCAATGATTGTAGTTGGGAAATCAAAGAATTTCATTGGTACAAAAGTCATGCCCTTAGATAACAAGTCAGCCACCTCAGTATCAATGATTACGTTGGAGTAATTGTAAACTTTGAAGTCTCTTTGTTTATTAAAAATGATGGAACAAGAGACATAGTCAAGTTGGTGGTGATCACCTTCCTCCTCACTGTACAACAAACTGAGTTGAAGTGAATCACTAGATAAATCCAATACATGTACTATGTCCTCAAATTTTTCATTTTGGGCCTGGCCCCTTGAAAAAACATACTTTGGAACCCCCCCCCCCGCGCACCCTGATTACTTTGAGAGTAGTATTTGTTATTAATTCTCTGTGATCTGCGTAAGTCAGGGCACTCTGAATCATAATTGGGGGCTCTCCACCTTCTTTTGTTTCAACCTCAAAAACTGGTTCAACATTATGCTTAGAGTTATCAAGGAAATGAGCCTTCTCACCAGTATAAAAATGTTTATGTTTGTATTGTGAACCAGGTGGTTTAGGGTAGGCAAGCCCATTTGCATATTCATTTAAGTCTCTGTCTATTTTATTGCCTTTTCCTTTTTTAAGCTTGTCATTATACTGGTCAATGCTAGTGAAAATCCTCAGGTATTCATACTTAAAATTTTCATATGCCTTGTCCTCCCATATGCTCCTATCTAAAACAGAAAATGCGTTACTTAGTATATTAATTTCCTTGTCATTATATTTAACAAGGAGTTCAAGTAGTTCAAATCCGAGCCAGTCAACAACTTTAATAAATCAAGATGTAAAGGAGAATTAGGAAACAGGCCAGTGGGGTACTTCCACAAATGCAGGCTTTTAGAGATGATTTTTAACCTTAAACACTCCCTAAAGTATGTGTTCTCTAGTTGCAATTTCTTACACATCTCATTAGTTTTTTATCGCTGTCTGTTCCTTGGTGGCTGAAAATTAAATAGTAGCATCCAACCACTCCTGAAGTTGTGGAATATCCTTCCTTGGAGGGCCTTCAGTTATGCCGACATTGTTGTTCACTATGAGCCTCCTCTCTGGCCTGTTCATGTTAGATGCTGAAAGCTGTGGAAAACGTAACAAATCACCTAAATGTGACTGTTCTGCAGTAGCTAGACACAGCGACATACTAGCAAAGTCTATTGATGGAGCAAGAGCTCCTCCCTGTGGTTTGAAAGTTGTATTAGGTCCCAAAGTACCTGGTTCCCCCAGTCGATCATACAGCACATCTATTCTCTGCGACAGCTGGAGAATCAAGGCAGTTAACTTGCCAATACTGCTGTCACAAGAGGAAGGTAGTTTGTGTGTATTTTCTGTTGAAGGATTAACAGAAGAAACGTCCAATGAACTGCCAGACTCCATACCAATAGACAAACCAAAACTCCAAAAAACAAATCAAGAGCAACAAAGGCAGTCGGCAGACGTATATGCAGCTTGAATGAAAACTATAAACTGAGTTCAAATACTCGAAAAATGCAAAACACCACTTTTTATTGATAAAAACAATGAAATGGTTAGTGATTTCATTTCACAATATGTGGAACTTCATCAGACAAACTAAATACACAAATGTCACTTCCTTTATACTTTTCCATCAACTCTCATTGGTTAAAAAACATTAATATTAAAGTCAATTCACAGTTTAACTACTCGAGTGCTGAAAGGGATCCAACAAATAATGAACATATACACCTAAATACTATTAGAAAATAGATAAGAAGGTGTATGTAAACAGAACACTAAATGTAAAATGACATATTAATTTAAATGTTAAAAATGTTTCTCTTTAAATATAAACTATATGGACAAAAGTCCAATTTCAAATTGTCTAAATATGACATGCACATTTATATTTAAACATACTCTATATGTTTATATATGTAAAGAATGTGTTATTTAACTTACCACCAGATTCAGCAAGCCCTGCTCGGTGTGCAGGACTAGTGCAGGAGCTCCAGAAGGTAATATGTCTGCTGTGCAATCCAGGAATAAGTTGTAGGGACGTGCATGAGCGCTCCTGCACTAGTCCTGCATGGACTCAGCCCCTGTATGCAAATCACCCCATTTGCAGGTGAAATCCATGCAAATGAGGTGAATTTGTGATCCAGGAAGCTGGAAGCCGGCGGTGCTGGACTAGTGTAATCTGCAGAAATGTACTCGGCCAGTAACCGAGTACATTTCTGCAAACTACAAAATGGAGCCATGATAGCTCCAAATAAAGGGTGAATATTAAGTAGAAAGCATGTCAATGGCCAGATATATGGCCAATGGCATGGAAAAAAGTTGCAAAAATAAAAAAATCTATTTTATTTTTTTTAGCTGATCTTGGCTGTTTAGGAGTAGGGCAGCAGCGCGCAAACGGGATCGGGCAAAAAATAAAAAAAAAACTAAAATAAGAATTCTAACAAAAATCACTATTTTGCCATTATACTTAGTGGCAGGCAGAAGACAACATGGCCAGTGAATAGTGGTGACTAAGGGGGGAGGCTCAGTGTGGGACCTGTAACTATGCAACAGCAGGCAATCCTATGGAAATGAAGGGAATGATACTGAATCCCAGATTTCCCCTGCATGCTAGTCAGCACCCAGCAGTGTAAGAGCAGGAATAGCTTGGTGCAAGCCCAGGAGTTAGCTGACATCATAGGGGGTGTTTGTCAGGCATACTATAAGCAGATTGGAGAACTGTGGCTCAGGTTTGCCCTTAGCTTAGCAGAGCTAAGCAAGGGGGTATGTCTGAGGCTGCCTAGCACTCTTTTCACCGCTCACCGGGTTTTAAAGGTAAAAAAAAAGTAAACCAGAAAATAGCAGCTCTGTGCACATTTGAGCACTGTGTTTGCACGGCGTGCCCCCATGCTTAAACAGGAAGGCAATGCGAAGGGAAAACAGCAGTAGGAAGGTAATCTAGGAGAACTAGCATAGCTGGCAGGTGAAATGTATCAGAATTATCTAGTTACACAGGCAGCAGACCAGCCCAGAACACTACTATAAACCATGCAAACACCTTTCCCTCTGTTTTTTCCCAGATATGCTACACCACCAGTGTATACAAGCGGGGAACTTTTAACAAACAAAAACAACAAAATGATAGGGGCTGCAGCAGCTATCAGACATCAACATGTGGAAGAGGCTGAGGGTGATGAGGATGAGAATGCTGTCGACCAACCTACAGTGAGGAGACAGAGAAGGGTGTACAGTCCCAGGGTAACCTACCAGGGGCTACAAGAGCTGGAGATAGTGGAGCACTATAGGGTGGACAGGGATCTCCTACAGCAAATTGTTGAGCTGTGCCAGGCATGGCTGACACACAGAACTAACAGAGGGGAACCCATCCCAGTGGATACCAGGGTATGTGTAGGCCTCAAAATACTAGCCACAGGTACCTCCCAAAGCCCAACTGGGGATATCACGGGGATCTCACAGGAATCAGGATCCAGGGTATTCCACCAGTTCCTGGATGCCATATCAGCACATGCCAGTGAGCACATATATTTTCTCAACACCCATGAGGTGTTGGCCAGCAATATGCATCTCTTCCACCAAATAGCAGAATACCCTGAGGTAGTGGGTACTACAGACTGCATGCACATATGCATCAAAGCACCACCCGGTGAGCAGGGTAGGGCCTACATCAACCTCAAGAGCTTCCCCTTCATCAACTGCCAGGTCATGTGCAATGTCCAGGGCATTATAATGAATGTGTATGCTGGCTGCCCTGGAAGCTATCACAATTCTCACATCTGACATCTGTACAAGAGATTTGCCAATGAGGACATCCCTTACAGTCACCTAGTGGTGGATGCTCATTATGCACTGGAGCCATGGCTGATGACAAATGCACACACACCCGAACAAGAGCTCCATAAGGAAGCACAGACACAGACCAGAATTATAATAGAGCATGTGTTTGGGATGCTCAAGTCACGGTTCCAGTACCTGGACAAATCTGGTGGAGCCTTGCAGTACTCACCAGCTACATGTACTCAAATTGTCACCGTATATGCCATGCTACATAATATGATCCTGTGGAAACAGCTGCAGCAGGAACAGCACGGGGCAGGGTCACACAGCCCCCCACCAATGCCAAGGCCTGCACAGGCACAGCGTGACTCAAAGGAGGGACAAGCTGAGCCTGCCCCAGTAGGTAGATGGAGGTCTGCCCAGTATGCCCTGGCCTTGGCAAAGAGGCAATGAATAGCACATTCACTGACACAGTAGGGACTCAGAGTATGACACCTCTCTCTGACTCGCACATACAGTAAAAGGGATGCCAAACATGACACTACCTGTGCTCAACCATGTATAGGGAGTGTACTATGTGCATCCAACATAGACAGCCCTCCAGCACCATCCTCAGTACTGGCGCACCCTCAAGGTAAGTCACTCTCCTTACCAATTGTCGAATGGAATAGTATGTGTTGTTACTTGTATCTATGGTATGGCATGGATGTGAGCATGCAAGGGAATCGAGTGGCTGAATGGGATGCCAGCAGATAGTAGATACCTATAGTGGCAGCATGAGATTTGTAACAAATATTGGGTCATCATAGTAACCAGTACTGCACATGGTATCAAAACCCACTGCAGGAAATGTGCTGGGCAACACATGTGTCCATATGACTCACACATGCCAGTCAGGGAGGTTCTCATACCCAACAACAGTCTTAGCCAGCAGGATAGGTGTAGATAAACACAAACAAAGGCTGTGCTATGGCCTCTGAATGATGCCTATGGGTAACTCCCCCCCCGGCCTACACAGACAAACTACAGCAGGTCAGGCAGTGGGATGTTAGTTCTGATAGGTAGGAAGTCAGAAACTAATATGTAGGTCAATCAAACCTAAGACCTGTAGTACACTGATATGCCTCTAGTTAGCATGATAGGTTAGATTGCAGAATGAAATGGAATACCTGACATGCCAGTACAGTCATAGCAAATGTGTACAAGTGTCAGATGTGCCTCCCCAACCCTATGTAGTCATGAAGTAACAGTCAGGTATGCCGCCAATCCTATTTAGAAACGTAGTAACAATCTGGTGTGCCCCCCAATCCAAAGTACACATGTTGTAACAGTCAGTTGTGCCCCCCAAATTCTATGTAGAAATGTAGTAACAGTAAGGTGTGCCCTCCCCTCCAATCCGATGTAGACATGTAGTAACATGTATGTGTAGGTATAATACCAGTGTAGCACAGATGACCTGAGGTGGCCAAGGTAGCAGGATAGATTGTAGCATTTGTACAATGTGCAGGTATGCGTGTGTTAGGTTGGTGTGTGTTTCATATTGTGTGAGAGTGGTCAGTATGTATGCATGTTGAGGTTTGACCTGGTAGCCATTACCCACTACTGTCGATGACAGGGCCAAGTCCTCACAACTGCAGTGCCAAAGACAATTCCCCCCAGTATAACACATGCTAGCTATAAGCCATTGTAAATGTATAGTGGTTATAGAACCATTCTCTATGATGACTACATTAGATATACGGCACAGGATAGGACATAGATTCATCACCAAAAGATACCCTATATGCTGTGGAATAAAACCTACATATGTGAGGCTGTACATTCGAGCATATCTGTTCAAGAGAGTATTCGACCAATGGATACCCCATGGGGTCAACACTGTTAGGATGCAGATCCCAGTGGTGATACTGACTGATGGCACAAGAAAATAATGGGTATACTTCCCCATACTAAAGGTGGGAATGTCCCATAAATATATGGGCTAGCTTCAGCATTGTCCATAGCACATGCTAGCTATAAGCCACTGTAAATGTATAGTGGTTATATGTGTCACCATCTGAAATATGGGCATGGCATGACTGTGGGGCTAGATATTCAAGCAGTACACAGGGGAAAGTACCCCAGACATACAGTATATAATCTGTAACCAAGAAACGGGCACACCCTTGGAGTTGTACATACAGGTATGCATCACATTATCTGGGATTGTAGTAGGAAATACTGATGTCGTCTGGCCGAACACTTGCAGATCACAAATGTGATAGGACTGATGCACTGGGAAATGGCTGATGTCCCTGCACAAGCCACCATAACTGGAATGTCCCATGCATATCTCTGAGTCATATGCAAGTATTGTCCATAGCACACATACATCCAAACACCACCCACGGGTACCTCTCTGGTCGTATCCCTGCTGTTGCGAATGGGTACAATATGACCCCACCTGTGTATGGCAATAGTGAAAGAATGCAGCATGCAGTGCAGGTGTCCCATGCAGGTATGTCCCTAGCTGCAAGTAGCACCCTGCCAGCATCTACACCACCTGATCAGTACTGATAGAAAGTATTGGAATGAACACCTAGCACACCTACCTTGTCACCCCAGGGGAATATAGTGTATGGCAGTCTGGGACTGTAGGACTTACTGAATGCAAAGGCCTGCTATAGCTGGCCTGCATCACCACCAAATGGCCTACAGGCCTCTGCAAAAGGCCTGTGTCTCACCCATACTGCCAATGTATATTATATCATGGACACCCAAATAACAACATAACACACTCCACATAAGCCATATGCAAGGCCATGTGGACAAACCACTGTAACATGTCCACCATGTCCCAGTGCATGAACTGTGGGCCAACACCAAAACACAGCTGTGATGAGGTGATAACTATAGGGAAAGTATCAGAGAATGTTTGCATAATGTATGGAAGAAGACAGAATAATAAAGGGGGTGGGAGCACGGGCAGCATGGAATGGGCAAGGTCTGACACACAGCTGTGTGCATATACTATCCCTGGCTGCAAACACAAAAATTGGTGGCTACAAACCTGCCCGTACACCACAATAGGGGAATGTCCTGACTTATGACCCCTGCCTCTGGGTAAACTGTATGAATCTGTACAGCTGTGAGGTATTACCACAGCAAGATAAGACCATACTGTCACGTTGATGAATGTACACGTATGGGATCTTTTGCCAGCACTGTACCAAGGTGATGAACTGGATACACAGACCCAGCAGCAAGTGTCTGCAGCTCTCCCTCGAGAATGGCATAGCTTTCCATGAATATGTCGGCATTTGACCACAATACTCGACACAGCTGCATTTACTCTGTGTTACCCAGGACATCACTGTGAGAAACAATGTCCACCTGACAGTAGTTGAGGAGATAAAACATCACAGTGTATAACAGTACACGTCTGAATATCTCTGCTAACATCAGTACCATGTAGCAGAAGCAGCACAGACACAATCACCTACAGTACACACTATCCCTTGCACAGTTTGACCCATATTGCCAACTGATCTACAAATATCCTGCAGAAACAGTTTGTTACCTGTAGGTGTAGAACACAAAGGTCTGCACTGGAGTACAAACTACCTGGAATGGATCCACACATTCAGTACAGAAGGGCATACTGGGCATGCTCACACACTTAGAGAAATAAAGGCAATGTCAGACAACAACATACTGAAAGGTCATACTGGGCATGCTCACACACTATACAAATGAAGCTCATGTCTGTCAACAACAGTGGACCATACATATCTGACAGTTGCAGATGTTAGGGCACACATTCCTCAGTATGCACCAGTCATGCTTTGCACACACACTGGATAGGAATACAGACATATATCCAAAGACAACACACTATAATATGCCAAAGGTAGACATACATAGAAGTGTGGAAGAGAGTGACAGTAACAAAGAGCCTTCCATCATGAGGCCTGTCTAAACCAGCTCACAGACAAATGGCTACAACCACATGATGTGTAAATGTCACTCACTGTAGAAATTAGCCACTGGTATCCCTCAACATTACAGACTCTGTGCTGCAAGTGCTAGCTGTGCAACATGACTGTACAAGGCAGTAGTTATCTAGCAGTTATATACACATACCTGCAGAATATAAACCTGCGTGTGCCTGAGTGTGGTGTGTGCAACTCTAGATGAATGGGTTATGGCCCATGCACACACACTGCCCTCCCCATAGCCCTACTATGACAAGCCTGCTGATGTCATTCACTTTGAAATAAATCTTTGGGAAAGGAGTAGCCCCTGTGGTGTGTCCTATAACTGTGTAATACTGTAGTGGGATAAACTAGTTAGGCAGGAGTTCTAACCCCAGACATGGCAACTGTGTCTGTCCCTGTCTGTGTAGGGAGCAATGCTTTTTAGGCTAGCCATACACATTTGGGAAAAAGAGTAGCCCACTAATCTCCATGGCATGTCCTATAGCTGTGTAATGCTGTAGTGTGATAAACTAGTTAGGTAGGAGTTCTAATCACAGGCATGGCAACTGTGTGTGTGTCTGTGTAAGGGGCAATGCTTTTTAGGCTAGTCACACTCACTACAATTCAAATGTCCTACTTTGGCAAGCCTGCTGATGCCATTCACTGTGAAATACATCTTTGGGAAAGGAGTAGCCAAATATCCTCTGTGGTGCATCCTATAACAGTGTAATGCTGTAGTGTGATATAGTACTTTGGTAGGGGTTCTATTCCTATACAGGGCAAGTGTGGATGTTTGTGTGTGTGTTTCTTTGTGTAGGGTGCAATGCTTTTGAGGCCATTCACAGTCACTAGAAGCTCCATTGACCTTCTTTGGCAAGCCTGCTGATGTCATACCCAGTGAAATACACCTTTGGGAAAGCATACTTTAGTATTCTCCATGGCACATCCTGTAACTGCATAAGGCTGTACTGTGATAAACTAGTTAGGTATGAGTTCTAATCCCAGACATGGCAACTGTGTGTGTGCGTATGTGTGGTTCTGTCTGTGTAGGGGGTAATGCTTTTTAGACTAGTCATACTCACTACAATTCAAGTGCCCTACTTTGGCAAGCCTGCTGATATCATTCACTGTGAAATACACATTTGGGAAAGGAATGGCCCAGTAATCTCTGTGGTGTGTCCTATAACAGTATAATGCTGTAGTGTGATATAATACTTTGATAGGAGTTTTATTCCCACAGATAGCAAGTGTTGATGTTTGTGTGTGAGTTTCTTTGTGTAGGGTTCAATGCTTTTGAGGACACTGACAAGCACTACAACATCTACTGACCTTCTTTGGCAAGCCTGCTGATGTCATACCCAGTGAAATACACCTTTGGGAAAAAAAGTACTCCAGTAATCTCTGTGGCTTGTCCTATAACTGCGTAATGCTGTAGTGTAATAAACTAGTTAGGTAGGAGTTCTAATCCCACACATGGCAAGTGTGTGTCTGTGTTTGTCATTTCTATCCTATATGGAGGTGGCTGTGAGTGTGTAACAACTGGACTCATTGTGGAGTGGGTTTTGCAAATTTCTTATATGGTGGCCTTATTATATGTCACAATGTCCACCTTAAGGGGATAACAGATGTGAAGTAGCCAAGAGGCTTGGGTGGCAATCCATAAACCTACATGTGACATCAAGGCCTGGCGAACAAAGTTAGCAACCCTTGTATTACACAGAGAACACTCTCAACTCATGTCTCATACACAAACACACTTGCATAGGCAATAACTGCTATGTTGTTAGCACCCTGCATATTGCCCACAGATAGTAACCATGGTATGATTGCAGTGGACTACAGAGGGCATGGCACCCTGTCCATATGTACAATAGGTACTTACATGCAAACAGTATGCCTTCACTATGTTCCCCACTGGATGCTTTTAACACCTGTGGTGCCATCAAATGTGACTCAAAAAGGACATACCATGTCTTAAACACATGCCCTGTATGGACAGATGCCACTGACACCAGAGAATACATGTATCATGTTATCAATGTATCATGCTATCAATGTAGGTGCAGGGTCAACCTGCTGTCCATTACCAGTTCCTGGCACATGAGGCCAGGACAGGCACATCTGATGATAACAATCTGTATACACAACATGGGCCAGACACCACAGGTACAGTTTCACATGTCACTGTACATGGATGTGGGACATGTGCACATACCAGACAGCATCCATGTCATGGACTAAAGAACACATACATGGCAAGCATTGCACAGAAATGGCCACACACAATAGTTACCCAGGTGACTGGATGGTGAATACAATACTCACCTGTGTGGGCCAATCCAGACACTATACCCCTGAGCCACACTGCAGACCATTGTCATGTGGCCTGATGCCAAAGTGTACCCTTCCCCTAGCCTTGTACAGCCTTCTGACACAGTCAACCACTATACACTCGTGAAGCAATGCATGCATGTCAGTACTGGCACCCTGGGTCTGTGTGTGGTGTATAATGCTTTTGACCACATTCACACTCACTACAACTCCCATTGGCATACTGAAGCATGCTGTCTGATGTCAGACACCTTCACATACCCTTTGCCCATATAACCTCAGGATAACCCTTGTGGTGCATGTGTATTGTAGCAAACTAACTAGTTAAGAAGTGTATCCCTGACACTGCCAAGTGTGTCAATGTGTGTGAGTCCTTGAGAGTGTGGTTTTGTTGATGCTGACATATGTTCATGTGAACAGGCATGTGTACTACACATACCGTATCGCTACCATATCAGTGTTGCAGATGTCACTCACCATCACATATACGTTTGGGCAACTCCTCAACGTGTAAGCTATGTGGCGCCTGCAATAACTGCATAGTCATGTGATAGCATTACATAATCAGCCAGGGGTTTGAAACCCTGTACTGGTAGGTGTGTGACACAAACATGCTTAGGTTTTACTCTCCCTCCTCCTCCCTGACTTACTTTGTCTCTGTCTGTCTCTCTCACTCCATCTCTGGTGGATGTGGAGAACTACACTTGCATTGCTTAAGCAGCAGATTGTGTTTTGTAAGTGATGCTCATGATCAGCTGATGGCCTCTGCATGAATTGCAGCCCTCCTCTAGCTGACTGCATGTGGAACAGCTGTGGTAACATTCCCATAGCCAATTGCATGGAAAGACGCTCCAATATCTAGGAACATCATGTTGGTGTTGGGCCTTTTCATTCGCTGTGAGCAGGACCTAGATCTGGTGTTTGGCAAACAGCATCACAGATGAATTTGGGATTTGCCTCTAACAACATACATTGTGGAAACTGGCCAACACACAGGAGGAGGATGTACCTGACATGACTACAGAATGTAAGTGATGCTATTCTGCATTTGGAGTAATGTCGGTTTAACAGGGTGTGTGTTGATATGGCTGGTCTATATGTTTTAATACCTGTCATGACAGTGCTGTGTTTTTGAGGAAACCCCCATCTGTAGGGTCATCTGCAGACTGGGCAGTGTGTGGTGACTTTTGTTTCTTGTGTTACTCACAAAGCACCTATCTGTGAACTGCAGAAGCATAGTGTGAGGACTGCAGTCAGTACAGGGTGACAGCCATGAGAGTTACTGACTTCATATCCCTCATAGGACATATGTCACAACAAACCCTGTTACAACAGTAAATGTATGAGGTTATCACAGCAACATGTCAATATTTGCCCTGTGTTTGTGCATCCAGCCACAGAACTGTAAACCTTTGTACATATGTCATGCAGTAAGAGGTGCATATGTTCTGGACACCATTATTTATTGACATCATATCTGATAACAAGCCAGAGAGATATCAGACTGCCACACATTATGTATAGTAGGGGATATATTTGAGGACATAACCTGGGCATTCTGTGGTTGTGTGTACAGTACTGAGGTCTGTGTACTTATTGTGATTGTCGACAGTGTGTGTATTGCGAATATGTACCTTGGCCTGTGTACAGACTGTGGTAGATGTCATTGTTCTTGGTCCTGTTCTATCTGATGTTACATGCTGCTCTATTGTATGGTACCCTATTGGCTTACATGTTTGTAGGGCCAAACACACACATGTCCCATACCACAGACAGGCATCGGACCACACTGTGTAGTGGCCCAGTATATGTAGGGTTAGTGTCTGAGTGGCACACATGAGGATGGTGTTGATCAGACAGTCCATATACTGTAATATTAAGCTAGCTTACCATATGTGGCTGTGACTGTGTTCACATTGGTTGTGGTTATGCACTTTCACACAGATGTCTGTTACTCTGTGCTGTGACATGCCTGTAGAGCCTGCTATATTTGCAGGTACATGTGTATTCCCCCATAAGAAATGTAGGCCAGTGTTGTGGCAGTCTGCCTGTAGCCTGCACAGTGCTTTGTTACATGCCTAGCAGCTTAGTGCACTTACCCAGTGTGATGTTATGTCCAGATATTTCTGACAAAGCAGTGGGATACTGTACAGATGTATGTCACTAACTAGTGGGTAATATGTGGCCATGTGACCTCTGCACCAGCGGTTATTATGTGTCAGGACAGACAGGAGTGTGTGAATGCATAACCTATGGGGGCAAATGTATTCTAGTATTTATGTGATATACCCATTCACATGGCTATTAACATCCACATTGTCAGACTTGATCCATGTGTCTTGCACTGAGGGGTTCTGTGTATACCTCTGGATTGACCAGAGTGTGTCAGACTGTCCACATTTATTGGCCATATCTCTGCTGTAGTCCACAGGATCATTACTGTGCTAGCAGTGGTACTGTACTAAGATGTCCTTAGGATGTCTGTCTGTAGCCAATGGGGCACATGTTAAAAGCAGATGTGACCTCCCACACACATGTCTGTTAAGTCAACCCCTATTACAGTAGCAACAGTCTACATATATAACTGCAATACATACCGGACATCATCATGCACTAAGAGGTTTGGACTATTGGAGCTGAGGTAGGACTCCACTCCATGTTCTGGACATATGGTGAACATATATGTATATATAATTATCCATATGTCTGCATAGATATTTACACATATACATATCTACATGCATAGATGGATATGTATATGTACACATATATATATATATATATATATATATATAAAATCCCTTAACCGAGAGTGAATCGAATACCGAAAACGCGAATGAACAAAGTCGAGAACGAGACGGACTGGGGAAGTGACTGGAAAGAGTTGAGGTGGAGTGTGTTGGCAAGGGACTAGGAAGTGGGGGTGTGAGGGAGGGAGGGGGGAAAGTGTGAGTTAAGGGACTGGTGGTAGTGAGGACTGTGTGTGTGGAGGATGGTGAGGGACTGTGGGGTTAGGACCCGGGTAAGTGTGGAGGACGCAAGTGTGTGCGATCGAGTGAGGGATTTAGTGTTAGGGGCGGAAGTGAGGACAATGGGTTAGTGGTGGGGGTTAGTGTGTTAGGTTGTGAGGGGTGGGGCGTGTGGGTGGGCTAGGGGGTGGGTTAGGGTGGGTTAGGTAGTGAGTTTAGGGGTTAGGCAGGTGCGTGTGGGCGTGTGTCGGACCCTAGGGGGTTTAGGAGGGGGGATATGTATGTTATGTAGTGTGTTGTACCGTGTTGTACTGTAGTGTTGGTGTAATGGTTTTCAGTGTTTTGGTTTGTGTTGTTTTGTTTTATGTTTTCGGTCTTTTTTTTTTCGGGGGTCATTTTTGGGCAAACGCGGCTTCGGTTTTTTAAAGGTGATCCATATATATATATATATATATATATATATATATATATATATATATATACATATAAACACTCAAATATATACATATACACAGCAATATATGTCTACACATATACAGATAGAGATACATATGCACATATTCTTATGGATATCTACGTATATATTGACAGTAATAGGTATATCAGGATAGATATGTATGCACATAAAGTTATATATAGCTACACATATATCTACATAAATAGGCATATCTATACACATAGGATGTGTAAACATATATAGTTTTATATATATATATATATATATATATATATATATATATATATATATATATATATATATATATATATATATACACACACAAAGAGATTTACACATGGCCATATATATGATGCACTATACAGATGTGTATACAGACATATGTATGAATATACATGTGTATGTACATGTAGACATATGTCAACATATGCATATGTATATATCCATTTTCCTCTCATATGTAAACTTCACGGTTATGTATACCCTCCCAGATGTATCTCACCGTATGTATCTGATATGTGTACATTATGATAAAACAACATATATGATGCAACAGTCATATTGATAACAAGCACTACACAATTGTGGAAGTTCAATACTAATCAATATGTGTATTGACAGATATATTGGAAAAACAACAGCTGTCTTCACAGTGGTTATGGAGTAGTGGTTAAGTGTTGTGACTGTAACATACCGGGTCCTGTGTTCAAGACCTGCAAGGGCTTTTCATTTTGTTGCTGGGCAGAACAAGGGCTGTCTGATACAGAGTGGTTAAGGCAGTTTTGAGCAGCTTTAAGAACTTTTGCACAGGTTTGCCTGAAGCTAAGCGGTGCTATGTTACTGGTAAATGTACTGGTGCCTACACAGTATAGGCTTCATTTACCAGTGCGAAAATCAGCTTAGCTGTTATATTGGAGCAATGTTGATATCTGCTAAGCATGGCTTAGCCCTGGTAACCAGTTTACACCACCCAGTCCAATAACATAGCAGGGTAATGATATCTGTAATAAGTGTATACATTGATATGTACAATACATGAGCCTATGTGTTGTCATTACAGTAACAAGGGGTGTGAGTGTAATGTCTGGGACACAGAAGTATATGGCCTGTACAGCACTGTTATTCATGTGAATGTGTTACATACAGGGGTAGTAGCCCAGGGTATGTGCTGTCACACTGTCATGTAGTGTATCATGGCAGTACTACTGTTGACTGCTTTCCCAGGCAAGAGTAGAGTGCTAAATGTAGTACTGACAACAAGCACAACTGCAGGCATAGCTGGACTCTGAGGCCTCCCTTTTGTATCCCTAATGTGTGAACTGTGTCACAGTATATATCCCCTACTGGATAATGATCCGACATGTGGATGTAACTGTAGACTACCGTCTGTACAGCCCATGTTAGTGAGGGCTTCCAACATGTAGTTATGGCATACATATGGTTGTCAAACGTCTATCTGTCAACACATTCATCCTACTGCATAGCTACTTGCCAAGCTGATGACTGTCAGTCCCTGTACAGATGTGCAGATGACAGGTATCCAGCTGGGCTATGTACAGGCAACCAATGCTTGATTGACACTTACATGTCATGGGTACCTCCAGTACACTACCACAGTCAACAGAACATGCGTGTGCACAGATCTCCATCACAGACACTAAACATGTGTTGTAATACATATTGCATACATGTCCACTTGATCACCTCAGTGGCCATGTGCAGGAGGCACCCAGGGGATTGGCTGATGCATGTCACTCTTCCCCTGAGGATCCCCATAGTGGTGTCTATTGATAGAGTGCCTGCTGCCATGTGGCAGGTGGCAGGATACCACTGTACACACATCCCCTACGCAACTCATCTCTCCATGGACAGTAGCTAAGTGCACAGCTCTGACCACCTGCAGTGATGCACCCCAGTACTGACACCTGTGTGCATGTACATTACTGAGTATAGCAGTGTCTGTGTGTTTGCACACCTGTACTTGGGAATTCCATGAGGGCCTTCACAACCACCGCAACACTCATTGCAATAGTCAGTTGTGGCTGCTGCTGTATGGGACATTACATGTACCCTGTTATGCTCCTCTCCATACCGGCTACACAAGCCTTGCAGTACTAGCACAACAGTGTTGTAAAAAGGGGTCGATAGGCATGGGATATCCAATGAGTTCTACAAAGTGTGTGCATGTGTGCATGTCCATATATCTGTAGGTTACAGCATTCCAAGGCTACATACTCCTATTACACTACCCATTGCCACACAGTAGTACAGATAGTGTTGTTGCTGCCTATAGGTGAGGCATGACAATGCAACACCCTACTATGCCTGTGGCATGTTCATTAGATGCATATCCCTGTAGTGCCACTGTTGGCATATACAATGGGTTGTATCTCAGTCATGGGCAATGTGTGATGGTGAGTATGTCAGAGTGTCACCATGGGTTTCAGGGAGTACAATATCCACTGGGGGGTGTGGGTGCTGTGAACACTGTCATTACACCAGGGTACATCTGGTATATGTCCCAAGTACCACTTTATGGCTACCACTGTCACCATCAACCATACAGGAAACTGATACCACAATCCAGGTCAGTTATGCATGTGCTGTGTGCAGCCTACCTGTAACACATTGGACAAACGGTCAAGTTAGTTAGCAGCGATAGGCCCAGGTCTTTCAGACGTGTGTCTGCCTGTTACGTGTCTGCTAATGTGTATATGAAGGTATGTCACACTAAGTATTGTCCATATACACCCATTACATCCCCCATTAGCATACTGTACAAGTCTGGGGATGTTCTGCATGCAACATGTAACCTGGAACATACCTCACCCTAAACACTGTGTGGTGTGTGCAATGAAAGCCACACACTTCAGTAGCACTACGTACCTAGGTAGGGGTCTAGTCCCAGTGTTGTCACATAAGAGTGTGCATGTATGTGGATGGGTCTACATCAGGTTGCAGATTATACACATTCCACCTGCCCATGTGGCTGGCAATAACTGTAATACAAACCTGTGACATGTGTTCAACTGTACCCCAGATATGTCACACCCATGGAGTCACCACAGTGCCATACCCCATTGTGGAATATGACTGCAGACCATCCTCGTGCTGACACATGTACGCCTAAAACACAAATGGATAACATTATGGATACCACAATCAACCAGTGTTATTAACAGTTATAATGTATCATTGCTGGATGGCTACACTACCTGACATGTATGTATTAAACTTTACTCCTGACAATGTGTTACACTGCAGTACTTTAGTACACTGTAGTATAATCACCATGTGCATCAGAACCATGTTAGCCTGTCCCTGGATCGATGTTATGGATGACAGGTGTGTGGCACAGGTATCATCTTATGCATAGTGTGTGTTGGTTTGCCAGAGGCTGAGGGTAGGCCATACATTTGACATCATGTGTGTGGATGAGGGGTGTAATGAGGTAAACTGGGCATGGTGATGTGGTGTGTGTAGGTATGGGGTTGCCCTAGGTATGTTCATATAGTGTGTGGGTATGCATGCACACAGTTCTGCCATGTGGCTGCCCTACACAGGTGTTTATGGACAGCTGCAAGCCATCCCTGGCAAGGTATGCAGTTCACTGCCTCTGGCCACGGACAAGTGGACTGTGCCTGCCAGGGGTTCCATGGGCACGTCCAGGTGCAGGCCTTGATGTGCTGCTCTCCCCTGATGTTGACAGATATCCACTGGAACCAGGTCCCTCCTGGGACTGGCCAGGACCATGTGCTTGTGGCCTGCTGTGGTGTGGACAGTGCCTCCCACAGTGCCGGAGCTGGTACTGCCATTACAGGAGCCCCTTGGTGTCCTAGCATGTCCACGTTGACTGCCAGCTGTTGGGGTTGCTGGCCTATGTCTATGCTCCTGTCACCACATTCCCACCACACGTTCAAGCACGGACAAACCACTGTCAGTGAGGGCCATCATCTCACCAGACTGTCTATCCATGAGCTCGGTATAAGCACGAATGGCACCAGATAGTTCACAGAAGTTGTCACTGGCAGATGTGAGAGCAGACCTCTGCAGCCTCAGGCTCTTTCTGGTGTAATGTTCCATACATTCCTGCACCACCATGGCAGCCTGAAAGATGCACCTGGTGGTACCAGTTGTGGCACGTCTGTCAGGGGCATGATGACCAGTGGCCCTATCATGAGCACCCTGGGACATCTGCCTATGTGGTGCCCTGCCGGACATCCAGCTATGCCTGCTGTGACCAGACACAGTAGGCATGGTTACCACACTCTCCTGTGCACTGCCACCAAATGTAGGCTGTCCCTCCACTATGGCCACTGGTGATGGGGTATGTATAGGCACTGAAACTGTGTGCGGTTTGGGGTGGCTAAAAGGGGGATGTCAAATTATGGCACTGTTACGGCCCCTGACAAACCCACCTGTGCCTCAACAGTACTATCATCATCTTCGGTGTCTATATGGACACCAACATCAGATTGCATGCAGGAGGGACCCTGACCCACCTCGCCACCTGTGAGGAAAAACAATAAGCGCACTTTAAGACCTGTACAGAGTTGCATAACAGTACACACACACACACACACACACACACACACACACACACACACACACACACACACACACACACACACACAGACACACACACACACCACCTTAATACCTACTTGTCTGTGATTTTACAGACAGTCCCATGTATATTCCCATGCGTTCTCCATCCTGCATCACACTTGGTAACATACACTCCTTAATACCACTCATTAGTGTATCATTCCTCTAAATGCATAGACAAGTGATCACAACACAAGACCTGTTACTCCATTACCTCCCTGACCTGAGTGGAGTGGTTTTACATGGCCTCACTGCTGTCATTCAGTGTTCACCCAGTGTATGTCCGGACATCATGAGCATGGCCCCTATATATGAGGGGCTACTATGTTCACTCCATAATATCACACACTAGAGTGCCATGTGTATGTATTGCTCAGTACATGCCAGATATGCTGCTCAATCAGCCTATCATGTGACAACTGTAATATATGGATGCACTCCCTGGTGTTGTCTAGTAATTCTCCAATGCATCTGTAATGCTGCATAAGTGGGTTGTCAGTCACCTCTCTGTTGAATGCGATATTAAAGGTATACCTGGTGTCTACCTTCCCTCCCAATCCCTGTTCCATGCTACAGACCTTATTATACTATCAACTGTCCTGTGATTACATACATGACAAGTATTCCTGGTGTGTCATGTGTCAGTCCATGTCCATGTACTGCACGATTCCAAAGGGAAGTACAGCTGTATGAACAACCTCACAATCACACATGTGCATACATGGACACCCACACAAACACACACACACACACACACACACACACACACACATGCACACACACATCCTACATGCATCAACCTCCCTCCACTTCAACAGAGTGACCCTACAGACAAACTAACCACCCACTGAGGCACACACATACACACACACACACACACACACACACACACACACACACACACACACACACATACAGGTGAGGTTGCACAATGATTGTACACACAGTCCTCCTATTACCCATCTGTCAACATGCATAACATATGGTACACAACATCATGCAGTGCAGCTATAGTCAATCCATGCTAGCAACAACATACATGTGTGTGATGCATGTGCTGTGTTACTAGATGATGCCCCTTCCCCTGGATACCACTGCACCCATGTACACAGTATTGCTGTGCACCAGTTCTGCACCCTGCCATGTACTGTGCACCACACCTCACAGGTGTACACCCCATTGCGGAATGTGTAGTACTGTGTCAGTTATGTCAGATTTAATGCTCACAGCCCCTATGTTTTTCAGAAACCCATACCTGGGATGATATGTGGACAGATGTCATTTGTGAATGCCTGATGTCTGGTTTACAGCTCTCAACATCACTGGACCATGTATGACCAAGCCAATACTATTACATTGACAACCATCAGAGAATACTGTGGCTATGGGGAGTGTACACACCCTTATTGATATGGCGCACCCTTCGTTGATCTGCTATGGGACCACATCACCACATATATTTACAGTACATGAGCCCGATATGTGACATATGTCCTGTACATAGTTTCATAGTTTGGTACTAGGCTATCTGCCCTGGGGCATTTATAAGCCTAGCCATAGTGATGTGGTTTTTGCCACCCCATGTAATGGTACAAAAGTGTACAGTATAGATTTAGAATACTGTGCCTCTGTCTAGTAGTGACACAATGAAGACCCCCTTACATAATATAATTAGTTTACTGTGCCTCTGTCTAGTAGTGACACAGAGATGACCCCTGGGGTAAACCTACAATCTCCCATCCACTCATCAAGATTTCTCTTGAAGAGTGTCAGTGAGGGGCTCTGCCTAACATGAACTGGGATTCTGTTCCAGAGTATGGGAAGCCTCTGAGTTATGAATCTGTCCCGCCAGCATGTCGTATTCATATTTGTGCTGAGGTTTAAATCTTTAGCTCTCGTGGTTCTGATGGATTTGGATTTTTTGAGGTGAAGCATGTCCATCAATTCCTGATTGGACATGGCCTTGTACATCAGGCACAGATCACCTCTGAGCAGGTGGTATGCTACTGAATAGAGCTGGAGTTTCTTTAGTCTGGCAGCATATGACATATGTTGGAGACCCTTGATCCTCTTGGTGAGGTACTTTTGGGGTCTCTCTAGCTGTTGCAAGTGCTGGGTGAGGTACATACCAAATGGGGCATTGTACTCAATCATGGGCCTGATAAGGGAGGAGTATAGGGGTACAATGACCTTCTAAAAGGGTATTATTATTATTATTATTATTATTATAGGTTAGTACTAGGCTAATTGCCCTTGTGAGCCATTGTAAGCCTAGCCAATAATCCATTGTGAGACTCAAACCCTGCACTTTGTGTTTGTAAGGCAAACACCTTAACCATTAGGCCACCCTCCCTAGCCATCTCATTCATATGCAGTGTCTACGGAATGTGTTAGGTGTGCGGATGCTGACCACGATGCATACACTCCTTGTGTGCATATGTGTGCACACTCTTATCATGATGGTTTGTTGCACCTATTGTTATGTGTACTACAGCAGTCACTGCTCCTGGAAGGGGTATACTAGCATGGGCCATCTGCATTTCCCAGTATATGTTCAGTCTGCCCTACATATGTCCCCCTAATCTGCATGATTGCAAGGTCTATTCATGTGCACATACCTTGGTGTTCACACACTGCCGTCACTATTTCTGTGGAGGTAGTTTTACATCTGTCACAGTTCCTGAACCTAAATGTGTGCAGATACAGCCATTCTTAGCATCCTTAGGATCCCTGCTACAGTGCACTGGTGTCTCATGCTGACACCCCCCACACACACTTCAGCCTTTTTGCAGATGCTTGACAAGTAAGGCCTACACATGTGTATCAGTTTGCAGTGTCCCATATACTGAACACGACATGTTACAGCCTAGTCCCAGCTGATAATGTGGACCACAGTAATACGTTATGCCATAGTGTAACTCTGCAACAGTTGCCATTGCACTACTGGTATATACACTGGTATTGCACTGTATACGGGTGGTGTTTCAAACATGTCCCTACTATAGGCCATGTCTCCCACCATTATGTTACTCCCTGTGGACACATTCCGCAATGGCAGGATGTTAGTTATCTTGCAGGTGTCTGACATGCCCTTCCAATACCACATCATGGTCACCACTGTGATGCCGTGCATTTAACAGCAACCATATGTGCACATGCACAGCATGCATTCTGGGTAGGTGTGTTAGAAGTGTGCATGGAATATACCATAGCCATTACATGCCCAGTGTATTGGAAAGCATCAACATAAACCATACTCACCAGCTACAGGTTGCTGCCTTGGTGGTATACTGGAGGGACCTACATAAGAGGGTGAGAGATGCAAAGTTAGTGGCCACACCTGTGGCATTGCGAAAGGGTGGGTGCAGAATTGCAATACACCATCAGTACATGTCCACAATGCTACCATGTACGCATATCTGTTTATCACTACTATGCAGCAACAAACTATATCTATGACATGTCAGATATGCATGATCTACCTGTACAGATGCGGATGCATACACAACAGTGGTCTACTGATGTGCCCTGTGGCCTTACCTGCATGCTCCTTAGCCTGTATCTGGGTAGCACCCACCTCCACAATGGTGTCCAGCAGTTGTTGGCTATGCGGACGGGCAAGTGCCATGAGGCTGGCTATGAGCTCCTGAACACGTTCCAAGTGGGAATGGATGGCATGCCCCCCCCCCTTTGTGAGGTGATCCCCATGGACTTTAGCAGCATGCTGATGGGCATTGCAAAGCAGGTCAGAACAATGATGCCGGACCTGCTCATAACTGTGGTTGTGCAGTCTGACATCATTGACCCTGTGGACTAGGTCATTCCAGAGGGCGGTCCACTCCTGCTGCTCAAAAGTGGCCTGGCCAAACAAGTCAGGTAGTGCTGGAAAAGGTGGTTTACCACAATTTCATTCTCAGCAGCTGAGTAAGCCGGGAACCTTCCATGTGACATCTTGCCTGAAAGACATAAAGATGGAAACAGGTATGAGCAAGTCATACAGCAAGACTACCACAGTTCTTAATACACATCACTGTCACTCCCCCTCCATATCAGCGACTACAAACTGTAAACACAACTCAATAGGTATGGCTACAGTTTACCTACCAGTGGGACAGATATTGTATTGTACCACACTTTCTGCAATGTGTTTGTAGCCATGTTCCCTGTGTGGACACTATTATTGTTGTCCTGTTACAGACTATTCACCTGCATGCCATTGGCAGGGCCACTATGGTTCCATATATGCCTGTGGTATGCTTGCTATGTGATTGCTGCACATCTGACATTCTGTGTTATTCGGGATATCTATGCATGCTGTTGAACATATTACAGTATTGTGTAGACTATTACTACCCACATATGTTCTATAACACTGACAAAATAGCATGTCTATGGACTATTGGCCAGCAGAATCATCTCTCCAAACTCATTTCCCCATGTTACTAGGCCACATCACATGTAAGACCCTCCTGGGGCCTCCTCATGCAGTGGTTCAGAAATAACTTCAGGTGGAACCAACTCAGGGGATATTGTCCCCCCCTCTGGGGGCACACACAGACATGATCTTGTCCCCTGAGGTCAGGTCCAGTCTCTGTTCCATAGCATGCTCCAATGACATATGTGGGATGTGCTACATCACCGTGAGGCTCCCAGTACACATTTACAGGGTCCACATGCTCCTCCTGCTCAGCCTCCAGGCCAGGCACCTTCAGGACATGGACTGCTGTTGTGAGTAGCTGTTGTGTGAGTGTGAGGCTTGTTCCCATTGTGTCCATATTGGGGCCCATGGGGCTTCCACATCACAGATCACACACACCACCCAGGGTGTTTACCCAGCACATGTCACATACCACTCCTGTAGGCTGTCCTCTATATCTACCAACCCTGACCACCTCCACAACTATGCCTGCCATAATTCCCCATATTCCCATTCCATACTTCACAGACAAGGGCGATGTGGTTCCAACAAGGGGTTCACATGTGACATACCTGTTCATGTTGCACACACTGACAACTGTAGATAGCTGTGTGTATTGCTATGTGTGCTGTTCCCTTGCACATAGCATGCAGCACTGTTGTGGAAATATAGCGGACTTGTATTTACATACATATATGTCTGTGTGTGTGTTTGTATATATGTAGACATGTGCATATAGGTATATATCTATATATGTGTAGATATATATGGTGTATATATGTGTTTATATATATATATATATATATATATATATATATATATGTCTACACATGGGTATCTGTATATTTGTCGACATACATGTGTATCTCTCTCTCTCTCTCTATACATATATATATATATATATATATATATATATATATATATATATATATATATATATATATATATATATATATATATATACATATACATACCTATATATGGGATACATTCAGACATCAGGTCCACAATCTCACAACACCTTCCTGCACAGCTGCACTGTTCTGCCTTGCTACAACACAGACAGGTGCCACATATGCACACAGCCTGACATTAGGGGGGTATATGTAGAGCCAGATTGCAGGTAACCCTATTACACACCTATGGCATTCCAGCATGCTACAATACAGGTTAATTTGTGTATCCTCCAAGTGGTGGGCCTTGGAACACACGTGCCCATCATTATGGCATTATTTCCACCACCAGCTATTGGCCACAGTAATATACATGTTTCCCATTACACAACACACACTATGATGGCTTACATCTTATCAGTCAGTGCTGCTCTGCAAAGTTGACGGGTATGACCCACTACCCACAGGGACATACTCTATTGTCCTTAGCAGTTGTTCAGCTAAACATCATTACAACAACAATACCTGATGGCACATATAAATTATTCCACATTATCTATCCCATTATTATGGACCAAGTACTACAGTCAATTATATGCATATATACTTCACATACCTGTTGTGGGAATAATGTCTGTCTTGGATAGTTTGCTGGATGGATGTTTTTTCTTTTCTGTTGTTTATTTTTTCCCCTTCAGTCTCTCTTTCTCTCTCTCCAGTAAATGGATTGAGCTGATTTAGCTAGATTGCAGCATGGCTTTTGTAGGTGATGCACATGATCAGGTGATGGCCTCTGGACCAATCTGTGTCCTGCACTTGCTACCTGCATGCAGCATTCTGTGTAGTACTTCTAATTATCACTGTGATGGCAACCCACTTCTATAAATCCCTACATCATGTGGTTGTGGTCCCTTTACCTTTCCTGCATGGTGGACATCATTTCTGTGTGTGGGCAGCAGTGTTACAGACAGCAGGTTGCAATACTTCTTACAAGAGAACTTGCACACTCAGGCCAGCTACCTATTTGTATGAGGTTCCAGAAATACAGACAGAGTGTGAGTAGTGTTGTATGCATTGTATATCACTGGTGTTACAGTTTGTGTGTACATACTAGTTTAACATGGAATGCAGTCTGTCTGCATAGCTCTCAACTGTCAGTCTATCCACTTGATGGCCAGAGGTGTGCCAGTTATGTTTTGTCTGTCCACCACACAGATCCTGTGTCAGATATATCACTGGCAGTGTGTATTGAGTGCTATCAGTACATGGCTACATCCACTTGTGTTTCTAACTTCATATGCCTGACTATGGGTATATTGCAGCCTATCCTGTAACACCAGTGACTTGCTTAGTCTTTGACCACAGTATTTCACATATGGGCCTATGTTCCAGGCTCTGTCCTCCACCTACGTACATGACTTTGTCCATATGACATGCTGTCAGGGGTTATGTAGTGGCCTGTGAGTATGTCATGCTGCCATTCCTGCCATCATTCCACTGCTGTTGTAGCCCTCACACATATTGTGTTGTTGGGTCCATATATGTGCAGCCTTCATCTACACAATACATGTGTGCCTTTCTGCACTCCAAAGGCCAATGTACATGGCCCTTTATGTCAGTCTATGGGGGTATGCACCATAACTAACCTAGGCTATTACAACATGTGGGGGGTATCAGGGGTAAGCTGCCTTAAGGTATCTGGATGTACATTACCATACAATGCATCCTGGGTAAATGCAGGCCTACTGCTTCCTGCCATAGAGACTGTTCTGTTTGTCAGTATGATTGTGATGGTGTCAGTTATGCCTTGTAATGCAACAGATACATCCCATTATGTCAGCTGAGGTCCTTATCCCCTAGGGATTGTGTACAGAGTGTAGATAGAGGCTGCTGAACTTTACATCTGCATTACTTACTGTTGATTGATTGTTATCCTGTGGCCCAGTCTGTCTTTACTATTGTACTACTTGAAGGCCTCAGCCTAGACAGCAACATATATAAGCCTTTCCAGAATACTGTATTAATATAACTGTTTCACAGTTGCATTAGTCTGTTTATATCCATGTCAGAGTCTAATCAGCTATATGACATGGCATATACAACAGTAGTAGTACACAAATAAAGCTTTCCCATGCATGCAAACCTGTGTGTGGTGTTATATCCTTTGACCTCTCTGTGGGTATATGTTTCAGGCAACAATTGTCATTTGTATGGGTGGCTCATACAGTGTCCATTTGGGAATGTAGCAACTGTAGGCATAGTGGGCAATCCGTATTGTGTGCACCTTCTACATATGTATCTTCCTATACATATCTCTGTGTGTGTATGTGTAGTTACATATATATCTATATATAATATATATATATATATATATATATATATATATATATATATATATATGTATATATATATGTGTGTGTGTGTGTGTGTGTGTGTGTGTGTGCATATATGTGTCTTTGTATATGTATCTTAGGAATGTTGATTGCTTCCACATTGTACATTCCCTATGGTAGCCAGACTGTATTGCATTATATGTAACTTATACCAGCCTGACATCATACAGGTGGGATGGAGTACTGTTAATATATTGTGCCCATGTGGTGTCACGTCCTGGTTATGGGATTTGCAACAGCTGGTACTGTATTGCAGGGCAGACATGTTTGGCTGTAGGGGGGGGTATCTATACGTACAAGATGCATGTTGTTTGAAGCCTCTCACCCTCATTAATGGTGCCTGTGGTCATATATGTATTTGTTATGTTCTCTTTTATATCTATAGATTGCTTACATAGATATATATATATATATATATATATATATACATAGATATATATGTAGACATATATAGCTATAGATGTATGCATATGTATAGTTATAAGTAGATATTTATATAGATATAAATATTATATATATATATATATATATATATATATATATATATATATATATATATATATATATATAGACACACATACATCTACATGTTTAAATGCATTTCCTGTACTGTTGAATGACTGTGCTGGATGATGTTTGTGAAAATATCAGGGTTATATATATCTGACATGGCTTAGTAGTAAATCACTTTGGCTATGGCATGCAGGGTCCTGGGTTCAAGACTTGCAGAGGCTGTTTATTTTGTTGTTGGGCAGAACAAGGGCTTTTGGATACAGAATGATTAAGGTACTTTTAAGCAGTTGTAAGCAGGTTTGCGCGGAGGTAAGCACTGCTAACTTCTTATTACAATTTCTTATACTGATTTAGATTCTTAGTTGCTTAACCTGTGTAGGCATTGCTTACCCCCATGCAAACAGGCTTAAACCTGCTTACTGCTGATTAAAAGTGCTTATTCATCATGGACCTCATAAATAATGATATTGGGGACCTACAGACACTGGATCCTACCCAGTTTGGCTTTGTTAAGGGCAGATTCTGCCTTTTAAACCTGGTTGATTTCTTTGAAATAGTCACCAAGGCGATTGACGAGGGGAAGGTGGTCCACACAGCCTACCTGGACTTTGCTAAAGCCTTCGATACAATACCCCACTCGGGCATTATAGATAAGCTCACCAGCTTAAATATAAACCCCTATGTCACTAGATGGATTGCAAACTGTCTCAATGACAGAACCCACATGGTTAGAATTGCTGGAGCCATGTCAGACTCCAAACTAGTTACAAGTGGTGTCCCACAAGGCTCAGTCCTGGGACCTCTCTTGTTCGGTATATATTTTGGAGGTACAGGCCAACATGGAAGGACTGTGGCTGACCAAGTTCGCAGATGACTGCAAACTGGGTGCCATAATCGACTCTCCAGCCGACACAAGCATCCTCCAAAACGGCCTCATAGAAACAGACAACTGGTGCCAGAGCCATGGCCTCAAGCTAAATGCCAAAAAGTGTATAGTCATCCACTTTGGCAAAAACAAAGTGCTCACAAATTACCACATAGGTGGTAATCCATTAAGTACAGAAGAAGTAATTAGGGACCTGGGGACCCAAGTTGATAGCAATCTCTCATTTGACAGCTACATGGCCAAAGTGGTTAGAAAAACATTTTATATAGCCCACCTAATCATGAAGGGATTCACATCTAGATCAGGGGAGGTCATCGTGCCTCTTTACTCATCCCTCATCAGGCCCATAATTGAGTACAATGCCCCTTGTGGGATGTACCTTACCAGACACCTGCAGCAACTGGAAAGACCCCAAAAGTACCTCACCAAGAGGATCAAAGGGCTCAAACAGATGTCATATGCTGCCCGGTTAAAGAAACTCCAGCTCTACTCAGTGGCATACCACCTGTTCAGAGGCAATCTGTGCCTGACGTATAAAGCCATGTCCAACCCAGAATTAATGGACATGCTGCACCTCAGAAAATCCAAATCCCATCGAGCTCTGGCGAGAGACTTGAACCTCAGCACTGAAATAAATAGGACATGCTGGAGGGACAGATTCATAACCCAGAGGCTCCCTTCACTCTGGAATAAAATCCCAGTCCAGGTTAGGCAGAGTCCCTCATTGACTCTCTTCAAGAGGAATCTTGATGAGTGGATGGGAGATCGTAGGTTTACCCCGGCTATCACTTCTGTGTCACTGTTAGACAGAGGCACAGTATACTAACCTCGAAAAAGAGCATAGCAAAATAAATTTAAAATGGGTGGCGAAAGCCAAACACATTCTGGCTAGGCTTATAAATGCCCTAGGGCAGATAGCCTACTATGAACCTATGAACCTATTCCTGCTAACCCCCACGCTAATTTCTTTAAAAGAAAAGAAAAAAAATGGTTGATAGTAAGGTGGTGAAAAAGGTGCACAAAGAGGGAAAGACAGTAGGGAAAATAGCTAGGGATGTGCAGAAAGGATGTAGGGAAGGTCCATAGCTGCCCATTTCTTCTACAGCAACAGCTGTGCATATACACTGAATTTGGAGTTAGATTTGGACACTCAAACCCCTGAGAGAGTGGTGAGGACAACAATAAAATGTTGTGATGCCAACTAGACCTGATTATATGTGTCAAGTGGACTCTTGTGTGAAATGGACAGCTATGTATGGGAAGTGATTTTTTTGGGGGAACAGATTGCCCTTTTTTCAGGTGAGAGTGGGATGTTGGGGAGGGATAGTAGGTATATTTGGGGAGGTAGGTTAGGTAGGTTAACAGACAAGACAGACAAGATGCATACAGGGGCGGTATATGACACACGTGGGGGTAAACACCTTGATGGGGAGGGGTGTTGGGAAATCGGAAGCCCATGAGCCCCCTAATGGAAACAGTGGGACTGAGGTCCCCACCCATGGGCAGTCACCATTGCACCTTTTCAGCCTCAAACGTTTCTGTGATGGGGGCTGAGTCAGAGAGCCAGGCCGACCCTCTAGTCGTGACATGCACCCTCGAGCTGGCGTAACAGTTCTCCAACCTCCCCATGGAGCTTGCTATGCACTATGACCCAGAACAGGCGACAGGTGACAGGTTCCTGTCCACATATGCTCCCAGGGTGGCAAGCCCCATCCCCTGAGGTGGTTCCAACTGAAGGTGGTGCAGGACCAATGGAGAAGGAGGTCCCAGATTGGGCCCCAGATGTGCTGGTGCCAGGTGCCGCGGCCAACTGAGGTAGGACAGGTGGGTCCGCTGGGACCCACATTCCCATACGTGCTATGGTGTTTATGTTTTATCAGCATATGTGGGTTAGGAATAATCAACACATTCCAGGATTAGGTATAACAGCATGCATAGATATTCCCATTAACCCAGACACCAGATATGATACAGTTGCATACCAAACAGAACACATGCATATATGGGACCACAGTGGTAATAACAACAGCATGCAGGTACATTGATGGCACCATGCCACCAATGTTGGAGTATTTCAACATAGCACATGCATAGAAACAGATTTAAATAATTATCAAACAATAGGACATATGTCCTAACATTACCTTTAAGTCATCACGTACCAATTGAGTTGGGTATTTAGTGTATAGTTGGAGATATGGTGGGGGGAGAGAAAGATGTCAATTAGCAACCAGTATATTCCTGTAGTTTCCATTACTTTCCTAGTCAGTGTTGTTATCTGTACCTTACAAGTATTACTACACTACCCTATTGCCATAGTTTGAACAGTGATGTGGCTGTCAACAACTATATACATTAACTGGTTTTACCTGCAGTATACACCTCTTACCTGGTATACCTGTGGAGGAATTGTTTAACACTGACTAACTGTTTCTACACATGCTCCCAGATTCCAGGTTGATGTTATACATATACCTGTCCATCTCATTTTTCACGGACTCTGGCCATGTCTTGACCACATGCAGGTGAACCAGGACATATGTAGGCTATTGCCCTCTTCAACCTTTAGTGACTTACAACACTCTTATACAGGATTTCCTAGACAGTTATATTATGTAGCACAGAGTGGGTGACAGTGATGAGTAATACCTTATTATTCAAAGCAACTGCAACACTAACAATGCCATACAATACCAAAGTAAACAGTACCAGTACAGGGTATCACTCTTTTATTTCTGGGCACAGTATTTGTATCTGATGGACCTGTGGGAGCAATGTTTGTTAGCACTACCTGAATGTTGCCACACAAAGTACCAGATTTTCACATTAGTATTATGCACTTACATCTCACTCTGTTACTGTACACACTCTGATCACAGCTTGACAACATGGGGGTGTAGATGGGAAATACTTGGCTTATTACTCTCATAACAGTTTGGGGAGTTGCTAGAGTGACAGGTTTGTTCTTATAGATGTGTGACAATCAGTTGTATTTCTTGATTACAGCCTATATTTCTGGGATCATCCCACTGATTTCCTAGGGGGACACAGTGACAGGCAGCAGATATGGGCCAATTTACTGGACATTCTGGACATATCTGTACAGTTGTGGGGTATGATTCTGTATGCAGACTACTACCACTTCCAGGATTCAAACCATGGCTGTGTGTGCTAAAATGCAACAGTTCTCATCTCAGTTGCATGTGCTATTTGGATTTTGTTGTCTGTCTTTTCACTATTTTCTGTCTATGTCTCTCTCAGTTGTACTAGCTGACCTCTAGGGATTACACCAGTCATATACAGACATCCCTACACATTTTTTATTTATGTTGCACAGCGTGGGTAACAGTGCTTAATAAAACAGTACTATTAAGTGATTGGAAATCTACATTACCATATGATACCAGAGTAAATACATGCAGTAGAGCAGTTAGACCTTCATTGTCAGGCTATTATGCTTTTATTTACATACAACCTATATGAGACTCTTCCTGCCATATTCTCTGGTGTATGCAGTACTTGCCTTAAACAATACAGGTTTTATACAGGCAATTAACTTACTAATACTGTTAGATTTATTTCCTATGACAGAACATGCAAGAGTATTACTATCCTGCCTTGCATTGCAACCTCTCCAAGCAACATCCATGGGCCTCCTGGTTCATAGCCCACTCACTTGCCGCTGTGAAGGACATAAGAGGAATATTTAGCCATACCTATCCATAATATACATGAGCTGGTAATTATTAAACAAGTAGTGGACTGATACGTACACATGGCTGGGACCTGCCCTGTCACCCTAGCCTCTTGGATCCACTGATCCAAGAGATACCTCTTTCACTGCTTCAGGTTGACATAGTGATGCCTGACCTGCTCACCAGTTTGGGGTATGCCAGTAGCATTGATGAGGTCACAAGCGAGACAGTCCCAGGCTTATGCTTTATATTGGGAACCCTGGTACTGGCCCTGCAGCAGTCTTTGCTCATGGTCTTTGACAAGGAATCCTGCCATGACTCTGAACTCTGGATGCCCCAGAGCTGCACCCGAAAGTGCACTCCCTCTCCCATTCCAGACATGGTGCCTGCAAGGGGAAGCTACAACCAGTTATTAGATGTACTCCCACCTGTTTGGTTTAAATAGGGCTGACTTCCCACACTTTGCCATGATTGGATGGTTTTGAAAAGGCTAAGCTATGGGCAAATCTGCTTACCCAAGGTTGGCATTGTTTACAGGGGTATACCAATAGGAAAATTGAGTTAGCTGGCCTACACATTGCTTGCACCTGCTAAGCTGGCCTGTGCAATGCTTATCATTGCTTAATATTTACTTTGCATTATATTTGCTTTTTGGCATTGATTTATTATTTATTACATGTTATATATATGTTTGGTATCCATGATTCATGTGTACATACACTGTATGGGGCCCTTGTGTTTATCAGGTGACTTCAACACTTTATTACAATTACACCTCATACACTACAGTACTCCAGTTCACATATTTATGTTATGTACTAGGTTATAGAATGTAAGACTGTATAACGATTCCTTTCACATGTTCAGTTTGATTTTACTATAGTGAAGATTTGTTTGGTGATATCTCAATCGTATGTACTGTTTGATGGCTTAGTGGTTCACTACTGTGACTATAGTGTACAGGGTCCTGGGTTCAAGTCCTGCAAAGGCTGTTTATTTTGTTTCTGGCCAGAACACCGGCTGTTGCATACAGAGTGATTAAGGCACTTTTAAGCACTTGTAAGCAGGTTTGCAGGGGTTTGCGCGAAGATAAGAATTGCTAATCTAAGGTTGCATATGCCTACAGAGAGTTAGCTTCAATATTGCTTAACCTGTGTGCGCATTGCTTACCCCCATGCAAACAGGCTTAAACCCACTTACTAGTGCTTATATATGCTTACTACTGCTTAATTATGCTTACACTTACTTACTAGTGTTTACTCCCGCTTACCACTGCACTAATTTAGACAGTAATGTCTAATGATTCTTGGGAAGGTGGGGGATTTGGAAGCTGTATGGAGTTATCATTCATTATACATTTTACCTTACATTTGTATCCCTGATTCCTGTGTACATATACTGTATGGGGCACATGTGATTATCTGTGGACATTTTAACATTATGACACTGACACCTCACATCTGCATTTAATGCAGTACTCCAGTTCACAAATATATGTTACTTCGTAGGATGTGCAACTAAAAATATTGGTCATAAAGTGATTTGACATGGAAAATAGAATGCGCTGCAGAGGGACTCAAACCAGGAATAATTGCTTGTAAGGCAAATGCTCTTCCCACTACACTATTGCTGTATTGCTTTATTTGCATATATCTTGCTTTTTATCCTCTTGTGCCATTTAAGTTGCATTAGCCATAGCTAAGCGATATACAAACCCATGCACCTACGGTTAAATTTCATCTGTTTCATAAAAAAATCTTTATACTTGTTGTTTTAACTATTGCTCTTGTACATGTGGGGGGATGTTGTTGGGGTATGTATACACCTACAAGCAGTCTTGCTAATTCTTTTTTGACTTTTCTGCTGTTCTTCATTGCAGGGGCATGTATATTCTATGAGCTCTGGTCTCAAATATGCCCCCTGCACTCTTACACGCTCCATGTAAGATTACAAGCTCAGGCAGCGTGCCTTCATTAATATACATGGTGCACTGCCATCATGCTCCTAAACGGCTGCTTCTGTGCAGGACTAAACTAGTCCTGCACGGAAGGATAGTAAATCCAGGGGGGTTCATCTTAATTACTTTATGTTCATTGAAACCTTTCTTCTTTCCAATGCCTTTAACTTTAAAATGGGAGAAATAGAACTTCTCTCATTTATATCTGGGCAGCTATTAGCCTGCAGATGAATCTGCCATTTGAGTTCACTAATCTCTAACATCAGCCCCCATTGTTTATTGTCATCAATAACAGCATGGTCTATAGCCATAAAATAAAACAAAAGCCCCTCATTCCTACTAACATGCTTTGCTAGGGCATTGTTCAAATTGTGTCTTTTGATAGCATACTCATGCTCACATATTAAAGTTAAAGGCATTGGAAAGAAATTTCAGTGAACATAAAGTAATTATGATTAAATTAAAAAACACATTCTTTACATATATAAACATATAGAGTATGTTTAAATATAAATGTGCATGTCATATTTAGACAATTTACCAATTGGACTTTTGTCCATATAGCTTATATTTAAAGAGAAACATTTCTAAATGTTAATTTAATATGCAATTCTATGCATTTAGTGTTCTGTTTACATACACCTTCTTATCTATTTTCTAATAGTATTTAGGTGTATATGTTCATTATTTGGTGGTTCCCTTTCAGCACTCGAGTAGTTAAAGTGTGAATTGATTTTAATATTAATGTTTTTTAACCAATGAGAGTTGATGGAAAAATATAAAGGAAGTGACATTTGTGTATTTAGTTTGTCTGATGAAGTTCCACATATTGTGAAACAAAAGTGCCGATCATTTTATTGTTTTATCAATAAAAAGTGGTGTTTTGCACTTTTTCGAGTATTTGAACTCAGTTTACAGTTTTCATTCAAGCTGCATATATGTCTGCCGACTGCCTTTGTTGCTCTTGATTTGGTTTTTGGAGTTTTGGTTTGTCATTTAGCCAACAGCTTTACTCCCTGTAACATTAGTTCAACACTAGATTTGATTGACAGTGGTGCCAGATCGCTATAATACCAAGGCTGTGGAATATGACCTTTTCCCAGGACTGTGTGATTTCAAAGTTGGTATATATCAGTAGCAAAGAGTGGTGGGGGGTATCAGTGGGTTTGCAGAAGTAGACGTATAAATTTGTGATCTTATTTGTCATTACAGGCCAAACATAACATGTTTCTTTTCTGTAGAATTTAAGTCCTCCTGATCCAATGTCTGACAATTTGGAACAATATAGTCCGAATGTATAATTTTCGACTGCTGTTAAGCTATTGGCCCTGTTAAAAATAAAATGATTCAGATCCTATAATCCCACTCATTGTTTGTAATACTTGATGTTTTATATGTCTGATAATATCAGTCTTTTTCAAATGTGTCACTTTTAGACATATTAATCATCTTCACATGGCATGGAGAACTTTGCATTTGGGCTGCTGTAAGATGTTTGCAAAACTTCCTTGGCTATGCTGGGCAGTATGAAGACTTCAAGGCTCAGCAAAGTACAATGTATGCATTTAATACTTTATCTGCCTAAAATCAAATACATTTTACTGCAGTATTTACATACTTTTGTCCATTTGTCTTTTTCTGTTTGACACTCCATAGCATTCAGAGGGCGGCCACGGTGGTGCAGTGGTTAGCATTGCCGCCTCACAGCAAGAGGTTCTCCGGTTCGATCCTCGGCTGGGGTGCCTTCTGTGCGGAGTCTGCATGTCCTTCCTGTGGTCGCGTGGGTTTCCTCCGGGTGCTCCGGTTTCCTCCCACATCCCAAAGACATGCTGCAGGTGGATTGGACACTCTAAATTGGCCCTAGGTGTGCGTGTGAATGTGCCTTCTGTGGAAGGTTGGGCGCCGGGCTGGCAACTCGACACCGTAAAACTCCACTGCCATTCAATGTGCGGACAGGTGATCCGCTGTGGTGACCCCTAACCGGGATAAAGCCGAAAGAAGAAGAAGAAGAACTCCATAGCATTCAGAACTAGTTAGAACCAAACCTGTGTACCTTCACTTATGGTTGGCCTTAAAACAGTTTTCACTATTACGCATCTCCTGCAATGGATAGCTAAGGCTACACTGATAGTATATTTGAAAAGTGGTTTTACAGCATCAAATGCATGCATTGTATTTACAGTGCTAATGTTATATGGAATTTTTACTTTAAATTCCACATGCAAATGTTTTTCCTTAACCCATTGCAAAATGCATTATTGATTTGAAATCGATTTTTGCTCATAGACAACCAAATCTATCACTTTGATATCACGGGAACAGCAATATTTTAAGTGCTAGAAAGAAGTTGTGTTATTTGAGTAGCAGTGCCCCAAATTAGCTAGAGCAACATAGAATATTCACGATTATAATTGTGCACAAAACAAAACCATCACCTACTGTAAAACATATCAGGAATTTGACCTCTGACTCATGTGGTATTTGTGATATTATCAGCTATACAACAATAAGTTTTGATTACATTTTAAAGTGCAGCTATTGACCAGCATAGACCACAAAGGCTTTTCTTTCCAGGTTACAAAACAAATATGATATAAAATCAAATTTGCTGCCAATGACATAAGCAGTCTGGGTAATGCTCATGCATATCTTATTTAACAAAGAGATGCTGACATCTAAGTTTAGGGTGATGTAAGTCAGATAATGTGGATTTAATAGTATTTTTAGAAGAGAAGACAACAGAAACTAATAACTTTTCTGTTTGACCTAAACTCATGTAAAATATATATAATATCTATCTGTCTTGAAGCTGCAGCATTCTGACTGTAACAGTCCGCACATTTTAAGTACGTAGCTTAGTTTTTGGTCACTTTGACTTGGCAAGTGCCCATGATTAAGCATAAGTCAAACAAGGTTTCCAGCTACCTTTCTCAAACTCTCAAAAGGTCAAATATAATGTATTTTACTGTTTAGAAATAAGTCCCTGGACAATTGTTATCCTCTAGTGGACCTTTGCACCTCAGACATGTAGATACACTCTAACAGTCTGACATACTGTAACAGTCAGTTAGTCAGAGCACAGAAACAACAGAGTAAAAAAATGCATTAAAATCAAATAAATTACATTAGAATTAAAAATAGAGGGAAGTACAGTATTATAACAAGAAAAAAGCCAGTACGCATGACAGTAATAAAAAATATAGAGAAAAAAGCACCTCAAATAAATAGTATCCTTTGAAACTAAACTAGACTGAACTGAAAGTGAAATCTGACCTGTGGTAACATGATATCAATATATGCTCACAAATCTGAAAACCAGAGAACACTACTACAGTTCTATTAAAATACCAAAATTTAAAAAAAGCCGTAAATGATAAACACTGACATTAATTGCAAACAGAAATATAAACAAAATAAGAAAAAAAATAATAAATGGAATATAATGGGTATGAGGTATTAAAGATGAAGTATTTTGTATGATGGATTATAGGAACTTGTTTCTGGCTCATGGATGTGCCACACATCTGGAAACTTCTTTTCTAAACCAGAATGCAAATATTTCAGTTATTATACCCCAGACTCTATAGTTATATTTGTTTATGTGTGTGTGTGTGTGTGTGTGTGTGTGTCCATGCATGTGTATGAGTGTGTATGTGTGCTTGAGCATGTGTGTGCATGTGTGTGTGTGTGTGTGTGTGTGTGTGTGTGTGTGTGTGTGTGTGTGTAAGAGAGTGACTGCACAAGTTATGAAAGTGTGTGCCTGTCTGGAATTAGCATCTATTCATTAGCACAGCTAGAACTTCTTATGCTGAGACATTTAAAAGAAACCACTCCAAACTTCAAAGACCTCCTAAGCCATCAAATTGCAACACCTACCCTCAGCAATCAATAAAGCACACATCAAAAGCAACACTTAACACTGTACATAAGCATACACTCAATGGTCCTCATAAAGCAAGGAAACACTTTATCTATACTTTTGTCATATGAGATTTTATTATACGACAGACAGATACTCCACTCACTAGGCTGGACAAGTAAAAGATGACTGCGACTTACCTATCTAGAGCTAGGCTCTACAATACTACTCACTCACTCAGTTCTGTCATAGTCCTTGTGGATGTAAATGACCTGAGATGATCCTCACTGGACTATATGAAAAGATACATTGTGGTTCTCTCTGAATATGTGTCACAGACAGATACTTGCCTTGCATTGAGCAGCATTCTATCTTCATCAAGGATGATGTCTCAGTATGAACAGAAAATTATTGATTTTAATAATTGGCTTCGTTTCTGGTGTCTACTAACATGGGAAGACATGGTTGATAGACCACTTTGCTTTCCCAAGGATGGTATGCACTTGTCCCCCTGGGCTTTCCTGATATTGACTAAAACTTTATCCATCCTCTTAGAACCTTTTTTAGACAATGTCAAAATGGCAAAACTACCAACATTCAAGAAACCTCAAAGTAGCCTTGAGGTGTCACTGCTCAATGCTAGGAGCCTGAACAAGAAACCTTACAACTTACAAACTCTCCTCACTCTGGAGAATGTATACAGCTGAGCTGTTACCGAGACTTGGTATAAAACCACAAAAAGTATTCTGGCAGTGGAAGGCTACAGTACTTTCCACACAGTTAGACCTCCAGCAGCACAGGCAGGGATGAAAGTAGGAGGTGTCTTAATTTACATTAATAGCAAATACAACTCCAGGTTGGTTAAACAGGATGATGTTCTGCAGTTCATCCAAGTCCAAGTCTTCAGAGACAAGCTACTCTGTCACGTCCTGGCCAATTATGATTACCTTCTATGACCCTTGAAGTTTACATCTCTTACCAAGACCTACTAGAGGCACTCACCATCCAACCAAATAGCCAATTCATGGGAGACTTTAACTATCCCTCTGTAGAGTGGAAATCAACACTGTCTCTAACTCACAGGCACAATGTCTCCTGGATTTTAGCAACACAAACAACTTGGACAAGATATTTACTCTCCAGCCAGAGGAACAAACATATTGGACCTAGCACTTCCACAAAATAAATCAACCTGGAAAACCTAACTAAACCTGTAACAGTTAAGACCTTTACTAAGACAAACTACATCCTGTTAAGCAACAGTTTGTCAAAATTAATGGTTCCCCAAACCCTGAAAATAAAGGTACCTATGCAAAATGATTTACAGCAGCCCTTTACAATTACATAAATGGCTGCAATAAATTGCCATACCTACCTACCAAAAGTAAGCTCTGATCTAACACTAAAACAAATCACACTAGTGGAATCCTTACCTTAACAGGCTGTATAACAAACTAAAAAAGTCAAGGCCAAAATAAGATAAAGCAATTCTCATAGACGCAAGAGCTCTCTGATTCAACTAAATAAGAAACTAAGAAGTCTAATAAAGTTCAACAAGGTCAATTATGAGGTCAGGATAGCTTCCCAGGTTAAGCACAATCACAAAACCTTCTTCGGCTGTGTCAGGAACCTTAAAGGTGATACTCAGCAGTGTGCAGAACTGGTGGTAAATGGCACAACCTTCAGTGCCAAGATGACATAGAAAATCTACTGGCTGACAAATTTAGCTCAAACTCTCTCCTTTCCCCCCACTACACCATGTGAAATCCCTTCTAGCATATCCCCCTAACAATCAACAAGGAGCAAATCCTGGTGTTCGCTAAGGCCAATAGCACTGCTTCAGTGAGCCCTCACAACATCCCCATTTACCTCCTAAATAGCTTAAAACATGACCGCATCAAGACCACTTGAGACTCTATTCAGCTACAACCTCAAAACAGGGTACTTGTCAGGTGAATGCAGACCCACAATGGTCATCAATGTTCATAATGGTGGACCATCAAGTAACACCTGGAACTACAGACCCATCTGTCTGACAAGTCTAATATATGAAGATATGTAATAATTTATCATGGAAATTATTAACAGGTATATTGGTAACCTATAGACATTGGACCCATCCCAGTTTGGCTTTGTTAAGGGAATGTCTTGCCTGCTTAACCTGCTAGACTACTTCAGGAGGGTCACTATGACTATGTATGAGGGGAAAATGGAGCACACTGCCTACCTCAACCTGGCCAAGGCATTCAATATAATACCCCAATTAGGTATTGTTGACAAACCCTCAGAACTAGGCATAAATCCCTACATAACTTGCTGAATTGACAGCTGGCTCCCAGATTGGACCCAAGAAGTCAGGATCAGTGAGAAAACCTTCACCAAGAGACTGGTTATCTGCAGAGTACATCAGAGCTCTATGTTAAGTCCTCTCATGTTTGGCATCTACTTCTTGGAAGTCAAGGCCAATGTCAAATGCTTTTGGCTCACCAAGTTTGCAGATGGTTGTAAATTGGGAGCTATCTTAGATTCCTCCCATGACACCAACACCATGCAAGAGGGTCTAACACAAAAATGACAGGTGCAAAAGTCACAGATTAAAACTCAATGCAGAGAAATGCATTATAATGCCTTTGGGAAATCATTCATCTAAGCGAATTGCTTCATCAATAAAGAACCCCTAAGAGTTGTCCCTATAGTTAGGGATCTGGAAACATAGGTAGATAATAATCTGGTATTTGACCAACATGTAGCCAAGATAGTAAGAAAAGTATTCTTTGTCTCCCAACTCTTAACCAAGGGCATGGCATCAAGGTCCAAGGAAGCCATAGTACCACTCTATTCAGCCTTTATTAGACCCATCATGGAGTACAATGCTCTGTTTGGCACATATCTAACCAGGCACTTACAATAGCCGAAATGCCCTCAAAGGTTTCTCACCAGGAATACCCAGGGTATGAATACCCCATCTTTCATAGATCACCTTAAGGTCCCATCTCTGTACTCATTTTCCTAGACGTTACTGATTGGTGCTGTATGTCTAGTTTATAACACATCTTCAGATCCAGCTCTGATGGATCTCTTGCACATTTGCAAGGCAAACAGTACCAAAAACACTAGAGCCAAGGACCTGGACTTTGTCTGTAACATAAACAGAATCTGCTGAAGGGACTAATATGTGTCTCAAGGCATCCCCATGCAATAGAATAAACTCCCCATCCTTGTGAAGCAGAGTTCATACCAAGGCATCCCAGTGCAATGGAAAACTCCCCATCCTTGTGAAGCAGAGTTCATCCCTGACCTTATTCAAAAAAAAATTGATTATTGAATGAAAAATCACAAATTCACCCCCCCTCCCCATTTGACCCCATGTCTTCTATGGACAGAGGTTGACAGTAAGAAAATTAATCCTCAGCTAATATACCCCCCACACACATAACCCTTAGCTACCTCTATACTAACATACCCCACCATATGTGTGAAAGGAACTCTAAGACAAAAGTGGGTTGGATTGCACAGCTAGGACTTGTAAAGACCCTGGTGGTCACTAGCCTAGTATAACCCTATGAACCTATGAACCTATGTTCTTTGTGCAGAATGATCACTAGAATGAGCTCTATCTACCCAGCGCTCTTAATTCTGTGCATATTTCATTGCCTTCATTGTCTTCAAGAGTGCTTCTAAACCAAGTAACTGAAGAATGAATGACTGAACTAATAAATAAATGAGATGCTTCTTTAAATTACTCTGCTTATGGGCTATAATCTTCACTCTTTTCAGGATCACTATTTTTTGGAGAAAGATTGGAATGAAAAGTGAACTTTAAAGTGCATTCTGCTCTTTTTTCTAAGAAGTTACTGTCACAGAGACAATAAATATAAGTAAGCATGTGGAGTTCAGAGTGCTTGTCTCTTGCAAAAAATGTATAACATGCTTGTTTTATACTGAAATGTTTACTGGTTTTATTGATGATTATTATTAAACAATAATCCATGACTGTATGTGGTGTATCAGGATTAACCAACAGATGGTATGGTTTGATGATGAGAGTAAAGCTAATATATTTTACTGTATTATAATAATAATAATAATAATAATAATAATAATAATAATTATTATTATTATTATTATTATTATTATTATTTGTAAGTTTTATGTATTCATTAATGCACACAAGCTTGACACCTTTTATTATACCATATTAACTACTGATTATCCCTGTGCTTTCTCTCCTTCCTCACCTCTTTATAACTAACATTCCATGGTGTTCCGTCTGCAATAAGACACGGAGTAAAGATAGAATACAACAAGAATGGCAAGTTGTCAGGCAACTTAGAATAATTCACTGTAAGCAAAATGTCAACCTAGACAACACAACCTAGCTTTATTCACTCCAAAGCAAATATCACCAGCACCCCAAACAGTCCTGGAGAAATGTAAAATCCCTACTATATCCTGGTCACACTACCACCGCACTACTGGCTACAGATCGCAATGCCGACCCCATAGCTAACTAATTTCCCATACATTTCCCTCAGTCTACCTCGTTCTGTTAGAATGATATCCACACTCCTCTTTCTCTTTCTCTACTGCTGAGCAATTACCATCTGAATACCACAAAACAGCTGATGATGTCCTTGCATACACAGTATCAATACTCATAAATGGATCTATTTCTGAAAACTATATCCTAGCTGTCTGGAAAAGATCTCACATATAATCACTCTATGAAGAAGGATGAGACGCAGACCTCCCTAACTACTGACCCATAGCAATCCATTCTTCCTGTCCAAAACATTAGAAAAATGCATACATTGTATATATATATATATATATATATATATATATATATATATATATATATATATATATATATATATATATATTATTTATTTGAAGTTTGTCTTCCAGGATAGTCCATTGGGCCAGAAGAGCCCATTTTCAATGGAGTCCTGGGGAGAAAAGCTCCACAGTATACAATGAATAAAACAACAATATTTCATTAGTATAGAATAACAATAGTACAGATAAAAATGCTATCTGAAGGTGCAATTTAGTAAGATGTAAAAACAGAATTAAAGGCTATCTAAGTGAGTATTAAGATACTTACAAATATGTAATTCCATGATTGCAAATGCATACAACTATAAGAAGATATTTACAGAATGAATATTTCTGCAGAGGAACATATGAAGGAGGAGGAGGAGACAGAATCGGGTATATGGGGTAAGGGAGAGATGAGTTTAGGGAAGAAGGAGAGTAAGGAAGGAAGTGGGGAGAAAGATAGTACAGAGAAGGATGGGGAAGAAAATAGAGAATGGGGGTATGAAATAGGTGTGTTACTGGGGAATTAATGTGGGATGGGAACAGGAGCATTCCCAGAGGGTTGTTAGGTAAGAATGAAGCAAGGTTTTGAAAGTAGAGAGGCTGCTAGTGGTGCAAAGGTGAGGTGGCAGGGAGTTCCAGAGACGTGCTAAGGAGAAGGATAGTAGAAATTTGCCAGGTGGGTGTGCAGGCTTATGCAGTTCGATCAGATTTTGGGTATTGGTTCTTAGGAGTCTGTTGGGAAGGTGAATTTTAAAGGTTGAGGCAAGGATGGGGTAAAGAGAGGGAATAAAGATGAGTTTGTGGGCATGTATGAGTTGGATGTAGGTGAGGTAATTGGGCAACTTTAGCCAATTTAATTTGTGGAGGGCAGTACAGTGATGGGTGGAATATCTGTATCCAGTGGCGAATTTGGAGATTTTTTTGTAACAGCAAGAGATTTTTGACTTTAGGGAAGATTGTAAGTTAGTTAGGAGTTGGCCACCATAAAGGAGTGAAGGGATAAGATATGTGGTAGAGAGAACAATCCTGGCAGAGGGGGTGAGGTAGTGATTGTTGAGGTAGAGCATGCATAGTTTCCAGTGTTTTTTTTTATATATTTGTGTGGAGGTGGGTATCAAACTTGAGCTGATCGTCAATAAGTACTCCAAGCAGTTTTGCATTGGATACTATTTCAAGAGGAGTATTTTTCTTACTGATGATGGAGAATGAGTTTTTGTCAATTATTGTGGTTTTTGAGGGGGTGAATATCATGAGTTTGGTTTTTGATGCAGTGAATGCCAGATGATTCTCTAGCATCTATTGCTCAGTGGAGGAGAAGGCATCTTTTGTTAGTTTTATGAGAGTGGAGGTGGAGGTGGCAGAGCAGATGATTGTTGAGTCATCAGCGTATTGGATAATGTTTGCATTAGGGATGGAGCGGTGAAAGTCACTGATGAAAATTTTGAACAGTAGGGGACCTAATATGGAACCCTGGGGAAGGCTTTTTCCATTTCAAGGCTAGCTGCCTGTTAGAGAGATAGCTGGTAAACCAGTTGATAGAGGAAGGAGAAAGATTTAGGTTAGAGAGTTTAGTTAGGAGAAGGTTATGAGAGATAGTATCAAAGGCCCTAGAAAGATCAAGAAGGAGGGTAAACACAGTGTGTCCAGAAGCACGGGCTTTATTCACTGTTTCGAGGAAGGAGATGAGGGCGGTAGGGGTGCTATGGTCAGGTCTGAATCCATGTTGTGTGGGAGTTAGCAGATGGTTGTCTATGAGATATGGTAAAAGTTGTAGGTGGAAACACTTTTCAAGAAGTTTTGAGATGGGTGATAAGATAGCGATAGGTCGGAAATTAGAGATATTATAGTTGTTACCCCCTTTTGTGAAGGGGAATAATAAAGGCCTTTTGCAAGAGTTGGGGTACATGGCCTTCTTGGATTGATCGATTTATAAGAATGCAGATAGGGAAGGCAACAGCATCGGCAGCTGTCTTTAGGAAGTAGGAAGGAATGTTGTTAGGGGAATTGGAGCATGGTTTTAAGTTCTGGAGGAGTTTTTTTATAGTTGATATGGGGATGGGTTTTATAGAGAAGGGAGGAGGTTGGGAGGTGGGAGTATTTGAGTAGAATGAGATAGGGGATGGTAGATGAGAGGATGTAGGGTTGTTTGTGAAGGATGATGTTAGTTTGGTTATTGAGTCAATGAAGATACTTTCAATGGCCGAGGGCATCCACTCAATCGTCTAATGATGTAACTACTGATACTATTAGCAACCATGGGGCTGAGCTTTCCACCTTATTGCATCCCTCTACTTCTGGTTCTGTTACTGCAGTAGCAAGAGGAGCACGTAGCGAGGAACAGTCATCAGGCTCACCTTCGTTTTCGTCTATAGTACATCAGTCTAGAGACGACTTAGGGAATAATGAACAAGTAGTTCGTAGGAAGACGATGGGACAAGTTACAAATAATCCCTGTGATGCAGTTAAAGATATTACAAACCTTCATTTTCCACTGCCTTTTCGAGTGGAGAACAAACTCAATTGGAGTCCTCAGTACAAAGGAAGGAAACGGAAAACTTCAGAAGGTCAGTTAGAGTTTCAACGCAAGTTATTGAAACCAATCCAGAGGACTTAGTAGTTAATGTTTCAACGTATGTCTTAACAAAACATGAGTTATCTGTTTTAAATCGAGGACTTTCATTCATCCCCTCTCGGAGTGTAGATGTTAGTGAGCTTATTGTTGATATTAAGCAGTTTACTAGGATATTTATACCAACACGAAAATGCAAGTCCACTGTTTGGCACAATAAAGGTTGTCCTCCAATACCACAGTACTATAGAAAGGCGAACTCTTACAAAGTAGAACCAAAGCTCTTTATTTCCACATAAAACACACAGATTGATTTAATATTTATTAAACTTTATTAATATGTATTAATATTTAATATTTTGGATAACTTTGTCATATTTGTTTACTGTAAACTCAACAATTTTGCATTACTTATTTATTACTAATTAATTTTATTAATTAGTATTTATTATTATTGTTTCAATAATATGTGTTTTTATATATTTCTTTACACTGTTCAAGGGTATTACATATTCACCTCATCTAGTTTTAGCCTTCATAATTATTACTATCTGGTATTTACTTATTTATTTATTCAGATATTTATTAGAGTTTTGTGTATATATACATAATATACATAATATGATTTTATTATGCTGACAGGGCTATATGAACTTCAACAATGGTATTTTAACAATGTTTTTTTAATGTGAGATATATATATTTATATTTATATACATAAATTAATTTGGATTGGATTAACAACATAATTGATTTGAATTTTATTAATTGAATCATTGAATTCTTTGGGAGCATATTTAAAGAATGTGATATGCTTGTATTTTTAGATTCTGATGAAGTCTCGCGATACGAGACGAAAGCACGCTCAATCTGTGTGTTTTATGTGGAAATAAAGAGCTTTGGTTCTACTTTGTAAGAGTTCGCTTTTCTATAGTACTGTGGTATTGGAGGACAACCTTTATTGTGCCAAACAGTGGACTTGCATTTTCGTGTTGGTATAAGTGCTTTGCAGCTACGTGTTTGTGTGGCTTGTGGTTACCAGTTTACTAGGAATATTGCCTTAGCATTACAGTTTAAGAATGATGAAGCTCATGTAATGAATTTTGCTTTCAGGAAACCATCTGTTTATATACCACCCTCACGTTCTTTATTAGACAGTTTTGAGAAAGCCTGTGTTAATGATTTTTACCGAACTTTGAAAATAATAGTATTAAACCAGAATTTTTTAATTTAACGAAGGAAGAGAGACTAGCTCTTAATACTTTAAAGAATAATCCTGATATAATTATTAGACCTGCCGGCAAGGGAGGAGCCACATTAGTTCTAGATAAAATGTATTATGATAATAAAGTTATTGATTTATTGTCTGATTCTAATACATATGTTAAACTTGATTCTGTGGGTCTAGACAAGCTTATTAAAACAATGCATGCCAACCTCTATGATATGTTGATATGTTATATAATAGATGAAAATTTATATCATTATTTTTTGGTTGAGAAACCTTTGGTTCCAGTGTTTAGAGCTCTACCCAAGATTCACAAAAATTTGCATAACCCTCCATTTAGACCGATAGTCTCGGGAAGAGGATGGCTCACAGAAAGTATTTCTATATTCCTGGAGAAACAACTTAGGCCAATAGTAGATGAAACCGTATTTATACTTCGTGACACATAACATTTTTTAGAGACTTTAGCTTGTCATAATAGAATAGATGAAGTTAAGGACTCAGACTATCTAGTCACTTTGGATGTTACAGCTCTATTTACGAGTATACCTAATGATGTTGGTATTGAATACCTGAGATTGTTTTTATTACAGAAAGGGATATCTAACAGTAAGATTATTATGATCACTATGTTATTGGATTTGATCCTCTCCAATAATGTTTTTACTTCTCATAATAGCTATTTTCTTCAAATTAAGGGTGTAGCGATGGGCACATCATGTGCCAATTCATATGCTAACCTAGTTTTAGCATATTGGGAATCTACTTATGTTTTAGGACATGGAATCTACTCTAAATATATTAGATATTACATGAGATTTGTAGATGATGTTTTTTTGGTTTGGAGAGGGGACCTTGCCACTTTACGAGAGTTTATTACATATGTTAATGGTACAACCACATTTTTAGAACTGACTGATACTGCATCCCTGACTAGAATTGAATTTTTAGATGTGTTAATAAGTAAAGAAAAAGGGAAACTCACAACTGAGGTTTTTCGTAAACCTTGTAGAAGGAATAATATACTTCATAGAGACAGTATGCATCCTCCACATGTATATAAGAATGTTATTAAGAACCAAGCAGCACGTTTTTCAAGAATTACTAGTGAGGATTTAGTGTTTACAGAAGCCATTAAAAATATGGAGGATGAATTCACAGTTAGAGGCTATCACAAGAGGGAACTTAGTGGATTATTTAGCACAGAACGTGATGGTAAGGACAAACCATATATAAATAGGAATATGCCCTCAGCCAGGACTAATGATAACCATGTTAACACTAGTAAAAGGAGGCTATTAATATCATATACCAATAATAATTCTTTCATAGTTGACATTATTAAAAACACTGGAATAGTCTACAACTTGATGAAGATATTATGAGAATAGTAGGAGACAGACCCTCATTTAGTTATAAGAACACCACGTCTCTGAAGAGGTTACTATGTTATAATCATAATAGACATGATGGTTTGAGATCACAAAGGAAAGGCACACAAGCATGTTGCACCTGTAATCAGTGTAGTTATATTAAGAGTTCATATGAATTCATACATCCAGATTCAGGTAAAAAATATGAGTTTACTAAATATGCCGACTGTAAAACCAGGAATGTGGTTTATTTAACTCAGTGTAATAAATGTCAATGTTTTTATGTAGGCAAGACTACTAGAACTCTAAGGGAGCGCATAAGGGAACATATTTATGCCATCAATAAAGAAGATGAGACCAATGCACTAGCCTATCATGAGCTACATAGAGACAGTACACATACTTTTAGCTTCCTAGTGTTGGAACATGTTTATAGTACTGAAAGATTAGGCTGTATACGTAATAATGTAGAGAAGAGAGAGATTAAATGGATACTTAAGTTAGCAGCAGATAGAGGTCATGGCCTTAATGATAAAATTTCTTTGAGACCTTTTTTGGCAGACAGGCCTTTTAAACATAAATAGTTAGTTTTTAACCCATAAAACATTGTTTTTAAAGTTTTTGTAGTGTTTTAATAGCATGTGTACTTTCTCATTTTTACATTCATATGTTTCTGTATTAAGTTTTGATATGCACAGGCACTTTTGTAACTATATATACATGTAATTTTTATATATGTTTTTATGTTGATTACAAAAATTGAGTAGTACCTACTAGCAACACAGTGATTTATCTACCCTGCATTTGTTTTTTATTAATTAATTAACATCATATTAGTTCTCCAATAGGAGGTATTCTACCACTGTATAAAGATGTATTGTAGTGATGGTTAATTAAGTCTGATGAAGCGTCCAGGAGACATGAAAGCGCTCATTCATTTTTTAACTTGTCTTAATAAAAGTTTATATTCGGATATTGGTTGGCTTCGATTGTCCTGGTGTATCCTCCTTATGTGACTTTTGGACTCAATGAAGAAAGAGTTGAATTGGGTGGCTAAGTCCTTGTCGGGGGTATTGGAGTCTGGGCTAGGGTTTTCCTTTCTACCAGGGTTAAAGAGGTAGTTGATACCATCCCAGAATTTTTTGGGTTTGTCTTATGGTTGTTTTGGAGTGAGGAGAAGTAGGATTTACGGTCTAAAGAAATACGTTTTTTAGCTCTGTTACAAAGTATTCTGTATTCATTTAGGGTGATGGGAGTTTTATGGTTATGGTGATGGTTTAGGGCTTTGTCTCGGAGGCGCATGACAGCTAAGGTATCTTTGCTTAGCCAAGGGACAGTGTTACTTTTAATCCTTTTTGTTTTTAGTGGGGCAATGGCATCTAAAAGGTTTATAAATGTGGTGTTGAAGTAGGTGACGGCATCTTCTAGGGGGAGGGTTTTTAGGGGTTTTTTAAATGGTTTCACTTCATAATCTCAAAATGATGAAATCTCGAATTTCAGCATTTCGAGACCATGAAGCTGAAACTTCAGAATGCCGAAAGTGCGTAAGAGCGAATTTGAATATCTTGAATCCACGCTTGTGCATTTCCCTTATGTTACGTGAAGTGTCTGTTCGGGATGGTGTTCAGAATGTCAGGTAAGTGAGTGTATGTGACCGTTTTTCTGACTTGTACATGTGGGTTAGGTTAGGGAGGTGTAAGTTGAGATGTGAGTGTTGGATGTGTTGGTGTTTGTGTGTGTGTGTGTGTGTGTGTGTGTGTGTGTGTGTGTGTGTGTGTGTGTGTGTGTGTGTGTGCGGTACTGTAGAATGACTGTGTGTGACTGTTTTCTTTTTTTCTGTTTGTGTGCTGTCGGAGTTGGTATATATAAGTGAGGGGTGTAGGGGGGTGCAGGGGGGCTTGCCCCCCTGCATTTCTGTATTGTAGGTGTGTGCCTGTGTGGTGTTTTGGTGTGTTTATTTGTTTTGAGGTGTGGGTGTTGTGGTTTGTGTGTGGTATGGTGTGTACTGTGTTCGGTGTTCTGGTTTCGTCTTTGTAAGTGTCAGTGTTGTGATGGTTTCGGTTTCATGGTCTCGAAATGCTGAAATTCCAGATTTCAGCATTTTGAGATTATGAAGTGAAACTATATATATATATATATATATATATATATATATATATATGTGTGTGTGTGTGTGTGTGTGTGTGTGCGTATATACATTGTATATAAATGTATATATGTATAGAAAAATGTATAATGGTTGACAAACTGGTACAGTGGATAGCATTTGCTGCTTTAAAGCAAGAGATTTCCCAGTTTGATTCTCGGCTAATATACCTTCTGTGCATGCTCTGCATGTCCTCCCTGTGTTCACATGTATTTCCTCCGGGTTCTCCAGTTTCCTCCCAAATTCCAAAGACATGCATTAGGTGAATTGGACACTCTGAATTGGCCACAGGTGTAAGTGTGGATGCAAGTGTGGTGTTAAACAACTGCCAAGGGAGTGCTAGCCATTTGCAATGTAAACCGTGGCTCTAGATGATTGTCACTGTTGAAGTGACACCCCGACCCCATGTGCAAAAATGGGAAAAGGGGTTGTGGTTGCATGGATGGATGTGCTCTCAACTTCTAACCTATCTCATTAATGACAACCCACTCTTCCCTACTCAACGTGGCTTTTGGCCTCTCCACAGAACAACAAAAGCCCTCCTTAGTTTGTCTGAAAACTATAAATACCACTAGGAAAAATGGCAACCATTTGACAGTATCCCACCAACTATTACTTAATGAACTAGTCTCTATCACTGTCTCACTTGTGTTATTTTGTTCTCAGCTATCTCTGCAACAGACAATAGATAACAGGCTGTAAAATGGAATCAGGAACACTCCTCCTTCCTCCCTGTTGCTGTCAGCTTGCCTGAAGATTCAGTTCTAGGCCCAGTATTATTTAACATCTTCATAAACAATCTGCTTAAAGCCAGCCAACTTGCCTGTATAGTACAATATAGTGATGACTCCACAATCCCTACACTCCCGCTACTTCAGCAAATGACTCAACACTCTTTTTCTTCTACAGAGTCATGGCTACAAGCTCACCAGTTAATCCTAAATGTCAAGAAAACAAAATGAATGTTTCTTACTTCCAGATCTCTTCCTTCAACCAAAGTATCCTTTAACAGCACTTCGACTAACACCACCATATACACCATATCATATTTTGCTAGGTATTATAATAAATAATAACCTAAAATTCAACCTGTACAACAACCAGTCCATCAAAAAACATCAACAAAAACTGGGCTTTCTCTGCTGGTACAAAACCTACCTCACAGAATCATCTAAGAAAACCCTAGCAACATCTTATCTTCTCCCTGGGTCTATATTAAAATAGTGAAATCTCACTTATGTGGCTACCCAAACACAGACACATTAATAGCGAACCATGAAAGCACAGAACGTCCTGAAGTGAGAAATTTGAAATATCGAATTGTCAGAGTTGGCCCTTATCCAGTATCGCTCCCTAACGTAAATGTGCAATAGTCACGGACCTTAGGGTTAGAGTGCGGGTTAAGGTAAGTGCATACATAGTAATACATGCAACGTTTACTTTAGGGTTAGAAGTAGGGTTATGTTAAGTGTATGTATAGTAATATAGTTGTGTAGCTCAACCTATATGTAAATTATACTTTTCCCATAGTTGGGTGTTGTTTGTTTACAGTTAGATACATTTGTGTGTAGTGAATGTTTGATTAGGATATGGGATATAAGGGTGAAGTGTAGATATGGGGAAGTGTGGATCATTTATTTTGTTTGGGTAGGTAGTACATAGTGGGTGATGGGGTTAGCCAACTATGGCAATTCGATATTTCGAATTTCGCGCTTCAGGACATTCGGTGTTTTCGCAGTTCGCTATTTATGTGTCGGCATTTAGGTATTCGCGTAAGTGAGGTTTTGGTATTTTAATATAGACCCCTTCTCCCCTTATTTGTTTATGCATCATGTATACTTGCAAACCTACAGTCCACCCTTCTATCTATATTAGAATCTTACTGTAACAAAATAGCCAGACTTATATTACCACACCCACCACTTCATTGCACTAAAACAGCTTAAATGGCTTAAACTTTAGCGTCATTGTAGATTCATCCAGCTATAATGCACACAAAATAACACACAAACCAAGAACACACTCTTCACTACAAAACATTTGCAAGCATTAGTTCCTACCACACTGCATCGCTTCAAGGAATAAATGCCTCCTAATCAGCTGCAAATCCCACAACGCACATCTCAGTGAACTCATCCTATGTCACCAGATAGTGGAACACCATGCCTATCTGACTAAAACAAGATGGCTATGCATCTAGTTTTAAGCACAACCTAAAACAGCACCTAAACTCAAATTGGCTATGCTCATGTACTCACCCAACTAATATTTCTTGTATTCACTTTCCTCTAAATACCTGCACCAACTCAACCCAGAATCTAGTCCTTTCTCTCTATCATCTACAACGGACATTCTTATCCCCCTCCTCCTGTTTACTTGTCGCTCCAATATTCCTACTTCCTCTGTTATCTTCCTTCTCCTTACTTCTCACTTGTAAACATTAATCCATTAATCTGTGCTCCACTGTTCCTACTTCCTCTATCTTCCTTCTCCTTACTTCTCACTTGTAAACAGTAATCCATTAATCTGTGCTTCACTATTCCTACTTACTTCCTTCTCCTTACTTCTCACTTGTAAACGTTAATCCATTAATCTGTGTATCAATGTTGTATCACTGCTTCTAACCAAAAATGATAAACGTACCTCCTCTTAGCTAATATCTTGCAAATAATGCATATAAATCTTTTATAACTGCTATTTTCTATAAAGCATTTCCTCTGTAACTGCATCTTATTATTCATTGTCAATTTCAGTAACACTTCCTATTTCACTGTTAATTATTTAAAGTATCTCCTTGAATTATTATTTGTTATTATTCTTTGTATATATGTGAAATTGCATTCAGGGATTTCTCCCTGGGTCTTGCCTGAAAATGGGCCTGTGTGCCCAGCCAGAACTTCCAGGTAAACAAAGGGCAATAACTAAGGGTATCATTGTCTTCTATGTACTTATGTCAGTAGTATCCTGATATTACCTATGTATACATGTGAAATAACATAAGCTTGCTTTCTGTAGGTTTCTATTCTGAATGAGCTGTTTTGCCATAATCTGCTAAGACTAATAATTTTCATTTGGATTAATTACTAAATAATTTAAAATCTGCATTCATATAAATTCTGCATGGCACTTATATCCTGGGCCTCCAATGAAGAGGGGCAATTACCCACTTATATTATAATAGGTAGCAAAAGCAAATCACTAAATATCTAAATACATTTCAACTATTTCTTCATTAGTTTTCATTATGTTTTATAATTCTTTCCTCCCTCATGGATGAATTGCTTATTTATTTTATTTATTTATTTAGCATTTGTTAACTGGGTGAGTGAGCTTGCCTACGGAACCTTTTCAGTCAGTACCCCGGCCAGCAGCACTAACACTTACACATAACGCATAATATTATACTAACTACAATAGATGCACATAACTTATAATATACTAACTACAACAGATACACATAATGCATAATATTATACTAACTACAATAGATACACATAACGCATAATATTACACTAACTACAATAGATACACATAACGCATAATATTACACTAACTACAATAGATACACATAACGCATAATATTATACTAACTACAATAGATACACATAACACATAATATTATACTAACTACAATAGATACACATAACTTATAATATTACACTAACTACAATAGATACACATAACTTATAATATCATACTAACTACAACAGATACACATAACACATAATATTATACTAACTACAATAGATACACATAACGCATAATATTATACTAACTACAATAGATACACATAATGCATAATATTACACTAACTACAATAGATACACAGAACTTATAATATTATACTAACTACAATAGATACATATACTAACTACAATAGATACACATAACTTATATTATACTAACTACAATAGATACATATAACGCATAATAGTATACTAACTAAAATAGATACACATAATATTATACTAAAGTAGATACACATAACGCATAATATTATACTAACTAAAATAGATACACATAACTTATAATATTATACTAACTACAATAGATACACATAACGCATAATATTATACTAAAATAGATACACATAACTTTTAATATTATACTAACTACAATAGATACACATAACTTAAAACAGTATGCTAACTAAAATAGATACACAAAACTTATAATATTATATTAACTACAACAGATACACATAATTTATTATACTAAAATAGGTACACATAATGCATAATATTATACAAACTACAATAGATACACATAACTTATAATATTATACTAACTACAATAGATACACATAATGCATAATATTATACTAACTAAAATAGATGCAGATAATATTATACTAACTAAAATAGATACACATAACGCATAATATTATACTAACTAAAATAGATACACATAACGCATAATATTATACTAACTAAAATAGATACACATAACGCATAATATTATACTAACTAAAATAGATACACATAACGCATAATATTATACTAACTACAATAGATACAAATAACGCATAATATTATACTAACTAAAATAGATACACATAACTTATAGTATTATACTAACTACAATAGATACACATAACTTATAATATTATGCTAACTAAAATAGATACTCAAAAATTATAGTGGTGTTGCAGTAGTGTTGTTGCCTCACAGTAAGACGTTGTCCTGTTTGATTCTTAGCTAGAGCGTCTTCTGTCTGGAGACATGCGTGAATGGGCGTACCTTCATTGAAGGTTGTGCTTCTGGGCTGGCAACTCGGCATGTAAAAATCTACTGCCAATCATTAGCGGACCGGAGTTCCGCTGTGGCGACCCCTAACTGGGAAAAGCTGAAAGACAACACACATACTAACTACAACAGATGCACATAACTTATAATATTATACTAACTAGAATAGATAAACATAACTTATAATATTATACTAACTAAAATAGACACAGATAACATAATATTATACTAACTACAATAGATACACATAATGTATAATATTATACTAACTACAATAGGTACACATAACTTATAATATTATACTAATTATAACAGATACACATAACGCATAATATTATACTAACTACAATAGATACACTTCATGCATAATATTATACTAACTACAATAGATACACATAACTTATAATATACTAACTACAATAGATACACATAATGCATAATATTATACTAACTACAACAGATACACATAATGCATAATATTATACTAACTACAATAGATACACATAACTTATAATACTATACTAACTACAACAGATACACATAACACATAATATTATACTAACTACAATAGATACACAGAACTTATAATATACTAACTACAATAGATACATATACTCACTACAATAGATACGCAGAACTTATAATATTATACTAACTACAATAGATACATATAACGCATATTATACTAACTAAAATAGATACACATAATATTATACTAAAGTAGATATACATAACACATAATATTATACTAACTAAAATAGATACACATAACGCATAATATTATACTAACTAAAATAGATACACATAACTTATAATATTATACTAACTACAATAGATACACATAATGCATAGTATTATACTAACTCCAATAGATACACATAATGCATAATATTATACTAACTACAATAGATACACATAATGCATAATATTATACTAACTAAAATAGATACAGATAATATTATACTAACTAAAATAGATACACATAACGCATAATATTATACTAACTAAAATAGATACACATAACGCATAATATTATACTAACTACAATAGATACACATAACTTATAATATTATACTAACTACAATAGATACACATAACGCATAATATTATACTAACTAAAATAGATACACGTAACTTATAATATTATACTAACTACAATAGATACACATAACTTATAACAGTATGCTAACTAAAATAGATACACAAAACTTATAATATTATACTAACTACAACAGATACACTTCATTTATTATACTAACTAAAATAGATACACATAATGCATAGTATTATACTAACTACAATAGATACACATAACTTATAATATTATACTAACTACAATAGATTCACATAATGCATAATATTATACTAACTAAAATAGATACACATAAAGCATAATATTATACTAACTAAAATAGATACACATAATGCATAATATTATACTAACTACAATAGATACACATAACGCCTAATATTATGCTAACTAAAATAGATACACAAAAAGTATAGTGGTGCTGCGGTAGCATTGTTGCCTCACAGTAAGAAGTTGTCCTGTTCGATTCTTAGCTAGAGCGTCTTCTGTGTGGAGACATGCGTGAATGGGCGTACCTTCGTTGAAGGCTGTGTGTCAGGGCTGGCAACACGGCATGTAAAAATCTACTGCCAATCATTAGCAGACCGGAGTTCCGCTGTGGCGACCCCTAACTGGGAAAAGCCGAAAGACAACACACATACTAACTACAACAGATGTACATAACTTATAATATTATACTAACTACGATAGATACACATAACTTATAATATTATACTAACTAAAATAGACACAGATAACTTATAATAGTATACTAACTACAATGGATACACATAACGTATAATATTATACTAATTATAACAGATACACATAACACATAATATTATACTAACTACAATAGATACACATAATGCATAATATTATACTGACTACAGTAGATACACATAACTTATAATATACTAACTATAATAGATACACATAATGCATAATATTATACTAACTACAACAGATACACATAATGCATAATATTATACTAACTACAATAGATACACATAACTTGTAATACTATACTAACTACAACAGATACACATAACACATAATATTATACTAACTACAATAGATATATATATATACTCACTACAATAGATACGCAGAACTTATAATATTATACTAACTACAATAGATACATATACTAACTAAAATAGGTACACATAATATTATACTAAAGTAGATATACATAACACATAATATTATACTAACTACAATAGATACACATAACACATAATATTATACTAACCAAAATAGATACACATAACTTATAATATTATACTAACTACAATAGATACACATAACTTATAACAGTATGCTAACTAAAATAGATACACAAAACTTATAATATTATACTAACTACAACAGATACGCATAATTTATTATACTAACTAAAATAGATACACATAATGCATAGTATTATACTAACTCCAATAGATACACATAATGCATAATATTATACTAACTACAATAGATACACATAACTTATAATATTATACTAACTACAATAGATACACATAATGCATAATATTATACTAACTAAAATAGATACAGATAATATTATACTAACTAAAATAGATACACATAATGCATAATATTATACTAACTAAAATAGATACACATAAAGCATAATATTATACTAACTAAAATAGATACACATAATGCATAATATTATACTAACTACAATAGATACACATAACGCCTAATATTATACTAACTAAAATAGATACACATAACTTATAGTATTATACTAACTACAATAGATACACATAACTTAGAATATTATGCTAACTAAAATAGATACACAAAAATTACAGTGGTGCTGCGGTAGTGTTGTTGCCTCACAGTAAGACGTTGTCCTGTCCGATTCTTAGCTAGAGCGTCTTCTGTGTGGAGACATGCGTGAATGGGCGTACCTTCGTTGAAGGCTGTGTGTCAGGGCTGGCAACTCGGCATGTAAAAATCTACTGCCAATCATTAGCGGACCGGAGTTCCGCTGTGGCAACCCCTAACCGGGAAAAGCCGAAAGACAACACACATACTAACTACAACAGATGCACATAACTTATAATATTATACTAACTACAATAGATACACATAACTTATAATATTATACTAACTAAAATAGATACAGATAACTTATAATATTATACTAACTACAATAGATACACATAACTTATAATATTATACTAACTAAAATAGACACAGATAACTTATAATAGTATACTAACTACAATAGATACACATAACGTATAATATTATACTAACTACAATAGATACACATAACTTATAATATTATACTAATTATAACAGATACACATAACGCATAATATTATACTAACTACAATAGATACACATAATGCATAATATTATACTAACTACAATAGATACACATAACTTATAATATACTAACTACAATAGATACACATAATGCATAATATTATACTAACTACAACAGATACACATAATGCATAATATTATACTAACTACAATAGATGCACATAACTTGTAATACTATACTAACTACAACAGATACACATAACACATAATATTATACTAACTACAATAGATACACAGAACTTATAATATACTAACTACAATAGATACATATACTAACTACAATAGATACGCAGAACTTATAATATTATACTAACTACAATAGATACATATAACGCATAATATTATACTAACTAAAATAGATACACATAATATTATACTAAAGTAGATATACATAACACATAATATTATACTAACTAAAATAGATACACATAACTTATAATATTATGCTAACTACAATAGATACACATAACTTATAACAGTATGCTAACTAAAATAGATACACAAAACTTATAATATTATACTAACTACAACAGATACACATAATTTATTATACTAACTAAAATAGATACACATAATGCATAGTATTATACTAACTGTAATAGATACACATAATGCATAATATTATACTAACTACAATAGATACACATAACTTATTATATTAACTACAATAGATACACATAATGCATAATATTATACTAACTAAAATAGATACAGATAATATTATACTAACTAAATTAGATACACATAACGCATAATATTATACTAACTAAAATAGATACACATAAAGCATAATATTATACTAACTAAAATAGATACACGTAATGCATAATATTATACTAACTACAATAGATACACATAACTCATAATATTATACTAACTAAAATAGATACATATAACTTATAATATTATGCTAACTAAAATAGATACACAAAAATTATAGTGGTGCTGTGGTAACGTTGTTGCCTCACAGTAAGACGTTGTCCTGTTCGATTCTTAGCTAGAGCATCTTCTGTGTGGAGACATGCGTGAATGGGCGTACCTTTGTTAAGGTTGTGCATCAGGGCTGGCAACTTGGCATGTAAAAATCTACTGCCAAGGATTAAAGGACGGGAGTTCCGCTGTGGCAACCCCTAACCGGGAAAAGCCGAAAGACAACACACATACTAACTACAACAGATGCACATAACTTATAATATTATACTAACTACAATAGATACACATACCTTATAATATTATACTAACTAAAATAGATACAGATAACTTATAATATTATACTAACTACAATAGATACACATAACGTATAATATTATACTATCTACAATAGATACACATAACTTATAATATTAAACTAATTATAACAGATACACATAATGCATAATATTATACTAACTAAAATAGATACACATAACTTATAATATTTTTAGATAATTATGGGATATTTCATTCTGATGCATGAATAATTTTAATACTTGCTTTCTTGTTAGAAAAGAATCTTAAAAGATTTTAGGAGAAAGCTTCAGTCTGGGTTTGTAAAAGAGATGCTTTATAGATTTGTTTGGGACAGTTTTTGTTCTTTCTAGCTGGCATGTAGTTCACACTGGGGGATAAAATTACATATTTCACTTGTTATAGTTCAATATTTCTTGCATTTGTAACGGTGCTTGAATTTGGGAATTCTGTTCAGTGGACATCTACAGAAAATGAGCTTTGCTCATCTGCAAAGCAGAGTGAGCAAAATACTAAAAAATAAATAGGTACACAAACATATTTATATCACAACAGATGAACTGGAACATAAAGCAATAAAAATTCCACTGAAAGATCAAAGAAAAGTGAAACATAATTAAAGTACTAATTTAACTTTTAAAATAATGAAATATAAAATAGAATGATTTTAAATGACATGGCCACACAGTACTCGGAGAATAATACCTTTACTTCAAAATGTCCAAACATGGTAATAAAATTCTGTTTGAAGAGTAAGAGAAACATTCCAACACCGGAGCCAGTAAGGCTTGTCCCTTGTTACTTCACTGACGTTCAATTCATTGACAGTAAGTCAGCTACATGTTAAACATGATTGTTGAGTCACATTCTGATACATGTGTTTGGTTGTGAAGAGGCCAGTCCCCAACACCGCTCTGGGGTTTGGTCCCTGTATCCCCAAACTTAATGTAATCAACTCTGAGATGCTGCACCCAGAGGAAAGGGCTAACTAAAAAACGTGTGTTTTGGCCAAGTGCAATTATCTCAGCACCAGCTGTCCTCACAATGCATAACACACTGCATTTCTCAAGTGCAAAGCATTTTTTCCTGGGAAAAGCATAGAAGGAAAGCTAGGCAGCATGTTGTCAATTTTCAGTTGCCATTTCTTAAGGCAAAAGGATAATTAATATTCTATTTGGCAGCTACCGACTGCTTAATTTGAATGTGGCTGTTTTGAAAGCATGCTGTTTTTCTTATGATCCCTAGTTTAGTGAAATAATTTGGGAGAAAACTATCAAATATTCTAGACTGTGAGGCCAGGTGCTATGTGAGCAAATGGTTTATTCATTCCTTTGTTCATTCATTTAATAAATTAATTAGTTGCTATTAAATGGAAAACCCTATTGGAAACTTCCCCCTTAAACCAAAATCTCAGGGAGATAAATTTCATGCATGTAAAGTTATCTAATAAAAATGCAGTATATAGATATAATTTCCTGATACACAAAAGTGAGTATACACACTGGAAATATACAGGGAGTATCATGACAGAGGAAGCAGATGTGATGCTTAATTAAGGGAGAATCAAAGAACTCCATGTATAACCAGGGCTTTTTTTGTAATCAAAAAGGTGGTGATACACATATGTTGCATCATTTGGGTCAACCCCAACCCACCCAGTCCCACCCCTGCCCTGCTCAGCCCTACCCCTTGCCCTGCCCCATCCTGACCCCTACCAAATACTTCTTTTTTTCTGCAAATCCACTTTCATGAAAAAATAAATAAAATCTTTTCTCTTAATAATGCAACAATTGAAGTCACTACTCACAGCAAATTATTAAGCATGATAGTGTTGTCAATCGTCATATAAAATGCAGGCTAATCAGTAACACTGCTGTCCGTGCAGAACGAGAAGTACTGACCTTCACAGTACAGGAGCTGTAAACATTAGGCATGCTATTCACAATTCACAATACCATTATACATACTTATTTATATTTTGATCATTTATAATACTCCAAACATCTGTTTTAAAAGTTGGAACTCGGAACATTGCATTATACTAACCTACCTTTAATTTCTCTACAAACTGGCTAAACTTTCTCTGAATATTAAATCATTGTCATGTAACATATCTATTCTTAACCAATATTTTCATATTATCTCTAATCTGGTATAATTATTTAAACAATAGACTTTTTTATTATTTTTGAAGATTGTAAAATTAATTATTGTTATTAAAAATGTTTTATAATATGTTCTTCATTGGCCATGGCTGAAAATGGTCTCCTAACCAGTTGGACTTTCCTTGCAATCAAGTGTCAATAAATAAATAAATACTGTAGGATTAGCAATAAATAGTCACAACTGGAATCATGGACTACTTTGTACAATGCCAAAATAATTACAGAGTATATAAGTACTAAATAAAAGACTATTCCTGGTGTTTGCCATATTTTCACTGTTTTACTCACCATATTTTGTCAGTAGGCCAAGATTAAGGGAATGATTAGATATTCTGACTCATAAAAAATGCATCTTACCTTTCATCTTCACTAATAGCCAATAGTAACATTGCATCAGATAGTGAACCCATCTTTGCACATACGCAAATAATTTTAAACACCTTTATTAAATTCTTACTTTATAGACATTGACATAGGTATATATACAATAATAGAAAAGAAAACAAATCACTGCAAACATTTTTCAGCCATATAAAATTGTGCAGGCACTCAAAACCACTTTTACCTGCATGCCCGCGCATACACAAACACACACACACACACACACACACACACACACGCATGCACACACACGCACACACATGCACACATCATGTACACAATCCACAATCTTTATATAAGGCACCTTAAAAAAAGACTTCTTGAACTCTCTGACCATTCAAAATCATCATTAATGTGGACCTAATCCTGGACTAGAAACAAGACACTTAAAAGATAAGAAATCAAGATATTGTGCATTAACAGTCTTCTAGAAATGGTTACAGAAGGTCATGTCCTAATGCAGCTGCAGGAAAAATCCACTATTAGACATAATTATCACAAATGTACCAGACAAGTGGACAATCCTGGAAACACTGCCCAACTGCAAATCCCTTTTATTAACTGACTTAGAATTCATTGATTTGGCAGCAATGTATAACTGTACTGACCTAAAATCTACTACCTTAGCATTCTATATTCTTATTGATCAGATGGAGGATAGAACTTACCCATTTAAGAAAAGAAGAATGTAGGGAAATTAGCTACCATAGTTAGGTCCAGAACTAACTTCGGTGGTGGTGCTGCGGTAGCGTTGTTGCCTCACAGTAAGATGTTGTTCTGTTCAATTCTCAGTTAGAGCGTCTTCTGTGTGGAGACATGCATGAATGGGAGTACCTTCATTGAAGGTTGTAAGTCAGGGCCAGCAACTCAGTACATAAAAATCTACTGCCAATCATTAGCGGACCAGAGTCCCGCTGTGGCGACCCCTAACCAGGAAAGGCTGAAAGACACAACAAGTTAGGTCCAGAACTACAGGAATTGATAAAAGACCTGGACTGAATGAAAATTCAGACAGACCAGAAGTTTTATCAGCAATTGAAATGTATTACTATGATCAAAGTCAATAAAGGGAATGGTGCTTAATTCAGGAATATCCAATGCATTACTATGATAATAGCCAATAAAGGGAATGGTGCTTAATTTAGGAATCTGCAATCAGTCCATCTAGTGCAGCCAAAGAAATCTGGCAAATAATTAAAACTCATAGTACCAAGAGAATATTTACAAAAGTAGTCAACTAAAAAACTAATCTTTGAAACCTTAACTTCAATTAAAGATGCTTGTCTCCTTCACCTACAGTACATCCTTTAAAAGCATTTCTGCCACTACCTCATATACCTCACCATACAAACTACAACTATGCCCCCTCCCCATTCTACTATGAAGACATACAAAGGACAGTTTAAAAAAATCCTGGATAAAGCTAATTTTGGTACTACCCACATTGCCCTACATTTCATTCCAAACTAGGAAGTTATATATGAAGACAGGTGAAGAATGCACTATATAAAGTTTATAATAATGGCTAATACCCCCCCCCCCTTTTAAGCAACCTTTAATTAACTGATAAACTCCCAAAACTACAATTTCCCCCCATCTATCCTGGCTAAAATGTTTGGAAATAATAATCTATGAATAAGCCTTGGAGTGCACACAGAAATATTGCTTTTTCACTGACAAACTGTATGGATTTTGGCCTGAATAATGTACTATAACAGCAAATTTGCTATCTTACTAATCAAATCCTGAAAAATATGGAAGAACACCTTCTCATATGAGCTCTTTTACTAGATTTAAAAAGGTACCATTGCAATTATTACTAGCTGAATTTAATGTTTTAACATGTACTAATCATACAGAACATTTACAGTAGTAAACTGCAATATGGACACCAGTAAAGATATCCTCAATTGGGGAGTTCCTCTGTTATTCTGATGATCTTTAAAGTCCCATTGCCATTGGTATTTCTTAGTTTCTGATGGAATTAAGTTCTTACACACACTCGTCTTTAACACGCATAGTTGCACACCTACCTGCCAGCTGCCCCTCACTTATTTGTTCATTCGTAGTCTGCACTGCAGTGCAAGTGTCTTCTCAGGAATTCAAATTCTGCTTATGTGGAAGAGGAAGACGTAAACAATCAGTCGTACAGACACAGAATCTTCTGCATCTGTGTGACCCGACACAACGGGCATTCTAGACCTTAAAAAAGTAAGCTTTGTTTTTTTTTTTTTTTTTTTTGTTAAATGAGAAAATTAATTTCCCTTCCCCCTGCTAGCACTTCAACCAAGGTATTGGTATGCCACACCGGCATGTACTGTCTCAAAAAAGGCCCTGTGTATAATGAATTTAGAGTGCTAACTGTCCTATGTTTGGCATGTGCTTGAAGATACACATACATATGTTTGCACCTATATCTGTAATCTATATCTATCTTCATTTAAGCAAAAAATGGCCCATACTGACAACCCAAATGCTAATGTAACAAAATTAAATAAGTAAATAAAAATACCCTCTCTCCTAAAAGTCATACATCCAACAGTTTTCCTTCTCATACTGAACTCTGACAAATGTGTTTTCAAGTCATTTGTATCTTTTGACTGCTTTGTTACTTTTTCTCTATAATTATATTGTAACACTTACTCAGGAGTTCTTCTTATTCCAATTGCATTGTTGTTCTTATTTTCAATGGTGATGGACAGGTTGACAGACGAGATCAGACAGGAGGCCCCATGGACTATGATGTTTGCAGATGACATTGTGATCTGTAGTGAGAGTAGGGACAAGGTTGAGGATACCCTGGAGAGGTGGAGATATGCTCTAGACAGGAGAGAAATGAAGGTCAGCAGGACTAAGACAGAATATGTGTGTGTGAATGAGAGGGAGGATAGAGAAATGATGAGGATGTAGGGAGTAGAGTTGGCGAAGGTGCATAAGTTTAAGTACTTGGGATCAGCAGTTCAGAGTAATGGTGAGTGTAGAAGAGAGGTAAATAAGAGAGTACAGGCAGGGTGGAATGGGTGGAAAAGAGTGTCAGGAGTGATTTGTGACAGACGGGTACCAGTAAGAGTGAAAGGAAGGTCTACAAGAGGGTAGTGAGACTAGCTATGTTGTATGGGTTGGAGACGGTGGCATTGACAAAAAAGCAGGAGTCAGAGCTGGAAGTGGCAGAGTTAAAGATGTTAAGATTTGCACTGGGTGTGGCAAGGATGGACAGGATTAGAAATCGGTATATTAGAGGGTGCAGCTCAGGTTGGACGGTTTAGAGACAAAGTCAGGGAGGTGAGATTGTGTTGGTTTGGACATGTGCTGAGGGGGTATGCTGGGTATATTGGGAAAAGGATGCTAAGGATGGAGGTGCCAGGTAAGAGGAAAAGAGGATGGCCTAAGATAAGGTTTATGGACATGGTGAGAGAGGACATGCAGGTGGTTGGTGTGACAGAGCAATATGCAGAGGACAGGAAGAAATGTTAACAGATGATCCGCTGTGGTGACCCCTAATGGGAACAGCCGAAAAAGAAGAAGAAGACTTACTCAGGAGTTGGTTGATCAAACTAATTGTTTCTTTTACTCAGAAACACATCTGGCTCATGTCTGTCCAACTCTCCTACCCTATTCTCATTTCTCACCCACCCTCTCTACAACTACATTTATACCTTCATAAGATCCTCCTATTACTACATAGACCCCCTCCTCTTCCTCCCTGCATACCTGTGCCAATTCTTTAATCATCATTTTCCTTCTACATTATTTCCTGTACTTCACTTCCCACACTTCTAGACTTATAACAACCCAGACCCACTCCAATTCTTTAGTCATCCTTTTTCTTCTACATCACTTCCTGTACTTTAAGACGTATCTTCAAATCATCACTTCCTGTTATTTAATTCACTTTTTATCTCCACCCTCTCCAATTTATTTTCATTTTCTAAACATAACTACTAATAATTTTCATTTCTTCCACTAAAAATATATCTGACTACCATTCTACTCCACATACTGGCGTACCTCACATGCTGGACGACTCCGATTTCATGGACTCTAAAATCCCCTAGTCTTGCTTATTCTACACATACCATTGGCCAACCTACTTGGACAAAATTGCAAAAAACTTATTTAACTTACCACCTTACCTCCTTTACAACTACAAGCCTGTCTACTTCACCACCTACTCTTTTAAGCTTAAATATAAGCCCAGTATGAACTCGCCATTATGCCTTTTTTTCTTACATTACCAAACTATTTCCTATGTAGTGATGGACATCCTAATCTCAGCCCATAGCCTTCATCTCTACCATCTTCCCATCACCTACATCTGTATCCCCAAGCAACATAAAAATCTTCTCCATGAACACTCAAACTATAGCTAACAAAGTCACATACTTTCACTCCTGGCTTTCCCATTGTTCTCTTGACATTGTCATTCTAACTGAAGCCTGGCTTAAACCACACATCGGAGACTCTGAAGTTCTTTCCCCAGGCTATAATATTATATGCACTAATAAATTAAACAAAGAAGCTGCTGGTGTACCCATCCTATTTTCAAACACCTTAAAGAGTTACTAATTTCTACCCTGAACTAAACAATCATAAAAACATGTATTATTGCCCTATATATACTTTCAGGTAAAAATATCCTGTCATGGACGACATCCTTAACTGGATTTCAAATTCCATATCCCATGAAGGTACAATCATTGATGATATCAACATTGATTGGCAGCACCTTTCAACAGATTATCAATCAAGTAGCATCAACCTTTATGGATTTACAGAACGTATAACTTCCCATACTCTCACCAATGAAATCTCAAATTATGCCTCAATTTTAGACTGGATCCTTGTTTCAAATACTAAACAATATAACTCTCCCAGAGCCATCACAAACCCCTCTGTCTATGCCCAGAGATTATTAAACCACAGCTAAAAAGGTCAACTTCTTAAGAAATGCTGTAACCTTAGCAAGTTCAGTCTTGATGTCAAATAGCCTAAGCTATATATTCATATTTTTTTTGATAGTGATTTTTCATTTTCAATAATGTTCTTCATTCCCTTAACTGGTCCAGTCTGTACACCTTACCACTGGATGATGCTCCACTTAAATTCAGTTCACTATTTCTCAATGCCCGGAACAGCCGTGACCCCATTAGAACAGAACATGTTAGTTCCACCCAAACTATCCCACACTAGTTGCACACTAAAGCACAAGAGCGACAATCTCCTGCACATATTCAAACGTATAAGTACCTCCCTAATGCTGATAAAACTTAAGTCACTGCTGAAAAAATGGTATTACTTAGACCCACCAATAAACAAGATATTTTATAGGTAAGTACTAGGTTAGCTGCCCTTGCAACCCATTTTCCCTTCAAAGGTGTGAATCGAACCCTACTCCTTGTGTTTGTGAGGTAAACACCTTAACCATTATACCAACCCTTAACAATCATTGGGCATTAGTTGAATCTGTTGTACAGAAAGCATATAGGTAGGCTATCAAGTCAGAATCAAATATTATACCTTGTATTTGTGAGGTAAAGACCATAACCATTATGCCAAACTCTCACTACCTCTATTGCCCAAATCTTACAACCTGGATCACCTACTACCTTTTGCCCTGCCCAGATAGCTCTTCCACATAATAAATTTAGCTAACATTTTATTGATTCTATTGCTGCCCTAAATGAAAATTCTTTAGTAAATCACAATGGCCTTGATGAAGTTTTCACTTCCACTAAACCTCTCTTCTACTTATAAACTGTCTCCGTCACCTACTCATTAAGCTCAAGCTCTGCTCATTCTCAATTCACAACCTACATATAGAATATCTAACACTTGCAGCTATTTCCTTTGCTTATCCAGTCTCCATCTTTTTTTTAAACAAGAAATATCTTTACTAAATCATCACATATGACATAGGCAATCATCCATTTTTATAAATAAAAAGAAACCATATTGACATAATTTTAGTTACAAACAGTATACATCACAAGCCATACTGACATAATTGTAGTTGCAAACATTATATATCACTTATAATCTATCCGTTATTGTCAGTCAAACATTACATAGTGCATTCAAATTCTGCTTTCTTTTATATCTCATTTCTCCTGTGCATGTACTACTCCCACAGTTCTTACTTTTCCTTACATAATTTGCACCTACCCTTTTCCAAACATCCCATTTCCAGTTGTTTTATCTCTCTTACTATATTCACTACTTCTAGTAAAGTTGGTTTAGACTTTGATTTCAATTTTCTAGTAATTGCCTGTTTTGGCAGCCACCATAATTACGCTCAGCAAGGCCTTATAATGTCTAGGCAATTCTGTATTATAACCCAAAAAATAATTTCCTTAGTTACAACAATTTACTCATCTAGTATCTCTGACAGAGCAGTCTGCAGGGGGTCTGTAAAGTCTGGCAACTCATTACACTCCCAGAAAATACATTCCCAGTTATCTCTTTCTTCCCCATCACACATCCAACATTTGCTCTCTACCTGAGGAAAAATTCTTTAGTGTCTACTTGGGGTATACAAATACCTATGAAAACACTTCCAAGTTGTTGTTTGTCTTTCGGCTTTTCCCAGTTAGGGGTCACCACAGCGGAACTCTGGTCCGCTAATGATTGGCAGTAGATTTTCACAAACACCGAGGTGCCAGCTCGACGTCCAACCTTCAACGAAGGCACGCCCATTTACACGTCTTTCGAACGCCCATCCAACCACGGGGAGGACATGCAGACTCCACACAGAAGGCATTTCCCGCACTTCAGCCGAGAATCCTAAATCTTCTACACTTTGTTTCATATTTGAGAGTCATGCATATATCTCACCATTGTTTCTTTCTGAATTGCTTATCCAATCGCTCCTCCCACTCTTTTCTAGCCTCATCTAATTGATTCATATAGTTATCATGCAATATTTTGTATGGTCTATTAATTATTCCTTTTTTAACAACAGATTCTTTTCTAGATTCTACTAAAATTTCTACCAGTGCTGATCTTTCTCTTTGCCTTTACCCTGATGTAAATATCCAGGCTCCATCTTGATCCAAAGATCCATTCAAGAATTACATGTCCCATCTCTCTAGAAAAAAATCTACATTATACCCCTTCAAAAAAGTTGTAATTCCTCTGAAAAAAAAACTTAGGCCTATTTCTATCTTATTCTCCCTCTCTAAAATTCTAGAAAAGTGCATGCATCAGTAAATCTTACTAAACCGTCTTCAAAAAAATCTATTAACCTATGCCCAACACAGTTTTCATCCCACCATAGCACAATTGCCATGGTTGCCTTCTTAGATAATATCATCACAGCTAGAGATCATAACTTGGTTTTCAAATCTCTCCAAAGCCTTTGATGCAGTCTCTCATTCCAAATAACTCTTAAAATCTCTGCTCTTGGTCTGCCTAGTACAACACTCAACTGGTTTGTTAACTACTTTTCTCATCAGCAAGAATCTGTAAAGTAGATCTTTGCATACACCTCTTTTCCCCCAGTCAATACCCACTTGCCCCAAGACTCAATCCTTGGACCTCTTCTCTTTAACATCTGTACTAACAACTTAAACATGTCTTCCCAACAGGCTTCCCTCATCCAGTATGCTGAAGACTCCATGCTCATCTGCTTATCAAGCAATTTTCCGCATTTACACTCCATTACTTAAAATGCCTTCAACTCCATTGAGCACTGAGTCTGTAAAAACCAACTCTTCCTAAATTCTTATAAATATCTATTTATTTATTTATTTATTTTCCATTTGTTTACTGGGTTATTCTGACTGGACACAAGGTGACCTTTTCGGCAGAGACCTAGGGAGAAAAGCTCCAAATACATAGTAAATTAATATAAAAAATAATAAAAAGTAATAAAAAAATATATAAACATATCTATTTTGTGCAAAGAGCATATAACATATAAAAAGAGTAAAAATCAAAGTTTTACAATTGATGCAGCATACGGTGGTTAGAATATTGAGAAACAATTAAACAAGATATTATACAACAAATATAGAATTGCTTGAACATAAATTCAAAACGAAGTTTCCATAGACAAACAGGGTTATAAACTAGAAATCATAACTATTAAGGTGGCCTAAACACCTGGTTCACAGTAGCATGCACTAACTAACACTACTCCCTACACACATATACACACACACACACATATATATATATATATATATATATATATATATATATATATATATATATATATATATATATATATATATATATATACATTCCTGCTATCAGTAAGGAGAAACGTACAGTTTGTTTATTTGGTATCTGGCATTTGAAAAGCAGAAACAGTGCTTGTTACCTAACTTCAGTTTCAGTTGGTATCAGTTAGCAGAAACATACCTGCTATTATTAAGGAAAACATATAGTTTGTTTATTTGGTATCTGAAAAGTAGAAACAGTGTTAGTTACACATTCTAACCAATATCTTGCCTAACTTAACTTACTTTAACCTATTAGACTTAGTACATTGTTAAATTTGTCTATTGTGATCTGACTAGACACTGTTTCCTATTCTTTCTGATTCTGTACTCTTCCCTGGATATTTATCTATGTACATATTTACTGCAGCATTTCTCTCTCTTCTGATAATCCTTCCATCAATCTCTGATTGATATCCTCTACTCTCTCCCAGTTTGTCTCCATTTCTCCTAGAACTGTACTATTCACTTTCTGCTCACACCATTTTTTTCTCTTTGCAGTTTGCTCGGACCATTCACAAGCCTCAGGATCACCCCCACCTTCATTTCTGAAGTAAAGTTACAGCAAAAGCTCATATCAGCACTGGGAAATCTCATCTTGTATACACAAGCATTCCTTTACAATTAATCATTACATGAACGTCATTGAATTGTTTTTAAAATTTTTCTCTTACTTTGTGGCTATCATTGTGAGGTGAGCACAGCTGCACTGAGCTCCATTCAGCTTCCAACTTGGAGAGCTTTAATCAAGTTGGCCACTATGTAGCAACATACTCTACTAATTATATAAGCTCCTTATTCTGTCTGTATGCAAACAGGCAAGCTCCAGAGTCTAAGATTAAAACTATTCCAAAACAAAACATTAGTTCAGTCCCAATTCTCTTAGCTCTACTCATCCTTAAAGAGCTTGCTACCAACATTTGCTAATAGACAAACAGCAACTGATTGTTTTCTGAGCTTTCTCACCCCTTGGGTGTAGCCCCACTCCATTCACCCTCTCTATGCATGGGCTCACATTACTCCTCTCCCACCCCCATTTCTACCCACCCCCTATATCATTTCCTTTCTACCTAACCATTGTTAAAACTCAACTCTGCACTATACGTCCCCTTCCTGTTCTCCACACAAACCATAACTAACCCCTCCCCTCTCCCACACTACACTTGCAAACTATTACTTCTCCTTCCACTACCCCCATTACTCCTACCCCCCTACTCAAAGATCACCTAAGCAACACATTCTCACATACCTACCTGCAAAATAAACCTACTACTAATTCCCCAATCACCACTTTCAGTACTTTAGCACTCAATACTCTTACCCATCATGCCTTTCTCTTCTCCCCTTTTTTCTTGTACTACCCCTATTACTCCTCCTTCGCACTCTCACCTCACTTAATATCCAGTTATCTTGTATTCTCAAAGTTCCTACAATACCTCATACTAGGGATACCTCATCTCCTTATCATTCATTTGCTATTTTTGCTTCTATCTTTTCTACTGAAACTCCTCTTCCTAAAATCAAAATTCCCCCTACCTACACCACATTCCCTAAAAATAAAACTAAATATTTTATCATTAACTTATACAAATGTAACTGCCATTACTACCCTAATGTTCTTCTACTTGCAGGAGATATTCATCCCATCCAGGTCCCACTCAACACAACTCCACCTATAACTATAGCCCCACTAAACTATACGCCTCTGCCCCCACAAACAAACAAATCTCCTTTTACTCATATATTAAACAAGGTTAGTGAACTTCATGCTTATATCTCAAGTCACAATCCTAATGTCATCCGTCCAACAGAAACTTGACTAAAACCCCAACACCATGACAAAGACTTTCTCCCTCCTGGCTATAGTACACTGTGCCTTGACCGCCAAAATAAAAATGGTGGTGGAGTTGCCATTGTTTACTCTAACCACCTTACTCTGACAACTCCTAATAAAACTATCCCATCCTTTTCCCCTGCTGAAATACTGACAGACAACCTTGTACTTGACACCCATACCACCATCACAATAGTAGCAATCTACATTCCCCCGGGGGATAAATTACCCCTGCTGGAAAACATACTCTCATACTTCTCTCAACATATTCCTAATGAAACCATTATTCTTGGTGATGTCAATATTAATTGGTTAACTCTGCTGTATCCCAAATTCTTTGTTACACATTAACTTGTACAGCTTTACTCAACTTATCACTTATGCCACCCATACCAACAACTGTTATACACACATCACCCTTATCGACTGGATTTTAGTCTCTCATCCCTCTAAATATCACAATCCTGAAACCCTTCCCAACCCACTAAGTGATCACTCCCCAATAAAAGTACTTAGATATATCCCTCTCTTTACTAAACAGCATAGATTTGTCACATGCCACAAGCTTACTAACTTCAACTCAGACACCTTTAAATCTCTTTTCTCTAAAGTTAACTAGAATTTCCTTACCCAACTCCCTCTTGACGATGCTGTCCTGTCTTTCAACTTCACCTTTCTCAGTATTCTTAGCTTACTTGCCCCACTTTGCACAGTCCATATTAAATCTAATATATTTCCATGGCTATCAAATTCCACTCACATCCTAATGAAAAATAGAGACAGAGTATGGAAAACATAGACCAAAACAAAGCTCCCTACAGACTTGCTAAAATATAAAGAACTTAGAAATCAGACCAAAAAGTGTATTAATAAAGATAAAAGAGATTTCTATTATAATCCACCCTCAGCATTGAAATCTAACCCCCAAAATTTTGAAACTCATTAAAAAACATACTACATCCTGGTGGTCCCTGCTCCCCCAATCATTGTCCTGATAAGACTCCCAAAGATACTGCCTCAACCTTCAACACATATTTCATTGACTCTATATCCAAACTATTTAACCCCAGTGCCAACCCGTCTACCTTTAATAATATTTCAAACCACTCTCTATCAAATCCCACTAAACTGTCATCAAATTCCTTTTCCCTCAAACCTGTACATACTAGCTACATCAAATCCCTACTCTCTAAACTCAAATCTTGCTCAGCTTCCACCGACAACATTCCTTCCCTTTTCCTTCATTTAACTGCTAACTTTCTTGCTCTCTCTGTATCTATCTTAATCAGCCGCTCCATTTTAGAGTCCAAAGTCTGTTTCATATGGAAATAATTCTTCACCCTATCAATATATAAAGCAGGTAACTTCTCAGATATCACTAATTTTAGACCAATTGCCATCCTTTCTCTAAAGTTCTAGAAAAATGCATACATAAACAAGTTACGCACTACCTACTCTCTGAAAATCTGCTCACATCTATTGTACATGGCTTTAGATCAAAGCATAGTACTACTACTGCCCTACTATCATTCCTTAATACTATATCCTTTGCCAGAGATAACAACAAATTTATCTCCTGCCTATTCTTAGATCTCTCTGAAGATTTCAACACCATCTGTCACCCTCTCCTTCTGCACAAACTAACCAACCTTAACTTCTCTTCTGCTACTGTTGCATGTTTTTCCATCTACCTCACTGGCAGATTTCAAGCAGTGAAGTGGCAATCTGCACTCTCCCCTCTTCTCCCACTTAAAATGGGTGTCCCTCAGGGTTTCATCTTTGGTCCACTACTTTTCACATCTTCACTAATCTTTATTTTTCCTCTCCTCAGTCATCACTGGTCCAATACACTGATGACTCTACTGTCATCACTATTTCTGACTCTCCCATCGAACTCATCATTACATCACAGACTTCCTTTAACTCAGTAGAAAACTGGCTCTCTGATAACCAGCTTATCCTTAACCCAAAAAACTAAGCTACTGCTTTTTCTCCCTAAAAACTACAACCACATTAAATTCAATTTCACAATCCTGTCCCTCAATAACATAAACATCATGATGGAAACTATCACTAAACTCCCTGGTGTCATCACTGATGACCAACTTAAACTCGATATACACATTAACAACTGTATCAAGAAAACTCATCAAAAAATAGGGCTCCTCTACTGCAACAAAAAGTTTCTCACCAGTGAAGCTAAAATAACTCTCTCTTGTGCCTTCCTCCTACCCAGTCTATTATATGGCTCTCAAATACTTACTTCCCTCAACTCCACACTCCTTGCCAAACTTGAATCTCAGATTTTTATCTATCTATCTATCTATCTATCTATCTATCTATCTATCTATCTGCCTGTCTGTGTCTGTCTATCTATCTATCTATCTATCTATCTATCTATCTATCTATCTATCTATCTATCTATCTATCTATCTGTCTATCTATCCATCCATCAATCTATACGTGTGTGCATATGTGTGTGTGTGTGTGTGTGTGTGTGTGTGTGTGTGTGTGTGTGTGTGTGTGTGTGTGTCTGTGTGTGTGTGTATGGGAGGGGGTTGGCAATACCAAATTTTATGTAACATCTCTCCTTAATTATTAATAACTTGATCACTTTTTCAGGATTTATATAAAATAAAATGCAGATGCATTGGTTTATCAGATTTTCTAATAGCATACAGTGCACACTTTTTGCAATGGGTCTTCACAACTTCTCTAATCGTACATGGTATAGTGTACTTAATTATTTTGTTTCCTCTATAAAATGCTAAATGTTTATATAAATATTAAAAGTGCATGGTGAAGAGTTTCTTTTCATATCTGCTACAGAGACTGAGTATAATGGCTTGCCTTACCATATCTATTGGCACAAAGGCTGGAGACCTGACAGCAGTATTTGTGAATATAGTTGGAGTAGTGGGCCTGGTGTCAGAGGAGGACAGCATGGAGAGGAAAAATGAAGAGATCAGATGCCATCTTTCCTTTCACAAGGTGTAGAAGTGTAATGTTTTCTCTATAGAAATGTACCTTGGTGTGGAAAACAGGAAGCTTGCAGCAGGCCTGTATTTGTGTGTGTGTGTGTGTGTGTGTGTGTGTGTGTGTGTGTGTGTGTGTGTGTGTGTGTGTGTGTGTGTGTGTGTCTATGGAGGGGGGGCATGGAGTGTTGGTTGGTGTTTGCGTGTGTTTGTCTGTCTGTAGCTGGCCTACATGATAATAGCATAAGCAAGATCAACAGCTCTGGCATGGAGAAACAAAAATGAACTATATGTTTTACATGGCCTCAGGCAGGAACAAATACAGGAAGGAAAAGATGAATAATTGAAATATGAAATCTAAGCTATATACATATTGTGATGCCCCTGCACTTGCCCAGTAATCAAGGAACCTCAATTTTCACCACTAGCACCAGTGAGACATGCACATTGGAAGGATGACAAGTATACACACACACAGTAAAGTACAATTTCCCTTAAGAGCACACAGAGATCACAGTCAGTCTGTGGATGTTTTCTCCCTCTCTATCCAGATCCCCAATAAGACTCACCACTGGCACAGCTATAGGGTTAAAATCTCAGCCGAGTGGCCAAGCTAAGACATCCAGCACCCTCTCTGTCCAACCAGTGCTTTGTGTCCCTGCCCGAGTAGCTGACACACATACACTTTGAGATTTGATTGATATATAAACACACACACACACACACACACACCTGGGAAAGGCTTGCACAGGTTTACTAGCTATGCCCCCTTCTCCCCAGACTATAAGGTAGTACCAGCTGCCACCAGCCACCCTTACTTATCAGCTAGTATAAGCGTCTTACCACAGGGTGACCAATCCTACTGTATGATGTTACTATTATCCAAATGGTAAGTGTGACCAAGACTAAGGCTATTGGAGTGGCCTATACAGTATCACAAAATACATATGCAAGTACTTTAAGAGCTTAAATATCTCTAAACAATCCAGCCACAATTAAAAGGTTTAAATATATTTAATAATAAATAAATAAAAAAACAATACAGTGACAATAGAGTTCAGAATCACAGGAAGTATTTTAAAACAACATTGCAGGGCAGTCTCACATCAATGCAGAAAACATCTAGACTAATCTTACTATATTCCTATCTATCTCTAAGAGAGACAGTAAGTCTTACTTACAGAGCAAGGCAAATGTAGTGCTGATGATGAGGATGTTTCCAGGTCCAAAGAGAAATGCAAAATGCAAAGTCTCTGAGAGGTTTCCAAATTAATATCAAAACATTACTGCTGGGTCAGCTGGATGACATCACTCTTTGTCACCTCTGCCTTCAGTTCCTAAACTAACAGAAACTTAAGATTTAGCACATCTGTGTCAAAAATACTTATCTCTCAGAAGTTTGCCTAGAACTGGAAGTCGTAAAACAGTTAAAAACTTTTACATTTAAAACCTGTAATTATTTCTTTTTCCAGACAAATAAAGAACTTCTAGCTGTAGACATCCTGTCTTCTTGCTGAGATAAATACAATTATGAAACTCCACTTATTTTCTCAGAGTTACAAATTAACTCTGTATGTTCCATCTTCTACTATGAAAACATACATCTGCACAGGCATATAGTTTATACACATTTCTGTTATTTTCCAGCAGGGTACACTATGGTTACATTCTTCAAGCCGGGTACATAACATACAGTTCAACACATATTTCTGCACTAGTGGTTTAATATACACATACCATATAGTTCTCCTACATTTGTAAGACAAGCCTTTGATCAAATTAATATTCACAAGTGACATGATTATTTACAAAATTACAGATAGCTGGGCTAGCAGCCTCACACCCCCCCCCCAAAAAAAATGTTTTCAAGTGACCCTTGAGAAACATTGCTTGAGAGGGTTGAGCCTATCTGCGAATACCTTACCCCATTCCCTGTCTTGAGAGCCCAACTCTGTTGGAATTGCTAACCCCACTGCAGTGCTGCACTGTCATATCATATGCTTGCAACCTTAGGCTCCACCTTAATAACTTGGCATTTTGCTGGCTGGCTCCTTGTAGCCATGTTAAGGGATTGTGGTCTGTAACTACAGTGAATTTCCTTCCATACAGATAAGGTTGATGTTTCTGCAGTGCCCACACTATGGCTAGACATTTATTTTCTACAGCTGTATAGCATTCCTCCCTGGCTTGGAGCCTATGACTGAGAAGAAAACACTGGGTGTTCCTCTCCCTCTGTTGTCTGATGTCCCTAAGAATGCCCTCATCTACTTTTTACTAACCAGTGCAGGCCATGCCTGGATGGTTTCCACTTTGGCTGGTTCTGGCCTGATCTTACCATTCCCCACTCTATGTCCCAGGTAGGAGACCTCTGCCATACCCACCTGACATTTTCTGTGATTAATGGTCAACCCTTCCATCTATAGTCTGCCCAGCACCTCCCTGACATCCTGAAGGTGCTCTTGCCAGAAATGGCTGTAGATGGCAATATCATCTAAGTAAGCAAGGGCAAAATCTCCTGCTCCTGCTAGGATATGATCCACCAGCCTCTGAAATGTTTCTGGGGCATTTTTCATCCCAAAGGGCATCTTTGTGAAGTCATACAAGCCAAAATGAGTCACAAAGGCTGACCTCTCTCTAGCACTAGGAGTCAAGGGGACCTGCCAGTAACCCTTGATAAGATCAATGGTGATAAGATACTTAGCCTCACCTAACTGCTCTAGGGCTTCATTTGTCCTAGACATGGGGAAGGCATCTGACTCTATGTGACTATTTAATTTTCTGCAGTCCACACAGAACCTGGTGCTACCATCCTTCTTTGGTACCAGCACCACCACTGGGAGGCCCTCAGACCGCTGGACTCCTGAGTTACCCCTAGTTCCAACATTTCCTGTATCTCCTCCCTCAGATTCTGTTTGACACTCTCAGGCACCCTATTAGGGGCCTGCTTAATAGGCATTTGGGGTCCTGTATCCACATGGTGCTGCACCAGGTGGGTGCACCCTGGTTTCCCAGTGAACATGTCCCCAAACACCTGTAACACTGCTCGGATTTCTCGAACCTGGGTAGGGGATAGCTGCAGGGAAACTGCTACCCCTTCCACTGAGGTATCATTCCGAGCCTCACTGAGGAGATCAGTCACCAGATCCCCCTCAGACACCTCCTGCAATCCACTGCAAATACTCAGCACAAGGACCTCCCTATCATGTTAAGGTTCCATCATGTTAACATGGTACAATTTGTGTCCCTGCTCCTGCCTACAGTTCTACCATGTAGTTAACATCACTGACCTTTCTTACCACCTTGTAGGGTCCCTCCCAAGGCTGCCTGCAGCTTGTTGTGTCTGACAGGAATGAGAACCATTACCTGCTGCCCTACAGCATACTCTCAAGCACGGGCATTTCTGTTATACCAGACCTTTTTCTGCTGTTGGACTTCTGCCAGGTTCTCCTGGCCCAAGCCCATGAGTTCCCTGAGCCTTGCCCTGAGGTTTAGGACATATGCCACAACAGACTCCTTGTGGGACTCATACTCACCCTCCCACTCATCTCGAATTAAATCAAGATATCCCCTCACCCTATGCGCATACAACCCAAAGAGTGAAAAACCTGTGGATTCCTGGGGGACCTCTCTGTAAGAAAACAACAGATGGGGCAAATATTTGTTCCACTCCCTCTTAAACTGGTCTACAAATGCCAGTAGCATAATCTTGAGTGTAGACCATAACCTCTCAACAAGACCATTAGTCTGGAGATGGTAAGGGGTGGTCTTTAGGTGCTTCGCCGCACAGTACTTCCACAGACATGCCAGCAGGTCTGACATGAAATTGGCACATCTGTCAGTCAGTATTTCTTTTGGGAAACCTACCCTGCTGAAAATCTCTAACAAAGCATTTGCAACCTTTTTTGCCTCAATGAAGGACAGATCCACAGTCTCAGGGTATCTGGTAGCATAATCTACTACCACTAGGATATACTTCTTCCTTGTGGAACTTGGTGTACTCAGAGGCCCCATAATATCCATAGCTACTCTCTGAAATGTCTCTTCAGTCACAGGCAAAGGCATCAAAGGAGCTTTTACCTTGTCTCCTGCCTTGCCTACCTGTTGGCACTGCTCACAAGTCCTGCAGTACCATGTTACATCTCTGGAAATACCAGGCCAATAGAAGTTCTGCATAATACATCTCTTTGTATGTTTTATGCCCAAATGGCCTGCAAAGGGAATATCACGGGCTATGGCTAGAAGTGTGAGATGGTAGGCTCTGGGCACTACCAACTGCTGTATTCTCTCACCCTATAGCCCTCCCTCAGGGGTCCACTCTTTATCCCAGTATACATATTTCCCTTTCCCTTTTAGAATCAGGTGCTTCATTAGGTACCTCCCTCAGAACTTGTAATGTAGGGTCTGAGAGCTGAGCTTGTCTCTCTCTCTCTCTTGGAAACCCTGCCCAGGTCCCCTTCCACAGGAAGTCTGGTACATTCTGACAGTGGTGCCTCACTTTCAGCCTGGGTACTACTACTCACCTCTGCCCTTGCAGTCCCTCTGTCCAAGGGAACATCAGTACCAGCAAGCAGCTATGGCTCACCTTCATTCTCACTGCTACAGGGTAGCTCCCTCTCTGAAGTAACCACCTCACCATTCCTGGCTGCAAGTGTGCAGTCTGTCTGGTTCTCCCCCAGGCTACCAGACCCACATGCTTGTCTTCAAGCCTGACTGTGTGTACCTGCATGAACACATGGTACTGCATTATCAAAATCATTCCCTATTAGGACATCTGCAGGGATATCCTCAAACACACTTACTTGCTGACTTCCTTTTCCACCCTCCCAATCAAGGTGAACCCTAGTCAAAGGTATTTGGAATGGGATCCCTCCTACAGCTCTGACTGGAGTAGACTGTCCAAGCAACTAGTGCTCCTCTGTAACCATTGTAGGCTTCACAATGATTAGGTCAGAGGCTGTGCTTCTCTTAGCCATGGTCTCTTTCCAATTCGCTAAGATAGTATATAACATCTTGTGATAGTTTGGTATCCTTGTCTCAAGACAATGTACTGTTGGCATTTTGTCATTCCCACTTTCTGGCTCTCCCACCTTTCATTCCCCACCTTGCCTCTCTGAACATCTATATGCTACATGGCCCCACTGGTTGCATTTAAAACATTTAACCCTTGGTCCTGGACATGTACCTGGACTAGTGGCTTCCCCTGCTACTGGCAGACTCTGTTGGGGCAATCTGGGCTGCCCACCATGGGTTCCCGTAGACCCATTAGAGCACTGGGTGTCCCTTTCCTGTACAGTGATGCTCTGCTTGCTAGGCGGAGGTCTCCCTTCTTCCCCAACTTATCTGCAGTATTGCATTGTGTATCAACTAACCAGATTCTCATATCCTCAGGCAAAGTGCCAAGGGCTTGTTCCCTCAGCAAAAGGTCTGCCAGCCCTTCACAAGTGGTGACCTGACATCCACTCACCCACCTATGACAATAACTACTTAGTTCAGCAACATATTCAGACACACTTTCATCTGCCTTGTGTCTATGCTCACAAAACTTTTACCTATAAGCTTCATGTGTTAACTTAGAAAATTCTAGCAAACAATTCTTTACAACATTATAATTTAAACAGTCAGTATCAGACATTTTGGAAAGAACACTTATAGCTTTAGCATGGAGTAAGGGGGGTCAGGAACCGTACCCAGAGCCCTTGGTCAACATTATACTGTTTACATACCCTCTCAAACATATGAATGAAACTGACCTTTGTTGCTTCTGGGGTTTGGTTTCTCTCTTCCCATTTACCTCCATGACTGGCAAAGAGTCAGCATCTCCTTTTCATGTTGCCTCTACCTTTCTTTCTCTTCAGCCACTAGACATCTCAGTCTCTCTGCTGCCTCTATTTCCAAACACGTGGCCTCCAACTCAAGTCTCTTTAACTCCAGACAGATGTTTAAGTCCTCTGTGGAAAGGTTGAGCTGTCCATTCTCTGAGAGTTGTACATCTCCACGGCCAGTCTGATTGTCCTCCTGGTTGCTATTTTGTGATGCATCTGTGACTAAAGCTGCAATCATGTCTGCTTTTGTCAGGTTTACACACACCAGTCCTTTAGCCTGGTACATCTTAGCCAATTGGCTCCTGGTCAGCTTGCCATAATTCTCTGCTGACATGCTTGCCTGCTCTCCCTAACTAAGCTAACAAAAAATAAATAAAATGAAATAAAACAATTGTGATATGAACTCTGAATGTTCACTGTGTGGCTGATTGAGAGTATAAACACCTTCAGTGACCATTTTACACAAGCTACAGGAATTCAATAGCCACACCACTACAAACCAATTAATCTATGTGGTTATCCCACTGCTGCCACCAATTAATATATGATGCCCCTGAACTGGCTCAGTGATCAAGGAGTCTCAATCCTCACCAGTAGCATCAATGAGAGATGTGCACATTGGGAGGATGACTACTATACAGACACAGTACGGTGCAATTTTCTTTAAGAGCACAAAGAGATCACAGTCAGTCTGGGGCTGGTTTCTCCCTTTCTGTCCAGATCTCAAATAAGACTCCCCACTGGCTCAACTATAGGATTAAGATCTCAGCTGAGTGGCCAGGCTAAGACATCCAGCACCCTTGCTGTCCAACCAGTGCTTCGTTTCCCTGTCCAAGTAGCTGACAAACACACACTTTGAGATTTGATTGATATACCAACACACAGACACACACACACACACACACACACACACACACACACACACACACACACACACACACCTAGGAAAGGCTGGCACAGGTTTACTAGCTATGCCCCCTTCTGCCCAGACTATAAGGTAGTACCAGCTGCCAACAGCCACCCTCACTTATCAGCTACTATAAGGCCCTTACCAAAGGGTGACCAATCCTACTGTGTGATGTTACTATTATGCAAATGGTAAGTGTGACAAAAAGTAAGACTATTGGAGTGGCCAATACAGTGTCACCAAATACATATGCAAGTACTCTAAGAGTTTAAATATCTTTAAACAAACCAGTCACAATTAAAAGGTTTAAATATATTTAATAATAAATAATAAAAGAATAAGACAATACTCAGTAACTCAATACAGTGACAACAGAGTTCAGAATCACAGGAAATATTTAAAACAACATTGCAGGACCATCTCACATAAATACAGAAAACATCTAAACTAATCTTACTATATTCCTATCTATCTCTAAGATAGATAGTATGATCTAAGTCTTACTTACAGAGCAAGGCAAATGTAGTGCTGATGATGAGGATGTTTCCAGGTCCAAAGACAAATACAAAATGCAAAGTCTCTGACTGGGTTTCCAAATTAATATCAAAACATTACTGCTCGGTCAGCTGGATGACATCACACTTTGTCACCTCTGCCTTCAGTTCCCAGGCTAACAGAAAGTTAAATGTTAGCACCTCTGTGTCACAAATACTTATCTCTCAGAAGTTTGCCTAGAACTAGAAGTCATAAAACAGTTAAACACTTTTACATTGGAAACCTGTAATTATTTCTCTTTCCAGACAATAAACATTTTGTCTTCTTGCTGAGATAGACACAATTGTGAAACTCTTCAATTATTTTCTGTTTGCAAGTTAACTCTGTATGTTCCAACTTCTACTATGAAAACATACATTTGCACATTCATATAGTATATACACATTTCTGCTCTTTTCCAGCAAGGTACACTATGGTTACATTCTTGAAGCTCAATACATAACATACAATTCAGCACACACTTCTGCACCAGTAGTTTAATATACACATAATATATAGTTCTCTTACATTTGTAAGACAAGCCTATGGATCATATTAATATTCACAAATGACATAAGATTATTTATAAAATTCCAGATAGCTGGGCTGGCAGCCTTACACATATGATAGCCAGCTGGTATCCACTTCCACCTCCCCATGTGCCTGGATATAAGATGGGGTCAAAATGTTACTTTTCCAGGAAAGACACCTGCAATGGGTGCTGGTAATGTTGTGTTGCACAGAGGAATAGACAAGTTAGTGAGCCACGGGGAGGGATAACAGACAGGTAATGAGCCATGGGGTGGGATCGACAATCAGACTGTTAATAACAAGGGGTAAAAGTCACCTTAAGCCACATGGCATTTCTTTCATACATGTATCTCTTATGAGCATATATTATTTTATTTATTAATTGTTTCTTAACCTGGTATGCAAATTAATCCGGTCCAAAATGTTCACTTTCAGCCACATCCTAGGCCACATGTAAAAATAAGCAGCTATGTATAGATCAGCAAAATCAGTACAGTAAAATGTACAACAAATCAGAGCAGACAAATATTGCAAAATGCAACTACGTGAACACAAAAGGCACTTGCAGACACATTGCTGATGTACAAAATATACAGCACCATACAAACGTATGGCAAATAAGAAGTGGATATTAACACCAATATAACAATCATCATTTAAAGTGTAAGCAAATAAAACACTGAAGCAAAACAAAACATAGCTTGACAAATGACAAAATAACAGTTAGCTAATTATAATTATTTATTTATAAATCACGCAGTAGAAATGCATATATAGTTATATATGCTGAACAGAACACCAGCACATACTTAAATATGCCAAAGTACATTGAGTGAGATAAGCTTGGTTAACTCTATGTAAGTGAAAGGTAAATAACTAAGGAAGATGCAGCAGAAAATAGAGCCCAGTAGTGGGTAGAGGACAGAGATAGAAAGTACTAGAGAACAGGATTTTGTGTGTATAAACACTGACAAAAAGTGATCAATTTCATAAACAGGGAGAGGAATGCAGCTGCTTGTATATTAACTACTTCTGGTGAAATCACTGATAAAAGGCCAGGACGAGGTGTAAACAAGGAAGCTTATCAGCATATCTTTCAAATTGAAATAGTACATCTTAAAGAAGCAGTAACAGAGTTATGCTTTACTTGCCACAGTCATATCTAACTGCCCACCAGTCACTGCAGCCATTAAACAACATGTGTTGCCTACAATAATGCTCTTTTAATTACCTTTTTGTTCTGCATCAATACTGATTTATAACATTTATGATATATTTTATTGGCATCTTAATCATCTTAATATTTGTATCAAATTTATCAGATCAGCCTCAATTTTACTTTTACTGCCAATGGATTTTTTCTTCATGTGTTGAGGATGGAAGAAAAGTGACTACTGGTACATGAATAAAGCTTAGCAACCCTGGAATGCATTTACAATATAACTTAGAAGTTGTTTAATGAGCTACAGATCTGCCACTATTTTATTTACTTTTACTTTTCCCATACTGTATGCAAACTATAAGAAAAAATGTAGGAATAGAAATCATCTCATAAGAAATTATGGATGTAGTCTTGATGAAGTCAGTTCAATTTGTAAATCTGAATATCTCTCTCCAGTGTAATAAAGCTAATTATTCAAAATTAAAATCCTCTAAGTTGTGGCTTGTCAAATAATGTTGACATAAACATCAGCAGTATTTTCCGTATGAATAAGATATGATGCCTGAGGGAACTCCTCCCTCCACATTTCAGTTATTGTTTTATCTTTTATTCTGAATTATGCATATTCAAATGTGATTGGGAAAACAGTAACAAAATCATGCTTTTTTCTTTTAATGCTATTTTTCCTTTTCTACATGGATCAAAAGATAAAAGACATTTATTATTAATGTTCATAGAGTTTCACATATTGTTGAAATTGCCGTCACTTCAAAGTGTTTTACTCTGTCAGTTCTACTAACTTATGGTAAATAATCAAAAATCATTATGAGAAGTTTTTCTTCTGCTGTATGCTTATTATTTTAATAAAAGACTATCATCTCTGTCGTATCTTGAATTTTATCCTGATGGTATGCTTTAGCTGGGATTGTTTTGATGCAATTACTTATGCATGAAGCTGCAGTATTTGTTTTATCACACAAGACTCAGAGTCAGAGGTTCAGAGACAACTAAAGTAATTATATCTGTGCAATTTCTGAACATTACTTATTTTTATGAAAAATACTCAATGACATTTATTTGTATTGCTTGAAGAAAGTTTTCCAGGTTCTTAGAAACAGTTTATATCCATGGTCCTAAAACAACAACGGCCAGCACGTGCAGCATAAGATATTTTATTAGTAAGATGTCAAAAGGCATATAGATGCCAAACAAACTATAATTTCAAACCGGTTTTGGCAATGTAGCCTTCTTCAGTGAAAAAGATTAAGACGTCATAAAATCTCATTATTATTTATAAGTACCATCAACCAATAGCATTTAGGTATAGTCCAACCCTAATGCTAATCTAACATTTAAAGGAATAGTAAGTTTCATCATCATTACTATATTAAATTGACTAATATATAATATAACTACATAAATGTACACACAGTCAGCACCAAAAGTAAATTCCTATACACAGTGCATTGACATATACATATGTTACTTATATGCATAAACAAAAATGAGAGCAAACTCTGTGTACAAGGAATATGATGGCATATTTTTCTAATACAGTTATTGCAATAGTAAATCAGTCCAATACACATATATGTCTTAAAATAGAGTGTATACATCACAATACCTATGTAATCAATAAACTAATAAGATACCTTATTATATACAGTATACACTAGATAAATATAATTCATATACATACTTAATTGATATACACATGAATTTGTATACTTAAACTATAATAAAGACCAACTCCATATATTGAAGATAGGTAACATAAATATAATATATGAACCATTTTAATATAAATTCAAATATGCATTTTTGAGTGGACTGTACAATAACTACAAACACAATTATCTAGGTAATCAAATTGATGATGAATTATTTAGTTGGTCAAGAAAAATATGACCTATACACTAATACATACCACCAAAATATCAAAGTTATCTCATTACCATTGGTATACAGTCGAGATCAAAATTAATATCAATAACCCACAAAACAGGACTGATTATATGTAACAATTTGATATTCCAACATATGTAATGTTACATCATATGTATCAGATAATTATTGGTTCACAAATTGTCATTCAGCCCTGGGGGAAATAGGGCACCAAGATGGATAATCCAATATTTCTCCTTATGGTTCAGAATAGTATGCCACCCTTGTTTGTTAGTTCTATCCCCCATTATTTTGTCAGTGACTGTGAACATAAACTTGGCATTCTGATGTTTGACTGTATGTCGGTATAAGGCATTGGTTTCCTTTTTATTTTTAATATCACTTTTATGTTCCCCCATCCTAATTCTGAGTGATCTTGACGTCTGTCTGATGTAAAATGCTGAGCATTGACATTTAGCCAGGTAAATAATCCAGGTACTACTACAGTTCCCAAAAACCGTAATATCATAAACTCTGCTTGTGTTGGTACTTGTAAACTGTTTTAGTCTAGTGACTTGAATGCAAGATGCGCAATGGCCACATGGAAACATTCCAACAAGTTTGTCTCCAGATATTGTCAATTGTATATGAGCAGCACCACCACTTTCCTTATGTTTATAGTGGGAAAACATGGCTTTTAAATTCTTACCCCATCTGAAAGAGAATTGACATTTAGGGCCCAAGATATTTGCTAGTAGTATGTTCCAGTTTGAATCAAGAATGTTTATGATCACATTGTGGTTCCTGCCATATGTGGTGAAACATCCTGATTGATGATTCAACCCCTAGTTGTTCACATTTCTTGTATTCTAATAGCTTGCTCCTATCTTGGTTATCTGACCACCTACTCGCTGACATAATATCTGGGTAATGATAACATCTTTCCAAAAATCTATTTTGTAAATCCTGTTTTGCTATCCCAAGATCAGTCTGGGATGAGCAAATGCGTTTTATTCTCAAGAATTGTGATTTTGTTATGTTGCGAACGGTGTGGCATGGGTGCATACTAGATGCATGTAATAAGGTGTTGTATTGTGGATATTTCCTGTATGTTTTGGTACTCAGCGTATGATCATTGTTTCTATATACCGTAATATCAAGAAAATTAATAGTATTGAGATCATATGTAATAGTGAATACTATACCCCAAACATTACTATTCAAATATTCTACAAATTCCTGCAAATATGTAGAATCCGCATGCCACACCATCCAGCAATCATCAAGGTATCTACGCCAGATATCCATTTCCACCATGTATATGTTATGCATAGGGTTGTAAATCATGCACTCTTCAAGGTACACCATGAAAAAATCTGCATATATGGGGGCAAAAGATGCCCCCATGGCAGTATCTTGAAGTTGCCAATAACACTCCCCTTGAAAATAGAAAACATTCTTGTTTAGCACATGTTCAGCCATACACACAAGCAATGTATTAAATCACGGTGGATATAAGTTGGTGTGTTCTAACCAATAATCTAAGTCCTGTAATCCTGCCCAATGAGGTATACTCATATATAAAGACCTCACATCAAGCGTACACATCAACTAATGTGGTTCAAGTTGTGTATCATTTATGATTTGTAGGAACTGTGTAGTATCCTGTAGCCTGGCTCTAACTTTGGTTAGCAAAGGTTTAAGGTGTTGTGTTAGGAACATAGATAATGGTTCCATAAGAGAACCTATACCTGATACAATTGGTCTCCCTGGCGGTTTTGAAATAGATTTGTGGATTTTGGGGAGCAAATATAGAATTTGTTTTTGAGGGTCCTGTACAGTTAAATGTTGAACTGTGTTAGCAGTGATAATGCCTTTATCCTTGGCCAACTTCAAAAAAGTATTTATTTCTCTTTTGAAATTGGGTGTAGGATCAATGTATATTCGCATATAGCATGTGACATCTGATAACTGTTCTAAGCCTTCCTGTACATAGTAGTTCATATTTAGAACCACAACTGCCCCTCCTTTGTCAGCCGGTAATATAGCTATATTCTTATTGCTACTCAATTCCTCTAGGGCCTTTTTCTCCAATTGAGAGATATTTACTCTTTCAATTTGTGACTCTGAGTGTAAAAAGTGCAAATCCCTTAGTACTGATTGTTGAAAAATCAACACATTTCTATTAATAGGGGGTTGAAATTGTGATTTGCAAAACTTAAAATCCATAGATCTTTGAGAACTCTGTATTGTATAATCTGAAAAAAATATTTTAAGATTAAGATTTCTACAGAAATTAATAACATCCAACACAATGTTATATTCATTACAAAAAAAGTCTGGTACAAAACCAAGACCTTTATTTAACAAACACACCAAAACACACCTGTTCAGTGGTTAGATTCTCATCTGACAGATTTAACACATTGTGGTATTCCTGCTCAATTATCTTAACAATGCTGTTATCAAGCCCTCCACAGAATCTATTCTGCTTTCCACATAACATAACCTATAAGCAGGATATTTTTTCAACACCCCTTATATATTTTTTGAATAGTATTTTTTGACTAAGATTTGGACTATTGGATTGTTGTTGAACTCAAGTGTACAAACCTGGGGCAAATTTTTACAATGTATCTAAATTTGTAGGCACTGTCCCTATATGTATGTTTGACCTGACAATATTAGTTTATGGATACGGTACTACTGCAGCAACAAAAGTATTATTAGTAATGTTTGGGATAATGGTATGTGCTGACCTTTTTTGAGCAAAAGAATGCTATGTATTTCAAAGCTTAAAATGTATCTCGAGTGTTCTTATATGTATGTCACCTATTTTGATTTACATTATCATTTATGGCATTTGGGGGCATTTAATACTGGGTTGGTCCTCCTTCTGGCTTTGCCCATTTGTGTATCTGTTGTGACTTATTGTTGAAAAATGTTGGTATCTTTACCATATCACTATAATTGACATTTCATAGTGATCTAGGTATCTGGTTGTCAGTTTGACAAACCTCTAATTATTTCCACTCATCCCTGTGCTCATGGGATGCCCTATTCTATATTGGTACTTTTATAATATTTTTGCTGAATTCCTGGGTAGCCTGTTATAATTACATATATTAGAGTTTGGATTCATATATTTACTATACTCAATAGACTAAATTGGTTTTGTATAGTGCCCCATATATCATGAATTTGGAACAGATTTTAGCAGGATTATGTACCGATCGGGATGATATAAGGGTCTTTGGTATAGACCACATCTCAGGCAGTGATTCGAAGGTTGTGGATAATAACCCATTGGAAAGATGTGACAAAGGGCTTAAGAATCTCAGAGCTAACATTTGGCATTTGAAACTGTTCCGTGCATGTATTAAAAAGGACATGGCACCTAGGGGTCTTAGAATACGCCTGCAGCCAATGGTTGGTAGATCTGAACAGAGACTAACCACTGAATGGAATAAAGCTTTACAGGAAGCTTCTATGATGCTCATAAATATTCTTTCTTCCTACTATGAAAGAATGATATATATTAATCTAAAGAGAGTCATGGCTTAGTGGTAGGTCATACAGACTAGTGTTACCAAGGTCCTGGGTTCGAGACTGACAGTGGGAATTTATTTTTTGGGTTGGGAGGGCGGCCTAGTGGTTAAGGTATTTGCCTTACAAACACAAGGTGAAGGGTTTGAGTCTCACAAGAGATAATTGGCTAAGCTTAAAATGGCTCGCAAGGGCAGTTAGCTTAGTACTAATCTGTGAACCTATATACTAGAAGTTAAGTCGGTTTGCGAAGAATGTAAAAAATATGAATCACTTACAATATATGAAGGTTTAATTAACAAGCTGTCCAAGGATTTGGCTAATTTTGAGAAACAAATAAAAGATAGAAACATTTTTATAGGGATATTGCAGACTACGATAAAGGGTGTCCTTTTGAAACCAAAAGATCTGTTCGATTTATGGATATAAGCCAGCAGATGACTAGGGGCAAAACCAGAAAGAGACCTAGATCCATTCTTAAAAATAATGATAGATTTTTGACAAGTACATCAGGGGAGGAATCATCCTACACTGATAGTGAAGGTGCTCTGCCCCAGGAATCACCAATGCGTAAAAGATCAAATTCAGCCCTCCCTTTAGAAGGGGAAAAAGGCGACAGGGTGGCCGCAAACATAAATGTGGAAAGCAGAATAGATTCTGTGTAGGCCTTGATAACAGCATTGTTAAGATAATTGAGCAGGAATACCACAATGTGTTAAATCTGTCAGATGAGAATCTAACCACTAAACAGGTGTGTTTGTTAAATAAAGGTCTTGGTTTTGTACCAAGCTTTTTTTGTAATGAATATAACATTGTGTTGGATGTTATTAATTTCTGTAGAAATCTTAATCTTAAAATATTTTTTCAGATGATACAATACAGAGTTCTCAAAGATCTATGGATTTTAAGTTTTGCAAATCACAATTTCAACCCCCTATGAATAGAAATGTGTTGATTTTTCAACAATCAGTACTAAGGGATTTGCACTTTTTACACTCAGAGTCACAAATTGAAAGAGAAAATATTTCTCAATTGGAGAAAAAGGCCCTAGAGGAATTGAGTAGCAATAAGAATATAGTTATATTACCGGCTGACAAAGGAGGGGCAGTTGTGGTTCTAAATATGAACTACTATGTACAGGAAGGCTTAGAACAGTTATCAGATGTCACATGCTATATGTGAATGTACATTGATCCTACTCCCAACTTCAAAAGAGAAATAGATACTTTTTTGAAGTTGGCCGAGGATGAAGGCATTATCACTGCTAACACAGTTCAACATTTAACTGTACAGGACCCTCAAAAACAAATTCTATATTTGCTCCCCAAAATCCACAAATCTATTTCGAAACCGCCAGGGAGACCAATTGTATCAGGTATATGTTCTCTTATGGAACCATTATCTATGTTCCTAACACAACACCTTAAACCTTTGCTAACCAAAGTTAGAGCCAGGCTACAGGATACTACACAGTTCCTACAAATCATAAATGATACACAACTTGAACCACATTGGTTGATGTGTACGCTTGATGTGAGGTCTTTATATATGAGTATACCTCATTGGGCAGGATTACAGGCCTTAGATTATTGGTTAGAACACACCAACTTATATCCACCGGGATTTAATACATTGCTTGTGTGTACGGCTGAACATGTGCTAAACAAGAATGTTTTTTTATTTTCAAGGGGAGTGTTATTGGCAACTTCAAGGTACTGCCATGGGGGCATCTTTTGCCCCCATATATGCAGATTTATTCATGGCGTACCTTGAAGAGTGCATGATATACAACCCTATGCATAACATATACATGGTGGAAATAGATATCTGGCGTAGATACCTTGATGATTGCCGGATGGTGTGGCGTGCGAATTCTACATATTTGCAGGAATTTATAGAATATTTGAATAGTAATGTTTGGGGTATAGTATTCACTATTACATATGATCTCAATACTATTAATTTTCTTGATGTTACAGTATGTAGAAACAATGATCATATGCTGAGTACCAAAACATACAGGAAATATCCACAATACAACACCTTATTACATGCATCTAGTATGCACCCATGCCACACTGTCCGCAACATACTAAAATCACAATTCTTGAGAATAAAACGCATTTGTTCATCCCAGACTGATCTTGGGATAGCAAAACAGGATTTGCAAAATAGATTTTTGGAAAGAGGTTATCATTACCCAGACATTATGTCAGTGAGTAGGTGGTCAGATAACCAAGATAGGAGCAAGCTATTAGAATACAAGAAACGTGAACAACTAGGGGTTGAATCATCAATCAGGTTTGTCACCACATATGGCAGGAACCACAATGTGATCAGAAACATTCTTGATTCAAACTGGAACATGCTACTAGCAAATGATCACTTAAGAAATATCTTGGGCCCTAAATGTCAATTCTCTTACAGACGGGGTAAGAATTTAAAAGGCATGTTTTCCCACTATAAACATAAGGAAAGTGGAGGTGCTGCTCATATACAATTGACAATATCTGGAGGCAAACTTGTTGGAACATTTCCATGTGGCCATTGCGCATCTTGCATTCAAGTCACAAGACTAAAACAGTTTACAAGTACCAACACAAGCAGAGTTTATGATATTAGGGTTTTTGGGAACTGTAGTAGTACCTGGATTATTTACCTGGCTAAATGTCAATGCTCAGCATTTTACGTCGGACACTCATCAAGATCACTCAGAATTAGGATGGGGGAACATAAAAGTGATATTAAAAATAAAAAGGAAACCAATGCCTTATACCGACATACAGTCAAACATCAGAATGCCAAGTTTATGTTCACATTCATTGATAAAATAATGGGGGATAGAACTAACAAACAAGGGTGGCATACTATTCTGAACCATAAGGAGAAATATTGGATTATCCATCTTGGTGCCCTATTTCCCCCAGGGCTGAATGACCATTTGTGAACCAATAATTATCTGATACATATGATGTAACATTACATATGTTGGAATATCGAATTGTTACATATAATCAGTCCTGTTTTGTGGGTTATTGATATTAATTTTGATCTCGACTGTATACCAATGGTAATGAGATAACTTTGATATTTTGGTGGTATGTATTAGTGTATAGGTCATATTTTTCTTGACCAACTAAATAATTCATCATCAAATTGATTACCTAGATAATTGTGTTTGTAGTTATTGTACAGTCCACTCAAAAATGCATATTTGAATTTTTATTAAAATGGTTCATATATTATATTTATGTTACCTATCTTCAATATATGGAGTTGGTCTTTATTGATTATCTAGGTATTGTGATGTATACACTCTATTTTAAGACATATATGTGTATTGGACTGATTTACTATTGCAATAACTGTATTAGAAAAATATTCCATCATATTCCTTGTACACAGAGTTTGCTCTCATTTTTGTTTATGCTTATAAGTAACATATGTATATGTCAATGCACTGTGTATAGGAATTTACTTTTGGTGCTGACTGTGTGTACATTTATGTAGTTATATTATATATTAGTCAATTTAATATAGTAATGATGATGAAACTTACTATTCCTTTAAATGTTAGATTAGCATTAGGGTTGGACTATACCAAAATGCTATTGGTTGATGGTACTTATAAATAATAATGAGATTTTATGACGTCTTAATCTTTTTCACTGAAGAAGGCTACATTGCCGAAACCGGTTTGAAATTATAAATTGTTTGGCATCTATATGCCTTTTGACATCTTACTAATAAAATATCTTATGCTGCACGTGCTGGCCGTTGTTGTTTTATGAGCTATTGGGCTGGCCGAGCATACCTAACTTGCGAGGAGTTTGGTTGATCTATATCCATGGTCCCACATAAATAGTCAGCTGATCATAACTGTGTCATTGAGTCACTAGCGCTTTAGGTAACATAGGAAGCTCGTTGGTAGAGACATCAGCTGTGCTCATGATTCAGGTTACTCAGCTCTAAAAGCAGACCTTTGGCAAAGGGCAGTTAAAAGGTGAGGGAAAAAGAAGAACACATACAGTGCCAATAGTTTTGGGGAGGGGGGTTGGGGGGCACGAAAGAGATGAGAATGAGGTCGCAAAACATTGTTCGCTGAGCACTTTATTTCTGGTTGTCTTTTTCACACTGCTTTCATTATATAAGCTTGTGTGTCTGTATTCAGTGGATGTAGTGAAATGCATATATCTTCTCTGAGATAAATAAAATGCACAGTCACATGAATGCTTGATGTCTAAGCAGTTATCTCACAGCACTTCATTTATTTTGACTTGTTCTCCCAGTCCCTTAAGGAAAAAAGTATGAATACAAATCTTAGGAGAGAAAATCCAAAATGTCCTTAATCTGGACTGCAAGCAAAAGATTCTACTATGGTGTTTGGAGCTAGCAGAAGGCAGTGAAGTATGATTGGGGTTATTGAAGCCAGCTGGATGAGAAATGTACACTTGCAAATCTAATGTGCAATGAACACAGTGCAATTAATAAGACTAATCGTGATGAAGATCATTTGTTTATAATAATTGATAGAGCAGATATTACTGAATTAGAAGTTGAAGATTCTTGAGATCTGGTCAGAAAAGATACTCTTGTAATTGGAGATTGTATTATTAGAGGAAATGATACTTAACATTTGCAGAAAAGATAATGAACATTGAACAGTGTTTTGTGTGCCAGGAACAAAAATAGAAGATGTGAGACAGGCATATGCCTTGATGTAAGGAAGTACAGATCTGTTTTTATGCATGTTGGTGCAAATGATCTCATATGCAAGGACTATCTGTTAGTAGGGAACTTACAGCCCTCTTAGATATTATAGTTATACTGGTGTTAGGATGTATTTTTCACAAATCACATATAGAAAGCATAGTCAGGTTACTGTGAATGAAAAGATTTTTTTGTGTAAATACCTACATGGAAAAAAATGTCCTGTTTAAACAAATGGAAATGTGTAGAGCACCTAAGCGTAATTTTGGAGACACATGTTTTCAGACAGGATGGCGTGCATCTGTTAATTGCACTAAGTCATTCTTGGTGTTTGTGGTTCTAGTTTTTGTACCCTGCCAAGTGTCTGAATGGTGACTCTAAGAAGGTTTTTGTATAATGGGAACCTCAGTTTGAGATTTAACAACATTGATCCAGCAGTTATCGGTCTATTTGGTTTCTGTCTCTACTGCTTTAAGAGAGGTTAATTTGGATAATTTGAGTATACTAATGACTTTGATACAGATGGAAGGGTTAACCCTGTATACACCACTTTCTCTTGGCTATAGTGATAATAGCACAGTACGGGGATCAGCAATTACAAGCATACCTACGACTTTTAATATTTTGGACTGGTTCATAAGTCCTGCACTTGAATTTCCCACCTCAGTACGAATGGCCAATGAACTTGGTTCTTTACGTTCACAGCTTTTAACACTGAGACATCTTACAAAGAAATATAGAACACTACAGTTAGACAATCTGTTTCTTTCAAAATCTTTAGCATTGAACCAGGCCCCAAGAGCCTTCGTATCTGGAAATACCACATAGGCATGGAACCAAACTCTCTGATGCATAGAGAGTAGTTGGAGTTATTCGACAGAACTAGTTTGGATATGATGTGGATACTGATATGGGGCAAAGACTGTACGTTAGCTAGTCTTAAAAAAGACATTAATGAGCTGAATGAGAATATTACTGAAGATGTCTTCTTTCCAATGGATGTAGATAAATACAATGAGTTGTTTAAAGGGCTCGATAAGTTTATTTTAGTCAACTGGGAAAATAAACAATGGAAATTGTTAATGGACTCCAGGGAGTATGCTGAGAAGCAAATGTATCCATCCCCTAGGACTAATAATCATTTCTCAAATGAGAACAATTTAAGGTGGGCTCAGTAGAAATCTAAAGCAGGGGACAAAATTGAAGGTTCTAGGGATGTTAATGATACTCCCCATGATAATTTTTTGGAACTCCCCCTCCTGTGGCATTTGGAGAGATATAGAAATTGGAACTGACATAGGATGGTTGGGATGGAAATGTAGCCCAGCAATGAGAAACAAGAAATGGCAGTAAACAACGCAACAATTGGAGATGCAGGGGAAGATTATTAACCAGCCGAGAGTCAGCACAATCCCAGGTTTTAAGTTATGATAGCTTTTGTATCTACAAATTCAGTGACTTGGTAGTAAAACATGAACATTCCTTCTTGATTACAAAGTGCTTTACTTTTGTGCCTGAGTTTAAGATGGACGTTTCAAGACTTTTAATTAATTTAAAACTATACACTAGGCAACTGAATTTATGTTTATTTTTTAATGATCATGTTTGAGAATTTGAATGACAGTATTGTCACATTGAAAAGGAAGAGTGTTTTTATTCCACCAACAAACACAGTTATTCATTTGTTTGAACAAATATGTGAAGGATATTTCAGACAGTTATTAATAACTCAGTTTAGTTTTACGGACAATTTAACATCTGGTATACGTGAATTGCTCATGTAATTGGCTTCTAACAAAGATTACAGAATAATAAAGCCAGATAAAGGAGGCGACATTGTTATTATAAAGTATTATGATTCATCATCATCATGAGCCCCTTTTTCCCATTTTTTTTTCTACGTGGGGTCGGGGTATCATGTTAACTGTCGCCAACTCTCTCGATTCAGTCCCACACACCTGCCTTCTTCAACACTCATGCCTTACTGTCGCAGATCTTCTTACACACAATCCATCCACCTCTTTGCTGGATGACCTCACTTCCTCTTACCTTATTCCTTTCTGTCCCAAATTTTCCTCACCAGATTGTCTTCTGCTTTTCTACATGAGTCTAAACCACCATAATCTGTTCCCTTTGATCTTTTCTGCAATTGGAGCTACTTTGGCTTCTGCTCTTATGTCCTCATTTTTTCGTCTGTCCCACAGTGTGCATCCTACCACCATTCTCAGGCACTTCATTTCCATCGCCTCTAGCTTCATCAACTGTTCTGCCTTTACTGCCCAGGTTTCTGTACCATACAGTAGTACTGGTCACACCACTGTCTTGCACATCTTACTTTTCAGCTTCTTTGGCATTCTTCTGTCATAGACTATCCTTGGTACTCTATGCCAGTTGGCTGCAGCCCCTCTGATTCTAGTTTTGACCTCTTCATTCAGACTACCCTTCTATTCAACCACCCCTCCCAGATACTTGAAGCTGTTTACCTGTTCCACTATCTCCCTTCTATCTCTATTCTCAGCTTCTTCTGATTTCCCCAGTTTGTTGTCATTACCACCATCTTATCTGTGCTTAGTTTCTTCTATCCTTTGCTGATATTCTAGCTCAGAGTCTGCCTGTACTGCCACATCGTCTGTATACAGCAACTTTGTTGATCTGTCCCCTCCAACCTGTTTGCTAATGCACCAGTATGAACAGTAGTGGACTCAGAGCTGAACCCTGATGTACACCCACTCCCACTGGGAACCACTCTGTGATGCCAAACACTGTTCGTACTTGAGTCACTGGGTCCTTGTACATAGCCTGCACTAATTCTACCAATGTTTCCAGGACTTCAGACCACCACAGTACTGCCCAGATTATTTCTTGGGACCTGAGACAGATGCCTGGTGTCAGAGCCATGGCCTCAACCTCAACGCCAAAAAGTGCATTGTCATCCCCTTTGGTAAAAACTCTGTACCCATGAACTACCACATAGGCAGCAGTCTACTTAATGCCGAATGTGTGATAAGAGACCTGGGGACCCAGGTGGACAGTAGTCTCTCCTTTGATAATCACATCACCACAGTAGTCAGGAAATCCTTCTATGTGGCACACCTCATCAGAAAAGGATTCTCATCTAGGAAAAAAGAGGTCATTGTTCCCCTCTACTCAACACTCATTAGACTCATTATAGAGTACAACGCCCCTTTTGGAATGTACCTCACAAGACATCTGCAGCAGCTGGAAAGGCCACAGAAGTACCTAACAAAGAGGATTACTGGCCTCAAACAGATGCCCTACACTGATCATCTCAAAAAACTCCAGCTTTACTCCGTAGCTTATCACCTACTCTGAGGTGACCTCTGCCTAACATATAAAGCTATGTCATACCCAGAGCTGTTGGACATGCTACACCTAAAGAAATCCCAATCCCTCCAAGCTACATGCTCTAGGGACCTAAGCCTTGTCACCACAATAAACAGGACATGCTGGAGGGATAGATTCCTGTCCCAGAGACTTCCCATACTCTGGAACAAGCTACCCATCTATGTCAAGCAAAGTTCCTCATTAGCACTCTTCAAGAAAAATCTTGATAAGTGGATGGGAAATAGGAAATACACCCCGGGATCGCTTCAGTGGCTCTGCTCTACAGGGGCACAGGAAAATAACTTTCTTGGGTTGCATAAGCCAGGGAACCTTGTTTGCTAGGCTTACTTAGGCCCTTGGGCCAATAGCCTAGTACCTACCTATGAACCAAAGAACCTTGTCATATGCTTTCTCCAAGTCTAGGAATGCCCAGTTGGACTCTCTCCTCATCTCTAGCTTCTTCTCAAGTATCTGTAACAATGCAGACATCGGGTCAATTGTGCTGCATCCCGATCTGAATCCAAACTAGTCATCTCCCATCTTAAATTCTACTACTCTGCATATCCATTTATCAATCACCCTCTCCTGAACCTTCATGCAAAGTGGTAGGAGTTTGATCAATCTGTACTGCCCAAAGTTGCGGATGTCCCCTTTGTTCTTGTACACTGGCATGAGTATGCTTATTCGCCTGTCATCTGGGATACGCCTTTCTCTCCACACTGCTATTAGTACCCTCAGGAGCCATTTCTACCCTATCTCATCCTGCATCTTTATCATATCTGCTGTGACCTCATCTGAGCCTGCTGCTTTCCCTGACTTCATCTCCTTAGTGCTGTTCTTATTTCTTCTAAGGTGGGCTCCTCTTCTTCTCTCATTGTAGGCTGTTTCTGGGGTAGTACAGCTTCTGTGGGATTTTCTTCATTCAGAAGCTGCTGAAAATACTCCTTCCATCTGCCTTTGATGTCCTGTAGACTGGTGAGCAGGTCATAGCTGGCATCCCTTATGAAGGGTGTCTGACTATCTTCTTTATCTTTCTGTCTTTGCCTTGCAACCTGATATAGTTTCTTTGTGTTCCTTACTGAGTCACTTTACAGAAGTTGGTACAGTGCCTCAGATGCCATATTCTTTGCTATTGCAACTTCTTTCTTAGCTTCTTTGTTAGCCAACCAGTAGTCCTCCTTATCCAGGTCAGTCTTTTCTATCTCCCATTTCTTCTTGCACTCCCCCTTTTTTTGATGACTTTCTGGACTTCTGCATTCCACCACCAGCTTTCTTTATGTACCTTATTTCCATAGCTGACTCGGAAACATATCCTTTCTGTAGTCCTAACACATGCTGTTTTTAGGCGCTGCCACTCTTCTTCAACTCCACCTATTTCTTCCTCTTCGTGGGGTGCTAGAGCCCTGAGTAATTCCTTGAACTGCTGTACTTTCTCTCCAGTCAACTTCCAGGTCTTCAGCCTGGTTTCTGTTGACCTTAGAGCCTTTTCTGACCACTGCTTACAGCTGATTGTGGCTGTGGGCCAACTGTTTCACTGGGGATGACTTTGCAATCATGGATTCTACCCCAGTGCCTTTTCCTTACTAGGAGGAAGTCTACCTGTGTTGCATGTTGGTTACTCCAGTATGTGATCTTGTAACTGTCTCTCTTTCTGAACAATGTGTTGACTACTATCAAGCAATTTGCCAGACAGAAGTCTAGAATGGCTTCGCCTTCTTTATTACTGTTACCCCACCCATGTGGACCCAGGCAGTCCTCATATCCGGCTCTATCTGTCCCAATATGTGTATTCAAGTCACCCATTCATGTTGTCCTGCTTTATCTAGTAGGTCCTGCAACGGCTATCTGAATGTGCTTTTTTCCTAACTATCACAACCCTGCTGTAGGGCATATGCTGAGATTATGAATACTGCCCTATCATTACACTGGAGTCTGATTGCCATGAGTCTGTCATTAATTCTGATGATATCCCTCACTGCCTTCTGAAGCCTCTCTCTCACCACAATTCCTACACCATTTCTAGCCTGTCCACCACCTGAGTAGTAGAGTCTGGATCCCAAGCCAAGTGGCTTTGCTGCACTGCCCTTCCATCTTGTCTATCGGATACATAGGATGTCCACTCTCCTCCGTATCATCATGTCATCCACTTCCAAGCTGTGTCCTGTCAGGGAAGCTAGCAATTCTCAGTTCATGTTTGACAGGTTAGTTGGTTTTACATCCAGTTTTTGCTCAACAGAGCTATCCCAGGTAACCCAGGCTGGGCAACTAGACACCGGCCAGCCAGTGGCTTATTGGCCCAGGGCTGCTGGGCTTTATGGTATTATGACTATGTGTTCAAAATGTTTGAAATTTTAAATGACAACAATTTATATGCTAGGGTCTCAAGAAATGAAATCAATATAGTGTATGCTAAAATAGACTGATTGCTGTTGGATGCCTTATTTCAGGGAGAAATGGATAAAAATCAGTTTGAGTATTTGACGGTGGAGACATCTATTATGCCCTCTATTTTTGGAATCCCTCTGATTCACAAAAATGAATCTGATCCACCTTTTAGACCACCTGTGACAGCAAAGGGATTCAAAACTAAACCTTTAGTGCCATCCATAGACTACGATTGGAAACATATGTTGAAATTTAACACCCATTTATTATAAGATTCCTGGCATTGTTTAAATGTTTTAAGAGTGGTAAATTGTGAGCAGAGTTTTGTTTTTGTGACTACTGACATCATTAATTTATTCTCAGTTATACCTCATGACAGAGGCTTAGAATTTTTCCACAATGCTTTAATTGGAAGTGACGTTTGACCAACAGTATAATTAACACCTTAATGAACTTTATGGATGTTGTGCTTAAAAATATTTTTTTATTTTTTGAAGGTGAATTTTTTTCAACAGATGTCAGACATAGCAATGGGGGAAAAATGTGCCCCAATATACTCAAATTTGGTTTTATTGGGTGGGAAAAGCTCTCTGTGTTTTCTTCATTATTTATGTCAAAGGTTGTTACAAATTTAAGATTCTTGGACAACATCCTTACTTTATGGAAGGGAAATGTTGAAGAAAATCCTGAGGTTATTGAGCACTTGTATAATACCACTACTTTTTTAAAATTTACATTTAATGTTCATGTAGAAGGGATTGAATTTTTGGACATTTTTATTTATAAGGATTTGGAAGCAGGGAGCTTATGTTCCAGTATATTTCATAAAAAGATGTATTCAAATGTTTTCTTACACTATGATAGTTTCCACCCAGCCCACCAAAAGAGGAGTGTGATAAAGGGCCAAATGGTTAGATTATCTAGGTTGATCAGTGAAAATTTGAAGTTTTTTTGAAGAAATGAGTGCCCTGATTGGTATGTTTAAAGACAGGGGGTACCCAATACATTTGTTACTTAAAGTCAGAAAAGAAATTTTGAAGTATCAACATTCAAGATTTGTGCCTATTTTAAAAGTAGGAATAACATTTAATACACATGTTGACTCCAAATTGTGTGTGCAAGGTCAAAGTAGAAAAGGAGCAATGGTTTTACAATACAACCATGTTGAGCCATCTATTGTAACTATTCTTAATACACATTGGAATACTTTGTTACCTCCTGAGTTGAAAATTAAGCTTTGTGATAAACCATTGGTGACTTTCAGTAGAGGCACAAATTTAAAAAGTTGGTTGGAGACATGTAATTCCTCTAAATCTGACAAGTAGAAATCTAGAATGTATAAGTGTGGTTGCATGTAAGATTTGCAAATATATCAACAATGACCTTATGTGTTAATCCCTGGTTATGAAAGAAGCATTCAATGTCCAGGATGCTGTGATTGTACCATGGATTTGGTGGTGTATGTAGCAACCTGTACAACATGCCAAGCTTTCTATGTGGGTAAGACCATGAGAAAGCTCAAGGAATGAATAGTAGAGCATGTCAAGGACATAAAAAAAACAAACAAACTGGTAATGCCCTTTTTATGTACTCGAAGGTATGCGACATTTTTAGAAGGTTCATATTTTTTTATTATTGATAGGGTTGAGATGAACAAAAGGGGTGGTGACTTTAAAAAATATACTGGAATACAGAGAGGTAGTATGGCAATTATTTATTTATTTATTTATTTATTTATTTATTTATTTATTCATTTTGATTACTGGGGAGGTCCACTAGCCTGGGAAGCCCATTTTCAGTGGAGGCCCAGGGAGAAAAGCTCCACAGAAAGTTTATTAGATACACGTTTTTCAATCATAGTAAAAAATACATAGTAAAAAAAATACATAAAAATACAAACAATATGGTTCAATCTCCAGAGCAGTAAACAATCAATACAATTGCAATTAAGTTTAGGACAAAATGAGTATACAGTGAAATAGTTGGAAGTAACAATTAGTCATGAGAAACAAATAAGTAATTGAGAGTGGGGTTAGGAAGGGGAGAGGTTAGCCTTAAAATGTAATGCCAACCAGTTCACTGGAATTAATTAACCTTGTTCTATATTGAGCATTTTAAAGCTGAGGTCACACAAAATTTAATATTTAAGCAAGTTATTTTATTTGTGAAGCCATCATTCAGTGAATTAAGTTATACAGACTGTTTACAATATTTAATTATAAATGATGTAGTATGATTTTAGCTGGTCATACAACTGTGAATGCTTATGTAGTTAAGTTGGATTTGAGTCTTTTATTAAGGTGACAAAAGTGTTTTCCTTTTATATTTCACTGCTGGATCATTTTGTTTTAATGAGATGTAGGTCAATTGATTTATTTGAAGAGTATACAAAGTATCTGTGTCTGTTTGTTTTTACTCTAAAGAAGCCCTGTATATTGTTAAGGCCAACAGTTCTTAGTCTGGTTATATGTTAATAAAACTGAGTCTCCGGGAGTATCTTTTGACAGTGGTGTATTTTTATTTTTGTTTTTTGTATGGTGTGCATTTGTAACAATCAGAGAAGAGAATTTGTGCAGCAGATATGTTGCAATATTTGACAAACACAGGGCAGGATATTTACCAAGTTGAAAATGTAAGAGTTCACAGATAGCAACAGTTGATGCATCTCTGATGGTTGTTAATGCTAGGAGTATTAATCCACAAGATTTATATTGTTATTGTTTGTTGAAACATGGTTAAAGAACAATGATTGGAAACCAGTTCTGTCAGGGTATAAATGTTTTTACTGTAACAGACATTCTAACAAAAAATCAGGTGGAGGTGTTATGATAGGGATTAAAGATAATTATGAGACCTGTGATTATTACATGTTAAATGATAACACCAATACTATAAACTGTGTAACTGTGACAATAAAGACAAACCTGGAACATATAATAATTGTTTGACTGTATAGACCACCCAAGTGCTGATGACCTAGAGGAATTCATACATTTATTGCATTAAACACAGAAAAGAAGATTAATATTAAATGGAAAATTAATTTTACCAGAAACAGATACGAATAATATTGATTCAACAACATTAGTAAGAAAATTATTCACAATGTATGCTCAGAAACACCAATTGCTTCAGACTGTAAAAAAAAAATATCAGGGAACAGAACATACTAGACATTGATTGTATCCGTAAAGAAATTACTGTTCAAGACAAGTTTTACTACAGTTGATGTGGAGTCATCGTGGGGTTATAAAGGTTTATTTGTTGCTAGATAATTCTGCCAAAGTGATATCTAAACCAATGTGCAGAAGATTAATTATAGAGTATAGGGAAGCAAAACAGTCACTATATAAAACTAATTGGAGTGATATGTTCAGTGGAGAAAAACTGCAGATGGAATGTGACAAAGTTCTGAAAGAGAAACTGAGTAGAAAAAAAAAATGTTTAACATCAGGATCTAGGCATACAACATCCGGGAGATATATTAGATAAGGACAAAATACCTGATTAAGGTGAGAGACAAAAAATATAAGAAATTGAAGAGAGGTCTAATTACAACTTTGAAAACTGAAATAAACAAGCTGGACAAACAAATTAAACATAGTGTGAGACAAGATCAAGAACATTTTGAAGAAGTTTTATATAAAGATATTGAGAATAATAGGAAACCATTTTGTAAATGCATAAAATGTGAAGGAGTAAAGATTTTAAAAATCTATTTTCAGACACAACAGCTTATAGATATTTTTACAAAATCTTGTGCAAAACAACAGTTTGGCTCCACAAAGGGAGTGATAAATTATCCTAGTGACATCCAGATAACTGCAGAAACTGGAATCAAGTTAGATTATATTTAAAAAGAACTGCGTAGACTGGATCCCAACAAAGAACAGGGAGGAGACAGAATTAGTAATAATGACTTGAGAACAATTCAGCAAGAACTTACAGTACCATTAAATCTATTATTTATTAGGTCATATAATATGGGGAGATTCCTCAAGATTGGAGACATGCTTATTAAACATGTCTTTAAGAGAAAGGGGAGTAGGACAAACCCAGAGTTAAATAGACCCTTAAGCCTACTTTCATGTTGTAGAAAAATAATGGAGAAGGTGATATTAGATAAGTTATTGCCAGAATTGGATAGGTTGGGACTTGAAACCATGTATCAGCATGCATATGTTGAAAATAGATATATTGCCACCTATAACATGGTCTTCTATAACAATATAATAAAAGCTACAAATTAAAAATTATGTTGTGATGTAATTTATATAGATTTAACTTCAACATTTGACAGGGTCATACACAAAACACTGATCAATAAATTAGAACAACTAGGTATCAATGCATTTTTGATAAGATGGATATCTGCATGGCTTACAAATAGGACATGGGAAGTACCATACAGCAATTGGACAGGTGAAATCATTGGTTACATTCATGGTGTCCCACAGGGATCAGTCTTAGCTCCTTACTTGTTTATATTGTATCCTTCAGACCTAACGTTTTCATCTGAGGTGTTCTACAGTCTATATGCAGATGATGTGGAATTGGGAAAACTGATTTCATGTGTTACAGATAAGGCATGTCTGCAAAAGAACTAGACTAAATTGACCATTTGGGCACAGGAGAATAATATGCTGATAAATACATTAAAAACTAAGCATACGAGATTTGTGAGACATAATTAAAATGTGAATATTTAGTACATCATACAGTGTTTGAAACTATAGACTCATTTAAGGACGTGGGTATATAGGTAGATCCAGCTTTGAGTTTTTCTAATCATATCAACCAGTCAGTTAATGATAGCTCTAGAACTATTGGTTATATAAAAAGATTTATAATGTCTAGGAAATCAGAAATGATGAAGTAATTGTTTATTAGTTACATTAGACCCAAACCTGAGTATGGAATAACAATACAGAAACCTTATAAGAAAACAAGAATGAATAAACTGGAAAAAGTACAGCAGAAATATACAAAGTGCATCCATGAATGTGAAAATGTATGTTATTGTGAAAGACTAAAATATCTGAACTTGTACAGTGTCTCTTATAGATATCTAAGAGGAGATCTTATTCAGGTATATAGGGCATTTAGAGACAACTACCTCTGGGAATGTTTGGGTTTATCAAAAAGTACTAAAGAATCATCAGACAATCTATGAAGAAGATTCTACAGGAATGAGAACTATACTAAATGGTTCTCTGAGAGAGCAACTGATGCATTGAACAGACTACAAACTTACATTAAAGCAAGTATTAGTTTAGATATTTTTAAGAACAACCTGGACATTTATTATGGGAATGAGTCTTTTGGTATATTGGCAGGTTAGAAGGGCATTAATGCCTGTGTTTGAAATATTTGTATGTATGTATGTATGTATGTATGCATGTGTGTATGTATGCATGTTATGAAGACCATGGCTAAATGTTTGCAGGGGAGTTAATTTTATTTGCAGTTATTAGACTTAGATGCTGTTGTTTTCATATGGTTTAATATAATGAATACAAAATAAGATCAGATTCACTATGAATAATCATGCATGTTTAATTGACATATGATTATTCAAACCCAGAAACAACTATATCCTCGGGAGCTCACTTGCCAAAGCAACAGCACTTCCAAGGGCAAAGCACAGAAAAGCATTCTTTTTTTTTTGCTTGCTCTGGCATAAGATATCTCAAACCATCTGACATGGTGGCAAGTTATCACACCCCTTGAGTAGTGTAGATATACAATCATATATATGTACACACACGTGTGTGTATATATGTATATATATATATATATATATATATATATATATATATATATATATATATATATTTAAAACGAAGATAGTCAGACACCCTTCATAAGGGATTCCAGCAACAACCTGCTTACCAGCCCACAGGACATCAAAGGCAGATGGAAGGAGTACTTCCAGCAGCTTCTGAATGAAGAAAACCCCACAGAAGCGGTACTGCCCCAGAAACAGCCTACAATGAGAGTAGAAGAGGAGCCCAGCTTAGAAGAAGTAAGAGCAGCACTAAGGCACTAAGGAAAATGAAGTCAGGGAAAGCAGCAGGCTCAGATGAGGTCACAGCAGATATGATAAAGATGCTGAGTGAGCTAGGGGAGAAATGGCTCCTGAGGGTACTAATTGCAGTGTGGAGAGAAAGGCGTACTCCAGATTACTGGAGAATAAGCATACTCATGCGAGTGTACAAGAACAAAGGGGACATCCACAACTGTGGACAGTACAGAGGCATCAAACTCCTACCACATTGCATGAAAGTTCTGGAGAGGGTGATTGATAAATGGATACGCAGAATAGTAGAATGTAAGATGGGAGATGAACAGTTCGGATTCAGATCAGGATGCAGCACAATTGACCTGATGTTTGCATTGAGACAGATACTTGAGAAGAAACTAGAGAAGAGGAGAGAGTCAAACTGGGCTTTCCTAGATTTGGAGAAAGCATATGACAAGGTCCCAAGAAAGCTGATCTGGGCAGTACTGCAGTGGTTTGAAGTCCCAGACACATTGGTAGAATTAGTACAGGCTATGTACAAGGACCCAGTGACTCAAGTACGAACAGTGTTTGGCCTCACTGAGGGGTTCCCAGTGGGAGTGGGTGTACACCAGGGTTCAGCTCTGAGCCCACTGCTGTTCATACTGGTAATGGACTACATCAGCAAACAGGTTGGAGGGGTCAGAGCAACAAAGCTGCTGTATGCAGATGATGTGGCAGTACAGGCAGACTCTGATCTAGAACTTCAGCAAAGGATAGGAGAATGGAATGCAAATCTGAAGGCACATGGGATGAAACTAAGCATAGATAAGACAGTGGTAATGGCAGCAGATTGGGGAAATCAGAAGAAGCTGAGAATAGAGATAGATGGGAAGATAGTGGAAGAGGTAAACAGCTTCAAGTATCTGGGAGGGGTGGTTGAGGAGAAGGGTAGTCTGAATGAAGAGGTCAAAGCTAGAATCAGAGGGCTGCAGCCAACTGGCATAGAGTATCAGGTGTAGTATATGATAGAAGAATGCCAAAGAAGCTGAAAAGTAAGGTGTACAAGACAGTGGTGTGACCAGTACTACTGTATGGTACAGAAACCTGGGCAGTAAAGGCAGAACAGTTGAAGAAGCTAGAGGTGATGGAAATGAAGTGCCTGAGAAAGGTGGTAGGATGCACACTGCAGGACAGGTGAAGAAATGAGGACATAAGAGCAGAAGCCAAAGTAGCTCCAATTGCAGAAAAGATAAAAGAAAACAGATTACGATTGTATGGGCACGTGTAGAAAAGCAGAAGACAATCTGGTGAGGAAGATTTGGGACAGACAGGAAGAAGGTAAGAGGAAGCGAGGGCGTCCAGCAAAGAGGTGGATGGATTGTGTGAAAGAAGATCTGCGACAGTCAGGCATGAGTGTTGAAGAAGGCAGGAGAGTGGCACTGAATCGAGAGAGGTGGCAACAGTTAATACGATACCCCGACCCCATGTAAATGGGAAAAAGGGGATGATGATGATGATATATATATATATATATATATATATATATATATATATATATATATATATATATATATATATATATATATATATATATATATATACACACACACACATATATATGTGTGTGTGTGTGTGTGTGTGTGTGTGTGTGTGTGTGTGTGTGTGTGTGTGTGTGTGTGTACCTTGGCTCTAGATGACCATATGCAAAAATGGGAAAAAGGGGTTATGGACAGATGTATATACACACACACACACACACACACACACATATATATATATATATATATATATATATATATATATATATATAAATCAATAAATAAAGAGCGAAGGTTAAAGGTCCACACAGGAAAATGTAGATACAGAGCACAAAATTAATAAGTGCGACCAACAGGCTGTCAGGCAAATACATACACTTTAATAAAATCCAAGTAAAATCCAACGAAGTAAACTCAAAAGTAGATAAAGTTCAACAAAGTAAAACATAAAGATAATCCAAGTGAAGTGCAATGAATAAACCACAAATGTAGATGAAGTCCAGTGAAGTAAATCGCAGAGATGAGTGGTTTCGGGTCCTAGCTAACCCTTCATTAGATCTACCATTACTAAACTTCAAGGCTTATTTAAGTAAGGCAACCACCAATCAATGACGTACTTCAGGCACACCTCCTCAAGAACACCAATGTCATGAATTTAAAAACTACCAATAAAATTCATCTAAAAAGCCTATGGCCCTTAAAGGTGGGCTTCAGAGGTATATTAGTATTGAATCCATGAAACTTGTCAGCCTGAAGCTCTGCTATCCATTGCATCTTAGCGCTTTCCATTTTATTAATGATTTTGCCACCTTGCAAATCCTCCTTTAGAACTTCTAAGGCCATAAACTGAAAAGCATGACCTGCACATTGCATAATATGTTTGCACAAAGGACTCTTAATATCACACACACACACACACACACACACACACACACACACACACACACACACACACACACACACACACACACACACACACACACACACTCACACACATATAAATATATATATATATATAGAGAGAGAGAGAGGCAGAGTGAAAGAGAAATACATTAACTCCAAGAATGCCCAAACTTAGAGAAAATGGAGAAAGTGGGGGAAATGTTAAAGCCATCTTCTCATTCTTTACTGAGTCTAGCCACCATTACAAGACACAGAAGGACTCCCAGTAATAACCTCTGAAGTGGCTTCTGCTTTCAACATGGGGTCAGCACATTAGAATTTAAAACAGAGCAAGCACTGCTCTTCTGAAAGAAAACTGAGTGATTTTAAAGCTGAATATTGTAACTGGAACCACAGGAAATGAACCACTAGTTCTATCTTTAACTTCCACAGCTGTATGTAAGTAGCAGGCAAAGTATACACATTTTGCCCCATATGGACAGCGAGGGAGAAATCAGTGAGCAATGCCTACAGCACACATAATTTGAGGACCACTGATGTCACACTTCCACCTTTGTCAGTTTGTGCTTTTCATATTCCTCTCTCCTTTAAATATCTTGCCACAGTCATTAGACTTCCTTCTCACCTTGTGGTTTATTGTTGAGTAACAATGTTTAGTGCATTTCATGTGACTTATTATTAATTGGTATTTAGCCTGATGTGGAGGCATCTTGGGAGCCAGTGAGATTAGTTTTTTGAGAAAAGGTAATTGCTGCTATTCCTGTAGCCCTTCCAAAGTTACTTGACTCATTCTCTGGTTTTCTCATTACTTAAAATGAGTACTTTTAGCAGGGCAGTGTGCACTACACCATGATACTTACAGGTAAACACTGGGTAGTATGAGTGTTTTTATTTCGTATTTAATTAGTATCTCAGAGTGCATTTTTTTCTCAGATTATTGTGCAGAACCATGTCTGCACTACATTGCTCAACAGGACAATTTCCAGCTAGTAACTAGTAACGTCCAAACCCTGCACTTAGTTATAGGTCAGACTTAATCTAAGTTATTTCATTTAGTTAATATAATTATCCTGCATTAGGGAGTTACCCCACCAACCAAACACAAACACACTGCAACAGAGACATGATGCAATACCTTTTTTGGACCAAAATAAGTTTTGCAATTATTAAGCTTTTAGGTTAGCAGAAAATCTAGAACAGGTGTTATTAAGCATGTGACATGCTTAAACATTCTTGTGCCTATAAAGGGAAGTATACTATTTCTTTCCAACTGGCCAGAAAAATACATTTAAAAAATGACAGTGTAGAAAAAATATGCAGCTGAGAAGTATAGTATGATATATATAATTCAAAGATAGACACAGACTCTGTGTGTGTGTGTGTGTGTGTGTGTGTGTGTGTGTGTGTGTGTGTGTGTGTGTGTGTGTGTGTGTGTGTGTGTCTGCTCGTGCGTGCGTGCATGTGTGTGTGTATGTGTGCGCGCGCGTATGAGAGACTGTGAGTGTTTGAGTCCAAGTCAGAACCTTTAGAAGACCAGGCCATGCCCTGTCACAAACCACAAAGTTGTACTTGAAAAATATTATATTAGATGAATTTAGCTGTCATCCAGGTGAATATCCAAGCAGAGTAGACATCCAAGTTTAATGATGACTGTAAACTATAATTTATGATTCCAGCTCCCACTGATATCATATTCTCCAGCAGGGGATAGGCTATGCCCACACTTAGTGTTCAGAAAATGGTGTTAAACTGAATTCTAAAAAAATACAGTGTGGTTCTGTTGGGTAAGCATGGCATTCCAACATCTCATCATATAAATGATAACTCTCAATGAACTTATACTGTTACAAGAGACCTTGGCATATATCTCAATAGCTCTTTCTCATTGGACTACGTCTCCACCATAATTAGGAAATCCTTTGTAGCTCAACTGATATCCAGGAGAATTTTTTACTCGACTGAAAGGACTAATAATGCCATTATTTCACTGTAGTCCTCTCTTATTAGATCCTTTATTGCATATAATCCTTTGCATTGTATAAAACAAAGCACATTACCCAGTGACTTTAAATTCTCATCTTCCTAAACCATCTGGCTTGAATATCCTTGTATTCTGTGGATTAGCAGATCCGTATGATGACTTGTCTAAACTCACATATTGTAAATGGAACAGCTGTGTTTTTTATTCATAGAGCTTAGCAGAACAACCAACATCTAAATTACCCATAAAAAGACCTTAATCTGTGCAAACAAATTAATAAAATCTCACTGGAGAGAGCTCCATATCCAAACACATCACAAGACTATGGAACATTCTTCCCCTACATATTATGCATGGCAGTTCAGTTGCCACCTTCAGAGCTAGCTTAGAATGGATGCATATCCATAAATTCACCCCAAGAAATTATCTGTATGGCCTTCCTAGACAAAAGAGGTGAGCATTAGAATTTGTGAATATTTCCCTAGAGTGTATAAAGCTTAGGAATATTTTCTTAAGGATGTGTGGACTAGACTTCTCTGTGTGCCATTAACTGGCTGCTTAGTAACATCTTATAGCCCAATGTTCCTAAATTAATGTCTTATATAATGTCTGTTCAAATATTAATTCAGATACTTAATGTAGGACTTCCTTTAGGTTGTTACCGAAAATGTTCTTATAAAGAACGTGCAACTTATTTTGAAAACTATATTACATTGTTAGCCAGTTACAGTTTTCTATCAGTTTGTTTTTTTTCTCGTTTGAGATGATCAGTCATACTGCACTGTGGCAAATCATGCCAATCAATCATTTATCTTTATTTTATCTCCATAGATCGAGTATGCAGTCTCCACACATGTTCAATAATATTGTTAAGGGACAGATGCTGCTGTTGGCTAGGGTAAACACAGATAAAACAGATATGGAGAAGTAGACAATGAATCTGATGGGAGATTTTTTTACTCTGATAAGGTAATAAAATAACAAAGAGATGTAGTTATTACATTAAATCATAATAGCCTAGTGATGCCACTGGGCATTTCTGCGTTATATCCTACTGATGCCTCTAGGTGTCAAATATTGTTTATTTATATTTGCACTAATAATTTGCAGAACCCTGCCCTGTACAAGATAATAAAGGATTCCACCTTAAAGCTCCCACAATGACAAATGAAGTTGTGTTGATATTTGACCTCTGTTTAGTGCACATAAAGAGATATTGAATACTATCTGCATACTATTTATCTGTTCTGTAATAATTTTCATTTTACTCTGAACAATTAAGTAACAAAGAGAGAATTGCTTAGCCTCATATAAAATCTCAAGCTGTATGAAAAACATGCTACTGGTAGTATATGTGTTACTTGAATAGTTGCTGAGATATGGTAAGTTATTTATACAAAGTTCATATTTACTGTGGTTATTCTACTTAATAACATCCAGTTTAACACCTAGAATTGAATGAATGCAACCTCGGCAATGGATCACTTTGTGCTGAACAGTTTGCCATTTGCAGCTTTCTAGTAGCAGTTATGGTTCTAGAGTTCAGAAAAGTTATTTGAACTGAGAAACATTAATTTCATTTTTTAAAAATATCAAGCCATGCCCATTGGGAGTTAAAGTGTAAGCTCAAAAGAGCTTCATTGGAGGGAATGAGTTAAAAAATGAAGGGCTTCTGACAGATCCAGTACAAAGGAGTGTTGATGTAAGATCAACAAATGTAAACGAGTCCTCGTGTGCACTATTTACTAATATTACAGATACAAAAGCATTTCAAAAAATAGTTGAAAAGCAGTAACTCATCTTTAAAATTCTAACTTGGAAAAACCTCTCTTTGGATAGAGACCTGAATATGATGTAAAGCAGCTGTTGTGTTACAAAAAGCAACATATAAGAGTTCATACTATACTTACACAAAAAGGGGACACATCCATGTAATAGATGCACTTTCTGCAAGTTTATTTCAAGAAGTAATTTATTCACATACCCAGTTACACAAAAGACGCTTTATTTTGATACCTATGCCACCTGTGACACTAAGGACACTATATTTAATGAAATGTAGGCAATGTTTAGCTTTTATATTGGCAAGTCTAATAGAAAGCTAAGTGAGACAGAATATGGGGTCATATGTCTGAAATAAGAAGTGTTGGAAATAATTACTTTTTTAAGCATACAAAAATACATTTCAAGCTCATTGTTTTGATTTTTTTTTTGTTATACAGACATTGTATGAGATTTAGAGCGTTGGGACATTGTTGTACAAACAGAGAATGCAAAGTATATTTGGATTAATAAACAAAGAACATATTAAACCTCAGATTTGAATGGGCTTAACAGTGTTCAACTTTTTTTGAAAGTGAGGCAGAAAAAGTTAAGGTGACCAATGAGTAACTGTGTTTGAAGTCATGTGGTATTGATGGTTATACAAACCAGATGGAAGCTGTTTTCTTATTTAACCTGAAGTACTGCTGCAAAATCTTGTTAATAAAAGTATTTCCTGTGATAATTTGAGATGGTCTTTTTGGAGCTTAGTCCCACTAGGCCAATGGCCTTTTTTCAGGTGAGACTTCAGGAGATATTCATTCCAGCTAAGGGATATTTGGCTAAGACACTGAGGAAATAAGCTTACTCTTTTTTCAATAAGTGCTGAGAGATCTTTTGCATGGTTTACTATCGTTTGTTCGAATGGCAAAACATTTGCCGTTCAAAACAATGAAAAGTAAAACTGAACAAAGATTCCAAATTACCACAATGTCGACCCAAATGATCAAAACATTTAAGCCAACATTATTACTGAAACCATCATATAATAGCCATATAGGAGCTGATGTAAACAGACTCCTATATGACATATCACGTTTTTGCAGCAGAGCAACCCCCCTGCACCCCCCTGTGGGGTCCTGTGCCCTCCCCACACCCACTACTAAGATATTCTAACTCTGAGATCGCACTACAGTGGGGATATGGTTGAATTTCCAATCACCACTGTACCGTGATCTCTGTGCAGATAGTCAAACGCACTTATGCGAATGCAGTACTGCATTCGCATAAGTGTGTTCAACTATCCCATCCATTTAAATTTTGTGCACAACATTCTGATTTTTGGCAGCAGTGCTGCTGACAGACTATTGTTCACACAAACGATAGTAAACCCTTTTGTATCTACCTGAGCTCCTACCAACTCAAGTAGATGGTGCCTCGGTTCCTCGGTTTAATGTCAAAAAGCATAAAGAGTTTCTCTTATCAAAGGATTGATTATATCTAAAATTAAAATGATACACTTTTAATGTGTATGTAACTTATTTATGATAGACTGTTCAAAGATGTTCACAGTGGGAAGGCATGGGCACTGGAAACTTGATCTCTTAGAATGGAATGCATTCCCCCAAAATTAGAAACTACCTGCCTTTTATGGATCTAATATTCTAAAATGTAAACATCTGCAGAAGTATTTTAAATGCAGAATCACCTGATGCAGAGACAAAGAAACTAGAAACATCATTTAGGCCTTTGTTTAATGACTAAATGGTGCTGCAATCAAGACACGTGCAAGTACGTTTTGCCACCAAATCATTTTCAGAATCGCCTTTTGAAAGTCCATCATCATCTGGAAATTGTTCAGAACTAAATTTTCAATTTATAGATCCTTTTGCTTTCTGCCCCCACATTTATATTTAGTGACGGTCTTATATCATCAAACATATTTTTCATCTGATGGTGGTTTTAATAGGATTTTTGATGAAGTGCACTAATCAGAAAAAAATGTCATCATGCTGTAAAATAGACTTTAGAACGAGACCCTCTTTTACATTTCTTCCTACCACCCCCTTGCTTGAGATTATCTCATTCATTAGAAAAATGTGGTATTGTAATGTAGTAATCTTTAATGTCGCTGTGGAATTTCTTTACTTTCCACTGTTCAAGTTCCACATCCAATGTTTTAATAGTTTGAAAATAGTGATCATTCTGTTGTTGAAACAAGACAAGTTCTTTAAATTAAAAAAAATGTATATAACTTACAAAACAGTCAACAAACAGTAGATCATAGTCCTTTTCTATAGACCTCCATTCCAATAGAAATGTACTATCTTTCAGACCCATGACTGGTTCAATAATTACTTTTTAGTCTGTGAGGTAACATATCTTGTTTTTTTTTGTATGACTTCAAAAACCCTTTGATACCAGATACACAACCACAGCTTTTTGGAGCATTTCAAAAGTTGATGAATTCCACTCAATTCCTTTTCAATGCTGGACACCAATGGGCTTCTGCCAACAATTCCTATTGCAGAATGTAAACCAGCTCCACTTTGTGAATACACGGCATCAACAAAGAATGTCAAGTCATCTTTGTCTACCAAAAAGTGAGCAACAAAATCAGAAGAATCCATGTGGGTTGCCATCTTTGCAATATATCATACTTGACAAAATCAGTAGTTGATAGTAAACCAGTCCAATACTCCAAAAATACACAAAAAACAAAAAGTCATGCACAGACTGGAAAAATTGGTGCATGTATCCAATAAAGTAACACATCAAAAATCACCAGCACACAGAACAGGCAACATAAATAAATGCCTTTTGTTTAGCCCCCACCTAAAAAAACACACAGACCAGGTTTCTCTCTTAACAGAGAGCTTCTTCAGTACATAATTCAAAACAGTTAAATGCCCATATTTAAAGAAAGGAAAGCAGAAAATTAAACATATTAATTCAAATTATGCTAAAGTTGACTAGATTAAATATTACATATTATCAAAGTATGAGTATATATATATATATATATATATATATATATACTTGGGTCTACTTCACGTTGTCGTAAGCTGACAATATTGTATACGATATTGTCGGCACGACAATGTCGAAAGTTCAGAACATTGTGCAGGTAAATGGAAATCTCCATAAGGGGGAGATTTCCATTTACCTCAATGTAGTGCAGTCTCGGAGTTGGTATATTTATGTAGGGGGGTGGGTGGGTGCAGTGGGGCTTGCCCTCCACCTATGCTAGTTAGTTTTTTTTTATTGATTTTTTTTTTACATTATTCAATATTTTACTACTTCAATCAATAAAGTTCAACCTTTATTGATTCAGTGTCGTAAGTTTTTGATAACGTGATATAGAAACATATACTTTCCCCCTGTCTTTGGTATTTTTTGTCTTTTTATAAGGTCAAGTATTTGAAGACATCGACCATATGGTGTTGACCATATGTTGTTTGATGTTTTCAACCATTAATCTTATAATATAAACCCATATACATACATATATATATATATATATATATATATATATATATATATATATATATCAGAAATCTCTTAAACAATTCATTTATAAATTGATAAAATGCTACCTTAACCATTCAAAATAGAGCAATGGCACTGTCATGAGTCCAAACATAAATATTACTAGACAAATGCTAGTATTCCTGGGAGGGTAGAATTATTATAGCCAACATGTAATCAGTTGCATGTTATAAACATAATGTGTAAGTGAAGGCTAATAAAGATATTTGTCTGAGAAAAGATTTATACTAATAACTGACTATAGCCACTTGAAACAACCTTTAACAATTCAAAGTCCAAAGCAACTTTCAGAATTGAAAGATAGGTATGGAAACTATATTCCTTCTGTTTCTGAGTTCATTTTAAAAGATGTTAAATAATATAGCTGGCTACAGCTTGAAACATTTTATGGCTAGAGTAGAGAAAGGAACAAGCATAAATAAAGTAGAAGAGGTCAGTGTGTAAGTATGATGTAAATATGATAACATAATGGGTAGTGCTGGGGGGGGGCACAATCTTAAAAAAGGAAAAAAAAAAGCAGAGACAGAAAATGAAGAAATAAAAAAAGAACCAGAGGTTGAAATAAAAAGATATGATAAATGCACAAACAAAATCACAGTTTCCCTCCAAAGGTGTTGTACTGTATAGCTTCAGTGAAAATTTGTACTCCATAACTTCCCATGGCTGCATCCTGAGCTTTTTGACAAAATGAAGTTATATCCTTACATTCCAAACAAGTGTCAATATCAGTCAGATTTTCCAATAAGCCAAACTCAGATGTTTTTGTCTAGGATTTATTTTCTTTTTTACATAGCTTTATTAATATCACACATAGGATAGCAACATGAATACACATTCAGTTATGAAAGAGAAGCCAAACTGTTAGAACATGTTTCCTTTGTACACATTATACAAGTATGATAACTGTGTGAGTGAGCAAGTTACTTAGCCAGAAGCCGCTCCCAGGCTGAGTGTGAAAAAGGTCCTTGGAGATCACTGATCTAATATGGAAAATAAATACAAATAAATAAAAAGACATTTTTGTCAACAATTATTCAGTTTAACATTATGTAAATTTGGTCAAATCCTGGCTTCAGTGAAAAAACAGTCGTCCTGAATGTTATTCTGTATGTATTTTTCACAATGGATTTAATTTATTTCCATGTTGTTTACCCTTGTTGTTTGTAAAGATCCCACCTCCAGCTCTTACATCTCCTTTACACCATTCAACAATTATGTTACAGATGGCTTTGCTTTTGATTATCATTTTGTATGACCTTTTTGTAGCCAACAACACTAAATGTAGTAGGGTCCCACTGTGTCTTAGCTATTCAATTTCAACATCCCAGCTGAAAAAAATAATTTCCTTAGTTAAAATTATTTGCTCGGTCAGTAATTCAAACAAAGTGCCATATAGGGAATTTTAAAATCTATTAAGTCATTACATTCCCAAAAAAGAGGTTCCCTGGTATCACTATGTTTCCTATCACATATTCAGTAATTGCTATCTAAGAGTGGAAAAAATTATTTGAAATCTACCTGGGGTTAAAAAACACCTATGCAAATACTTCTATGGAAAAATCCTAAACCTTGTAGATTTTTACTGCATACTTGGGAGACATATACACATATAGCATCCCTTTGTTTCTTTGTATATTGCCTTTCTGTTTTCATTTCCTAGTCTTTTCTATCCACTTTTGAATGATTCTTATAGTTATCATACGTTATTTTATATGCCCTACTATTTAATCCTTTTTGCTGCAGCTGTCGTTCTAGAATTAACTATAAACTCAAACAGAACTGGTCTTTCATTTCACATCCCACTATCCATTTTTCTATGCCTATATACTGCTATGAGTCATTGGTAGGTAAGGCACTCTCCAACCTACAGTCCAAATTTTTGCTTGGCCTCATCCGTCTTTGTGACTTTTAAATCCCTAGTTATCTGCTCCAAATACCTTGGTTCCTTTACTAATTTCTGCAGTAAATTTCTGCTCTCTCTTGTCTGTTTTCTGAGCTCCTACTTACAGTCATCCATATTAGTAAAATCTCCTTTCTCCGTTCTTGTATCGGTTTAGTTTTCAAACTACATTCTGCTGCTTTGCACACATACTATTTTGTATGGCTGGCACTTTTCTCCTTAACAGCCTGCATTCAAAATCTTACCTTTCCTCTTATTTTGTGATCACTCTCCACTTTAATTTATAGTGTACTGCTTGTGCTATGTATATGAGCCTTAACTGTGTAGCTCTTATTTATCCCTACAAATCTAGCAATCCTAAACCTTCTTGTTCTGTGTGCAGAAACTATATATCCCACTTAACTATTGTCCTCTTTCCTTCACAAGCAAATTCCACCAGATATTATTAATTATTGCCTGCCTGCAGTGTCTCATCTGGTTGATAAAAATATACCTGACCTGTATACAATGCTAAGGGGACAAATAACGTTTTCAGTGCTTCAACCTTACTATCAATGTCTGTTGACAAGATCTCCCAACTTTTTATTTTTTGTAATATATTCTGTTTAGTCTCTTCCCACATATATGTAAACTCCCTTGATAGAATCCTTTCTAATCCAAACATCCAAATACTTCATCTTATCATGTCCCAATAAATATGTGTATTGATGAACCAATTTATGTGTGGAAATATGGTTTACTCTTGTAGCATTTGTTTTATCCTCAATTATTTTCTATCCTGAAAAAAAATTGAAACTGTCTCAAGATATTCCACAACACACTGAAATATCCTTTTCCAGATTTATTAAATGCAAAATATCATCTGTAAATAAGCCTGTTATCTTGAGTACTGTAATGTGTATATCCTTCAATTTGTGAGCCCCTTATTCTTTTGCCAATGGCTCTAAGCATAAGGCAAATAAGAAAGGAGAAAGATGATACCCTTGCCTTGTTCCTCTACTCAAACACAGCTCGTCAAAGAGGAGCCCTCCCACCTTCACTCTTTCCTCTGATCCTTCATATATCTTCATAATTAATCACATTTTTTCCATAAGGAAACACAAATGCTGCCCATGCTCTACTCATAAGGTTTTAGCAAACACTATCAAATGCCTTCTCTGCATCATACCTCACCAGCAATAATGGGGTCTTCTTATACTACGATGTGATTTTAATGGGGTCTTCTTATACTACGATGCAATTTTAATGGGGTCTTCTTATACTACGATGCAATTTGAATTATCCTCATTATTCTGTTAATGTTGTAAAATGCTTGTTTCTTCTCTACAAAAACGACATTAATCCATATCTATGAGTTTTGGCAATGCCTTATTAATCATCTTAATTAATATAGACAGAAATGCTTTGTGATCATGGTTCAAAATTTAAACTGGTTTATATGAAATTGAATTGAAAGGCTCTTTGCCCTCTCTGAGTAGTACAACTACCACAGCATTCTTCCATGATATTGGCGTTGTCCTTCCATTTAATATATTCTTCAGCCTCATTTTCCTCTAACATTGGCATATTTAAGTCTTCCATAAATATTACCATTCGTGTCTGTTCTTGCTTCCGCTATACCTCTGCTCTATAGATATTTTTATGAAATTTTATAAAAATGTCTAGCCTCAGATGGCACTGCTCTGTCCATCTGCATTCTTATAAATCGGTCTATTTCTGAATGCCATGTTCCTCAACTCTGGAAAAAAGCCTTCATTATTCCACTTCATAAAGGTGGCAACAGCAGCAATATTCCAAACTTTCAACCCATTGCTATCCTATCCCCCATTTCCAAACTTCTCGAAAAATGCATCCATTTACAACTTTTACCCTGTTTCACAAAGAACAACCTTCTAACTCCCACACAGCATAGTTTCAAACCCAGCCATAGTACCACTACAGCTCTCTTCTCCTTCCTTGAAACTGTTAACAAGGCCTGCAACTCTGGCCCTATAATCTCCACTCTCCTCTTAGACCTATCTAAGGCATTTGACACTATCTCTCATAACCTTCTCCTTACTAAGCTTTCCAAATTAAATCTATCCCACTACTGTGTCAACTGGTTCACCAGCTACCTCACAAATAGGCAACAAGCAGTTAGATGGAAAAAGTCTACCTCCCCTTTCCTTAATACTCCCACAGGTGTCCCCCAGGGTTCAATTCTAGGCCCCCTTCTAGTCGATATATTCATAAACGACTTCTACCTAACCATTCCCAATCCTAACCTAGTCCAATATACAGATGACTCGGCAATAATATGCTCTTCCCCCTCTATCTCCACTTTAACAAAAATAACCCAAGAAGCCTTCTCTTCCACTGAGAAATGGATGCAGGACAACCATCTTGCACTCAATGCAACTAAAACAAAACTCATAATATTTATCGCTTCCAAAACCACCAACATAGATAAAAACTCATTCTCAATCACTAGTCAAAATAATACTCCACTTGAAATAGTCTCCAATGCTAAACTACTAAGAGTCCTTGTTGATGATCAGTTAAAGTTCGACAACCATTTACAAGTAAATATCAAAAAAACTCACCAGAAAATTGGGATAATCTACCGCCACAATTGCTACATCTCACCCTCCACCAGGCTCACCCTTGCTAATTCATACCTCATTCCATCCCTCCTATATGGTGCCTCTATCATTACTAACCTGCAATCCTCCCTCAAGTCAAAACTCTCCTCCTGCTGAAATAAAATAGCCAAATTCCTTACATCAACTGAACTGGCTCGAACTGACCAATTACCTCACCTATATTCAATTTGTCGAAGCTCACAAAATTATTTTCAATCCATCTCTCTGTCCCTCCCTTTCCACCACCTTTAAAATGCATCAACCTGACAGACTCCTTAGATCAAACTCACAAAACCTAATAGAGCTACTTAAACCTGCCCAACCTCCAGGCAAACAATTAATGTCCTTCTCTCTTGCTCGATACTGGAATTCTCTCCGTCCTCCCATCCGTACCACTAGCTGCCTTTCTTCTTTCAAAACCTTACTTCACTTACCAACACATCACTGAAAATCAAACTTAAAGCATAACGTAATACATAAAATATATCTAAAAATTTCATAAAAAACAACAAAAATCATTTGGGTTCTATGTATAAATGTATACTAAATATAAATGTGATATACATGATTAATAGCCAATAATAATAATAATTAATAATAATAATAATAATAATAATAATTACCAAAAAAATTGAACCACCTCATACAATGAATAAATTAAAATGTAACTTCAATATTACTGGGACAATAATAAAATAACTTAACTATGACAATGGTAAAAATGGTCAAGGTATAATGAACTCATCAATAAAATCTGCCACCTACTTTCTAAAACAAATATTTGCACTTTCACAATGCACCAATACAGGTTTTGCAAATGATCTATAATGGCAAAGTTTTGCAAATGTTAATAAATGGCAATTGACAAATATATATATAAGAAAAATTTTTGCTATCTTTTTTTTATGAATGCGATAATGGAATATGTAAATACGTTTCTTTAAGATTCCTTAAATGTTGTTTCACGCAATATCTTTTCCAGATCGCCTGCGGTAGCCGGATCAACAAATTTGGTGGTGCGATAATTCCCTGTCCTAAATTTATAAAATGTATTGTAGGTATCGTTTTGCCCATGTATTTTGGCCTCGTGTGTGCCAGGTGTGTTGCAGTGCCACACTTTAAAGGTACCTAAAATACACTTTTGTGTCGCCTTCCTTATTATTATTTTCCAAAATTCTAATTAAATTGGCTCCTGTCTATTAAACAACTCTTGGGTCTTTAAAAAGGCATGTGTTTTGTAAAGGAACTCTTGATAATATTTTCCAATGCCTTCATTAATCAAAAGCTCCTGTGTGTGAGGGGGGTGCGGGTTTGTACACACACTCTCGAATGTTTGATCATCCTTTACCTCTTTTGGCTCCCACAACAATGTGATTTCCCAGCAAAAGGAGGTATTTCTTCCCCCAAATGTTTTGCACATATAAAATAACAATGCTCACCAAATGGACTGGATAGCACATATTCAAAACTTTTTTTTTGATACAATCTATTTTTCAGATCTCACTTAACACTTTCAGTAGATTTCATTGGCTCACAGACATCATCCCACTTTCATGTTTTAAAATGTGTCTTTTTGATGGTTGTGATTTCAACAAGTAATCATTTTGAAAATGTAGGTTTTGGTAAAGCTGAGATGTAAATCATTGCAGATGTGGGTTTTTAACCAACATCCAGATTAGAATATCCACTGGGGCCCAATTTATGGGTGAATTTAAAAAAAAGATGAGGGGATAGAGAAAGATGGTAAATTCATCCAATAAAAACCTGAAGGTTACTACAAAATAAAGATGTCAATAGATATCTTCCATAAAATTTGATATCACTAATAAAATAAAGGGCTTTTGAATAATATCTTTAGATTCATCGCCAACCACAGCTTTTGCTTAAAATGAACACATGAGGAGTCATGGCTACCCCATGATAAAATCCCAGACACAATAAGAACCCAACTAGAGTGTTGATCTCTAGGTCCTGATATTTTACATCAGACAGAGTGTATGAAGGCGGTTTTCTCTTAGGCTACATCACTTTTGGGGGCATGAGGCCGAATCGATTTAGCCCATAGGGAATATGAGGCATCATAGGATTTACCAATGAGACATACACATACTTGAAAAATGATCATCCAGTACTACATACATTATCATAGAGGATGATCATCCAGTACAAATCAGTGAGAATATAGCAGGATTAGACCGATCATTTCAGGGTCAGATATCAAACATTCAAGGATTATAAATGGATTGATGCCAACTCAAGCACACCACAAATCCAGAATGGAATTTTGGCCAGGATTCCTTAGACTTTTTTAGAGGAAGTTAAATCCACACCATTGGGTTGGGTAAATGGATTGATCCCCACCAATAGAACATACCGACCTTTGTACCTGTATTCCCAACAACTGGGACCTGGAGCTTTTTTCTCCCAGCAACAATGATATTCAGGTTTAGTTGGGACGGGATTTGTTTGTTATGTTGACATGATGGGATTACATTTGGACCATAAACGAATCACGTTTCCAAAGGGAATTTTTCAAACAAATGGGGGTAGCCATGGGCTCCTTTTGTGCTCCGATTTTGCTAATCTGGTGATGGTTGAGTGGGAGGAGGAGTTATTTACATCAACCTTATTATGCGGATATCAAATACATCAAGGGTAAAAGCCCTTGACATCTTTATTATGTGGATTATGGCAGCTGAGAGAAGTTGGATAATTTATGGTGGCAAGCAACAACTCAGAAGTTTTTATTAATTCACCCACATAACGGATCATATCTTCATTTATTCCTTATCTGGATATGAATCGAGAGTTTTGGGCCCCAGTGGAGAATTTATGTAGTTTTACCGAAAACTCACTTTTTTCATCTCAGCTTTACGAAACATCAAGCAACATCATATACACATTTTTAAAAAACATGGTACATCCCCAATTTATTGGAGTACTTTTTTACAATGCATCATTACTCTTTTCAATATTCATCTCTAGAAATAGATACCATCAAAATTTGGGACACCATATTAGGAAATTTCCATTTGAGAGCAATGTTGTGAATATGAGCAAAGGAAAATAAGGGGAAGAAAATGAGGATTGATGCAGGAAAATAGCTTATTTGCTTCAGAAAAGATTGCTTCAGTGATCAAACATTAGGGTGGATGTATTGTATGTGTGTATAAAGACCACACACATTTTAGAAAATCGGATATTGATTAAAGTAAAGGAACATTGGTTATTCTAGCTTCCAAAGAAACTGAACACATAGTGTGGTCCTTATTGAGGAGAGTTTTAAGACAGGAGCCAATTTAAAGAAGAGACAGGAATAATAATAAGGAAGGCTGACAAAAACATATCTTTAGGGGTACCACCAAGTGTGTTTAGTACACACAAACAGGAAAGGGCACATTAATGGGGAATGAAACAACCACCACCAGGATACTACTAATACATTTATTTATTAAATAACCGAGGAATTGCAACACCCACCAAAGTGTTTATCACAGCCTAATTTAATGATGGCCTCTGCCTTACAATAGCCGGGCAATCTTAAATTGGCGTATAAGAGAAAGCGTATTCTGTGAGCATTAAAATAAGCAAGAAGAGTAAGACAGCAATTATGGCATATATAGGCATAAAAGGAACAAATATGTGAGGAAATATGCATTATTTGCCATTATAGATCATTTGTTTTTGCCTGTATTTGCGTTTTGTTGGATTATGCAGTTGGCAGCATTAGATGCAGAGTGGCAGATTTGCAACTAGGGCCACGATGGCTAAGTCCTGGACTAAGCGAACCATATTTAGTATAGTCGGTAAAGTAATATTAATATCTCCAAGTTGAAAGTACATTCTCAGTTCAAAGTATTGTACATTTTGGTTCAGTTATTCAAGTTTTCATTATACATGGGTTATATTATTATTATTATTTATTATTAATGTATTATTATTTATAATTATTTTTATAAGTACATTATTACATAACCCAATTTTTTATACATTTTTTATGGGTTTTATGTATTTTTTTATGTATTTTTAATGAAAAGTTTAATATGTGTTATATGTGTATGTGTTATGATTTAGTAGTTCGAGTCATTATATTTTGTGTATTTTTTTGTGTGTATTTAAATATTAACCCCTTACTTTTTTTTTGAACTACTTCTACTATTTAAATCTGTTTAGAAATCTGTTTCAAATGTTTTGATGAAGTAGTTGAGTATACCTAGTTGAAAGCTAATTGAAGTTGGAATAAACAGTTTTTATTATTTTTTCCTGTGCACGAGTTCTGTTGGTTATCCTTGGTCATTTTATCTTACTTCACTTACACCTAAACTCAAATGGGAATGCTCTTGCTCTCATTCTGTATGACCTTCCATCACTATAGCATCTTATAGTTTTGCTTTTAGAACAAATTGTAGGAATCAGTATAACCTTTTCTGTTCCCTTTTTAACAACTGTGGAATATCAACAGTCTTGTAATTATTATATAAGTTAGTAGTAACTTTTAAGAACTTTGATTTTATATATATATTCTATTATTGCATTACCACTGTGCAGACTGTACAAATGTGTGCATACCAATATGTTAATTTCTGTATTACTTGTATATTAGTTTTACTCCTTTAACTCACTCTTATGTGCTATGTTGTCATTTTTTGTAACTTGTATTTTTTCTGGAGTTTTTCTCCCCAGGACTCTATTGAAAATGGGCTCCTCATGGCCCAGTGGACTATCCTGGTAAACAAACTATAAATAAAATAAATAAAATAAAATACATTTCTGAACTACCTCTAGTACCTATACAGGGTCACTGATTATTTTTCTACTCATAGTTTACCTTAGCTTGGCAACGCCACTTTCTATTTCCTGTTGCCTAAGTTTGTACTAAACATTTTTACAATCTGGGCTTGTTATCAAAAATACTTGCCTAAAAGTGAAATTTCTAAATTTATGCATATCATTCAAATGCTCATTTATTTTTCCTTTAGCACTCCATAATTGCTCCTCTTCTTGTTCTGTAATATGGCGTTTCATCTGCAGCACTTTGATATTTAATACTCCTTCTGAATAATTCCTGTTATTTCTTTCCCATATTTATTTCTCCCTTATTTTTACCATTTTTGAACATCATCTTCATATTATTTCAGACATCAGCTGCCCCTTCTGAAGATGTTTGCCATTCTTAGAAATTCTTGCATCGTGTTCACTACCCAAAATACTTTCTTTTTAATAGATAAGAAAGAAAGCAACAATGTCTCATTTACTTAATCACGCTACATCTTTTTCTTAGTCTATACTGGTGCATGATCTGAAATAATTATTGTATGTGCTTCAAACTGTCAAATACATATCCATTCTCTTGTGAAATATAGACACAATTCAATCTAGCCCAGTTATTGTACCTTAAAGAATAATATATGCATTGTGTCTGGGTTCTTGCTAGTAATTTCTCATATTCCATTCCAAATATTCTTATATATTTCTTGAGAAATCTGGCCCATTTTGGTATATTTTTTTGCTCCCCCATACATCTTTTGTACTTCATTACAGGTTCCAGTCTATACCCATGGATAATATTCCCTACTAGAAGCCAATTACCTCTTCCATTATTCTCTTAAGATCCTTAATAGTAGTTTAAGGTGGAACATAAATACATGCCAGTGTAATCCTCCTTCCCTGATTATTAGCCCTTATCACCACACATCTACCTTTGTTGTCATTCTTCTCGTCCTCTACCACTGTTGGAGAACTTTCTGCAATAAGTAGTATTATTATTATTACCCCTCTTTTCTTTCTTCCCGATAGTCTGCTGAATAACCATTTTGGAATTCTTTGCCAAAGTCATATTCCCATTTCTGTGTATGTGTGCCTCCTTTAGCATTGTTATTTGCATATAATTCAATACTCTCTGCTTGTCACCCATACCTACAATGACAATTACATTCCATGATATAACTGATAAGGCAGCCATTTTAAGATAGTATTACTTAAACATACTCCTCATGACAGTTTTTTTAATATATGTATCTACCTTCTAACTTGCATGCCATTAATGTTTGTCAGGCTGAACTCATATGCAGCTTCTTGATTCTCTTTAGAGCCCATGTCACATTTTTCACAGACTTTTCATTTCAATAAAAACATTTGAAAATGTCCATTTGTATTTTTAACCCCAACCCCTTTTTAACAAACACATGCCACTATACACATTTTCCAAAAAGGAGAGTTACCAAACCATTTATCAGTAGATGACCCAGACAGACAGCTGCACCCACAGGCTTCATCCATCCTTCAGTTAGATTTAATCATGTTGACAATGCATATTCCACCCTTTACCCACATCATCCTTTCCTGTCCCATCTCAACTTTCCCCCAAAACAGCTTGCATACTCTCAATTAACTGAATTATAGCCTTAAGAAAATATGCAATGGCTTTCATTAGATGAATAGATTTTAAATTGCTACATTTCATACTGTGGTGGTTATTACCAGCAGGAATGCATCTTTTTGGATTCTCTTCAATGTAAAATATTTTTTTTTACTTTCACTGAGCCACCTGTCATTTAACTACTGAATGTATTTTTTCTTCACTCAGATACCTTACAGTTCATAGTTCAGTCACTTCTTGTTTTATTACTTTTGTCTGCAGACAGTGCATATGCCATTAGCACATTTTCAGAGCTTTGCTGTCAGATAACAAAACAAAAAAGTACATTCCCGCTTTATCACTGGCATTAACAACAGTCACTGATAAGGCTTCCCATCCAACTCACATTTAGAATTGCAGTTCATGCTATACATAATCAATTTCCAAGGTAACGTAGTTGACTTCAAGAAATGTTGCTGTAGATATATTCCCAGGAGAAGAAAAATAACTTTTTTTTAACTTTCAGTTTACACCCATATTCCTAAGAAGGTGAATGTTTTGTTCAGTATCTTTTTTATTTCTTTCATTATTTTCCTAAACATTAAAAACAAAGTGGAGCATTAGAATTTATAGTCCACAGCCACTTTGAAATAATCCTAAAATATCTTGTTTCTCTCCACTTATTACATCTAAGCTGCATCTTACAGAAATATCCCTTTACAATTTCTATGATTATTTCCTACTTTCAGATTCTTGCTGTTCCTCTTCTTCATCTCAACGCCAGAATGTTAATCATATTGAACATATTACTTGCTTTACCTCATCATCTCCAATATTTTTTTTTTCTGTTGCTCACTGGGAAAGGTTTTATTGGCAGGTTTTGTCTATGGGCTGTTTTATTGTCAGATGAATGAGAAGCAGAATCCCTTTCAACTTACTGGTTCACTTTTTGCTGGATACACCTTTTTATTTCCTTCTTCAGCTGGTTACATTCAAGAATCTCTCTGCTCCTTCTGAAAAGTAATTTCTGAAGACAGCTGGATATAGCAAATTGCATCTCATGCATGTCTCTCAACACCATCTGATTTCAGGGGAAAAGGTTTTTCTTGTCTGCTTGTTCTACAGTGAATAATCATTTTCGACAGATACTTTGATGACCCCATTTGAAAACATCATACCCTTCTGCTAAAGTTCTGTTAGGAGCAGCTCCTTTTGTAGTATGACCTCATGGTTACTACTATAGGTTTTGGCTTCTGACCAGATTTGGAGCACAGACCGAACATGCCCTTTTTGTTAACAGATCCTGCTATGGAATGCCAGTCCAGTTATTATTTGTAATTTCATAAAATTATTGCATTCTGTTCCTTCCATTTCTTTCTGGTACAATAGAAAATCTCAGATTTCCCCTGTGTGTTCTGTCTTCTAGTTCTACTATTTTTCTGAAAAAATTATTTTTAAGAAGCCTCATATTCAGTCACTTCCCTTCATTTCAACCTCTGATTTCAGTAGTTTTTTATCAGCTCATCTGAATAACCACTTAAAGCTTTTTCTATTGTTTCCAGCCTGTTTCATTTAATCATATGTAATTCTTTAGTGTCTCATTGTTTTAAACACCTCTGAATGTGTCTGATTTATGTTTTTCTCTAAATTACTGGAAGCCATCTCTTGTACCGAGATTGAAACATGATCTTTTTTTTCTGAACAGCTGCAAGACTTTTCCCGACCAGAGTTTTTTTGTTCTTTTCTAGATGATTTTCTCTTTCTCCACATTTCTTAGTTGCTGACATCCAGGTAGTGTAGTGACTAACCTATAACTGAAATTTACCAAAATACTTGGGTTTCACACTGACAATTCTAATCAAGCTGTTAATCAGTGGGTAAGTCATCTTGGATTACTTGCCTAACATTTCTTTAAAAAAAACTCTTTATTTGGTTTTAACAACTCCATCAACATTTAAAACAGTGTATAACAAGATAAATGATAACTATTTACAAAAGTCCATAACAAGAATATTAATATATTCTTAACCATAGGTACTTTTCCAGTAAATCATGGAGCTTCTACCAAGATATGTACTGATGAGTTATGTTTAAAGTTCTCATTCCTATAGTTGACAAGTCAGTTTTAAAGACAGCCTTAGCTTGGCACATAAATTAAACAAATGCTAATTCAGTTTTACAGTTCCATTTTTTTTTGTTAAAATTTTTCTTGCAATGGCAAGTATAGCCCAAAGAAGAGGTATTTGAGAACTAGATATAGCTGCTGGATTTGGTGCATCACTTAGTATCAAGAGGTAAGTAATAATGCAATTTTATGACCACAAAACCTGAGAAATGTTTCTAAAATCACTCCAATAGGAAGTCACCAACATAGAATACATTACCATGTGTAACCAATCAGCATTAAGAAGTTTATTATACCTCCAACATTTCATTTTTTCCTGTTTTATATATTTGTGCAATGTTACAAGGTTTAACTCTGCAGCAATTTCCATGTGTAGATTTTACAATGAATTGAGGAAGTTGACTTTCCTGCAGATTTTAAAAATAACTTTTTATTTAGTTCTGAAAATAGTTCATTGTTAATTTTTGTTGAGAAGTTCCAGATTGTCATATCTGGGTAAAAAATTCAGTTCTAATAATCTTGTATATAACTGATAGATATGACTTTCCCTTGGGTGATCCACTATTACCATTAGAGAATAGCTTCAAGATTTTTGGAACATGTTTAGTTTCATGATCTAGTAATCTTTTGATTTTATCCGGAATATATTATTTACAGGTAGGTATGTATATCTAACCAGTCTCCTTGCTCTATGCTATATCTTACTATTAAATATTCAACAGGATATATATTGTTTTCATTAAGAAATGAATGCCAACATATTTGGTCACTATTTTTGAGAGATGTCATTGTATTTGCATTAAAAGATACTAAGCATCTATTAGTGAAAGCAATGGTGAATACTAGGATTAGTAATTCCTTGACTAAGTAATCTGAATTCTTAACCCTTTTAAAGATTGAAAGGATTTGGTTAATAAAAGGTATAAAAGTAAATGTGTGTCTTTCATTCATAACAAAATATTTTAGAGCCCAGTAGAATATATTGATGCCCAGTTCATATAAGAACTTATAATAAGTTAGTTGTTTATTAATATTTTCTCATGTGAAGATTTCCAACAAGAGATATATGAAGAATCTAACCACAATAATATTATTTTAATAATTAGAGCATTAGTATACAGCTCATTGTTTTGGAAACCCAGTGCCACCTTCCTCCCAGCATTTGACATGCCAGTCTAATGTTATCCTTATTTTTTAAGGTATCATAAGAATTTAAGTGAGGTAAAATTTATTTTTCATATACTTTTTTACATGAGAGAAAATTAATGATTGATTATAGTATAAGATTTTTCATAAAATTATCATTTTAATCAGGGTGAGCCTGTTTTCCATTGTAAAGAATAGCTTATTCCAATTGTCTGTTAACTTCATGATTTCATTTAAGTTTTTATAGTTTATAAATATGGAATCTTTGATCTTAGATTTAATAGTGATACCTAAATATTTAATTTGAGAATTTTCCCAATTAAAATCTTTATGTGATTTTAAAAAGTGTTTTTTTTTGTTTATAAGCAATATTTTAGTTTCATTATGATTACATTTCAAACCTGAAACATTTTCAAAGTAACCAAACACTTTGAATATAGGATCTAATGAGTACTCTATGTCATTACATGTCAACAACATGTCATTAGCAAAAAGATGGATTTTTGATGAAAAGTTGTCATTTATTTTGAAGCAATTAATATTTATGCTAGATCTTATATAGTTAGCTAGTGTTTCTATTGTTAGAGCAAATAATAAAGGGGAAAGAGGGCATCCTTGTTTTGTACCTTTTGCTATAGCAAATGTTCTAGACAAAAGATACTGAATTGCTGTAAAATATTCAAATCAGTGTTGTAAATCTAGAGGAAAAGTTATATTCATTTAATATATTAAACAAATAAGGCCAGTTTACTGAATCAAAAGCTTTACCAATATCTAGACTTATTATTAATTCTTTTTTATTTTTATTTACTATATCAATTAATGAAAAAAGCCTCTTATAAATTGTCATGTACTCTTCTGTTTATTATAAACCCAGCTTGATCTTCATTTATTAATCACAGGAGTATATGGTTTAGCCTTTTTGTTATATAGCTATGAACATTTTATAGTCTACATTCAAAAGTGAGATAGGACAATAAGAAGCACACGATACAGGATCTTTATCTGATTTTAAAATAGGTGTAATTAAAAGTATCTCTAAGAGGAAGGAATATTAGCAGAGCTTTTGACTTCTTCAAAGATATTCAATAAGGTTTTTAAAGTATTGTCAGGTAGCGGTCTATACAATTCTGAAATTATACCATCTAATCCTGGAGCCTTGTTGGTTTTGAGACTTTTAGTTTGGTCTTTTAATTCTTTAAAGGAAAAAAAAAAACTTATCAATTTTACTTTTCTGTTCATTAGTTAATTTAGGATGTATATTTTCCTTTAAAAAACTATCAAATAGTTTATTATTTTCTACATCTGTCTCTGTTTTGTTAATTTTTTCATAATATTTACCAAACATTGTAATATGTCTTTTAGATTCATTATTTTGAGTTTTTCCTCTCTTTATATACAATCTCTTTAATGTGATTTGCTTTGTTCATATTTTTTGATCTAATGGCTATTCTATGTAGATTTTTTGGGTTTACCAAATAAGACTGTAGTTTATTTTTTTCCCAGATTGATTGAGATCTTGTGTTGAAGTATTTCCTGATATTCTTGATTCAGCTTTTTTTAACTCCATATTTCAGGCTTTGTCATTGGGCTTTATGTTTAACTTTAATTTATCTATATTAGATTACAGAGCAATCAAGTACTTGTCCTATTCTTTCCTTTTATGTATATATCAGTGTTTACTTTACCAAAAAAAAACAGGTTTTTAGGGTATCCCATAATATAGCACCTGCCATCTCCCCATTGTTATTAAATACCATGAATGTATTAATTTCTATCAAAAACAATCAGTAAAACCTTTTATTTTAATTATGTATGCATGTGACCTTTGACAATGAATTAAGATATCTGAGCTAAAGAAAAGATTGAATGTAATGACATTATGGTCAAAAGGCACAAGGCTTTTAATACATCTTTTGTTTTTGAATAAAGCTCATTTGATACAAAAACTTTATCAATATTGGTTTGTGTTCCATATCTGAAGGAATAGTGTGTATACTTTTAAGTCTAAAATATTTCTTATAGCCATTAAACCTGTATAGTGATTTAAATGTTTTGCTGTAGAAGATAGTCTGAGTCTTTTCTCATTAGTGGTGTCTTTACTTGATAAAATACAATTAAAATGTCCGTCTATCACCACATAATGTCTAGATACTTCTTGGCCATTTGAGATCCTATTTCAGGAATCCATTAAGTATTTATGAGAGTGTAATGCTTTTTAGCTATTTCTGTTACTACCAGTCCCAGCATACCATTATTTATCAGAATAAGTTTCAACTATTTTAAGTAAATCTAGTCTTTTCTTCCAAAGAATAAGAATACCTCTTCTTTTTGAACTAAAATGAGAACTTACTAGAATTAAATAGTCCTTTATTTGCAACCTGCTTAAATCTTCAGTCAAAAGATGTGTTTTTTGCAAGATGACAATATCTGCTTTATGTAATGTTAAATACTTATTTAAACAGTTTTGTTTTAAAGGGTTATTCAACTCATTAACATTTAGTAAGATGCATTTATATACTGATATCATTAAGAACAAATGGTTTAAAAACTAACGAACAATGGTTTAGTACAATGAATACAAATCTCACATATGTGGAACTTGTTATGGACAAACATTCTAAAACTAATATTAAACAAATCTAAGTTAAAAACATTTGTATCCTCTAAAATGGAATAAAAAAATTCTGGTCTGATGAAAATTTCATACAAGCCACACACTAATAACTCCATAGCTCTACCTAATCACAAATCTTTGCTACTGCTTACATAGATATAATAAAACAACATGAATAAAATAGAATGCACTCTAACTATATACGTTTTGCTTGTAACAGACATAACAGAGAACTAAACAATTAGCTGAATCTTATAAAACCACATCTGAGATAGGAAGCCACTTTACTCATAGCAGTTGTCTTATTTTTTTGTAGGGTGTTCATATTACTTACTTACTAATGTGTTATTCATTATCTTTTTAAAAGATGATTCCCTAATTATAGGACTTTCAAATATCCTATCTACAAATAACTAACAGCTATATACATAGTACACTACATTGTTATAATTTATTGCTGAACTGTTATTTAGAGTATGTGGTATAACCTTTTTTTAAACAATCCTGTTTACTGTGTAGAAACATTTGCTGTTCATGTAAATGTTATTAAGCATACCAATATAAGGAATCTGAAATAAGTGTTATCTTTCTATTACTGACAATGTTAGCTGTGTGAGATAAACTTAATTTGATTACCTGTGCTTACATTTAATCAATTATAGATGGCCATATTGCATATGTATGTTGTCAATATGTTAAAATGTTATTTTTATGCAAGCTACACTACCGAGGGATTTCAGGAATTTCAGGATTATGTATCTACTCTCCCTTCAGCTCCACACTATAATACAAAACTGTGCATTTCTCTCCACAGACCTTACATGACCACTTGCATATATGAATCTAAACCTCACCTTCTCCATATAGTTGCAATCAAATGTGAGGATGCAAACATAAACATATACATCAACATCTAGTAGTCATCATGACATAATATAGCCTAGGCTTCTGAGGTGTCTGTGATAAAACTGGAATGTTGTTTACTTTTTTTTAAAAACAAAACCTGTTAAATTTATGTTATTTTCATTCAAACAATGTATTAACATTTTATACTTTGATTAAAGGAAGTCATGCAGCAGTTTGTTTTTACAGCTGTTTTAAGACTTAATAAAGTTGCTGATTAAAATGAGGGTGGGGAAGCTCTATGTATTCAAAAATAAATAAAACTCTCTGTAACTTAAAATGTATGCTGACCTTATTTATAAGGCTTTTACATAATCCTTTTAGAGCAGCATTATATGGTTTATAAAGGTTGCTTTTGAGTAACCCACATTCAGAGATATTTTCCCTTGTGTATTATGTTCCCCCCGCCTTGCAGTTCCTATCACAAGTTTGCTTAGAACAGAAACTTTTTTTGTTTCACTGAAGTAATAATATTGAGTATAAAATTAAAAAGCATGTTTTAACTTACAAAATCATTTTAATCTTAATGACTAATGTAAATAAGTCTTCAAAACCTTCCAATATTGTCTGTTTTAATGTTCCATTCAAAAGTACCCTTCATTTCCTGTTTCTGGAGGGGCTAGAGGTCTTGTAATTCTTCCTTTCTAACAAGTTGTTCAAAATGAAACCAAGCTGCTATGGAAATTTAAATAAGCTTGTGACACTAAGCAAACACTTTTGAAACACTTTTAGACTTTCAGTTGGGAAAATGAGGTAAGAGAAAGATGAAAAAAGTTAAAAGGGCCTGTTATCCTTCTGGGGTACCCATGATCTATGTAAAAAAGATACTTTAACAGCTTTTAGTGAAGAAATAAAGAAAAGAGATCAAATAAGCACCATTTAAAGTAAAATTCATTACATACATGTTGTTTAAGCATTTTCCCAGCATTTATTAAGATACTATTGATTATTTAAATGTTTAAATTTAACAGATAACCATGACAGAACGTCTGCACATTTTCTTTCTTTTAGTAAATTGTTTTAAATAAAATTTTCACTAAATCAAACCCAGATTAATTATTATTTATAAGTCTTCCTATTGATATTTAAATAAAGTGAACTATAAAACTTTAATCAGTTGTTCAAACACAGATTATATATTTCAGATTACTATTAATATAACTATACTTATACCGATCTAGTGATGAATTAGATGTATTTCAATAAGCAGGAAATTATTGTTTTCTGAAACTATATTTTAATATGAAAAAATGAAAAGATTAAAAGTTTACTTTTTGATGAAATCCATTAAGAAATACTTAAAAAAACAAGTTATTATTTAACCGTGCATTGTACAACAACATGTAGTATTTTCATTTGTCCCTGAGTTTTTTTTATTTTTGCATTTTGTTGTCCATTCATTTCTTTAGCATGTCTTTTCAGAGATGCGGTCTACTCTATTTCTTCAGTGGGATTAAATAAGGTGTTTTTCTGTACAAAAGAAACAACGTCTTCCAGGGTTTCAAATGTTTTTCTTCCTTCTGGCAAAAAGTCTTAATTTTTGCTGGGTATACTAGATGTGTTTTATTCCAGATTTCTTTAGACTTTTCAGCAAGGGAATATTTGCTTTGCTTTTTGAGACACGTAAACAAGAAAAGTTATTGTCAAATGTGATAAGTCTATCACTTATTTTGATGAGTGGTGCACACCAGGCAGTTTTTAGTACTAAGTCTTTGTCCTGACTGGAAATTAATTTCACTATTATGGATCTTGGATTTTAAGTTTTCTTGTTTGAATTTGTTGTTGATAGGGATCTATGTGCCTCTCTATATGCCATATGATAGGGCTTCGGGGAGGTTTAAAGTTTTTAGAATCCAAGTAGTTAAAAAGTTTACCAAGTTTTTTATTTTTTACTTCTCAGGCACTACATATATCCTGATATTGTTCCTTCTTGCCCTGTTTTCAACATCATCTATCTTCTCCAGAAACTTGTTCTTTTTTTTTTAAATGAATTCAATATTACTTTCTCTTTCAGTCAGTCTTCCATCTAAATCAGTGAGCGAAACTTCCATGCCATCTGAAGATTTTGCTGTTTAACTACTAAATTTATTAATTCTATCTGCTTTTTATGGTCTTCTTTGATTGTGTCAACCTTAGAGTCTAGTTTATCTAATTTTAACGATAAGTCCTAAATACTATTGCTAACAGATTCTTGCTCCTTCATCACAGTGACTTCTTGAAGTGTTGCCTTAGAGTGACTCTTTTTCATTTGATAATTTCAAGCTGAGGTTTTGACAGGATTTTTTAAAAAAATAGTGGATTTTTTTCACCAGGCAGTCCAAACAGTTTCCAATTCTTTATTTCAACTTTTTAAAAGATTTTTAGTGAAATTACAAATTAAATCTTGTCAAAAATGTATAGGAGAACAGAGCAAAATGATTGTGCTATTAACTACATGCCATCTTAACCATGACTTGCCTAACATTCCTTGAATTGCAATTTAGAGAAATGTTTTCTTTAACTTTTAGTTCATAGGTTCATAGGTTCATAGGTTCATACTAGGCTATCTGCCCTAGGGCATTTATAAGCCTAGCCAGAGTGTGTTTGGCTTTCGCCACCCATTTTAAATTAATTTTGCTATGCCTTTTTTTGAGGTTAGTATACTGTGCCTCTGTCTAACAGTGACACAGAAGTGATAGCCGGGGTAAACCTACGATCTCCCATCCACTCATCAAGATTCCTCTTGAAGAGAGTCAATGTGGGACTCTGCCTAACCTGGACTGGGATTTTATTCCAGAGTGAAGGGAGCCTCTGGGTTATGAATCTGTCCCTCCAGCATGTCCTATTTATTTCAGTGCTGAGGTTCAAGTCTCTCAAGCACGTAGCTCGATGGGATTTGGATTTTCTGAGGTGCAGCATGTCCATTAATTCTGGGTTGGACATGGCTTTATACGTCAGGCACAGATCGCCTCTCAGCAGGCGGTATGCCACTGAGTAGAGCTGGAGTTTCTTTAACCGGGCAGCATATGGCATCTGTTTGAGCCCTTTGATCCTCTTGGTGAGGTACTTTTGGGGTCTTTCCAGTTGCTGCAGGTGTCTGGTAAGGTACATCCCAAAAGGGGCATTGTACTTAATTATGGGCCTGATGAGGGATGAGTAAAGAGGTACGATGACCTCCCCTGATCAAGATGTGAATCCCTTCATGATTAGGTGGGCTATATAAAATGTTTTTCTAACCACTTTGGCCACGTGGTTGTCAAATGAGAGATTGCTATCAACTTGGGTCCCCAGGTCCCTAATGACTTCTTCTGTACTTAATGGATTACCACCTATGTGGTAATTTGTGGGCACTTTGTTTTTGCCAAAGGGGATGACTATACACTTTTTGGCATTTAGCTTGAGGCCATGGCTCTGGCACCAGTTGTCTGTTTCTATGAGGCCCTTTTGGAGGATGCTTGTGTCGGCTGGAAAGTTGATTATGGCGCCCAGTTTGCAGTCATCTGCGAACTTGGTCAGCCACAGTCCTTCCGTGTTGGCCTGTACCGCCAAGAAATATATACCGAACAAGAGAGGTCCCAGGACTGAGCCTTGTGGGACGCCACTTGTAACTGGTTTGGAGTCTGACATGGCTCCAGCAATTCTAACCATGTGGGTTCTGTCCTTGAGCCAGTTTGCAACCCATCTAGTGACATAGGGGTTTATATTTAAGCTGGTGAGCTTGTCTATAATGCCCGAGTGGGGTATTGTATCGAAGGCTTTTGCGAGGTCCAGGTAGGCTGTGTGGACCACCTTCCCCTAGTCAATGGCCTTGGTGACTGTTTCAAAGAAATCGACCAGGTTTAAGAGGCAGGATCTGCCCTTAACAAAGCCAAACTGGGTAGGATCCAGTGTCTGTTGGTCCCCAATATCTTTATTTATGAGGTCCATGATGATCTTTTCCATAGCTTTGCAGACCAAGCTAGTCAGGCTTATGGGGCGATAGTTTCCAGGATCCGTTGAGGCACCACCTTTGTGGAGAGGGACCACTGTTGCTGTACGCCACTCTTTGGGTACATATCCTGTAGTAAGGCTAAGATTGAACAGTAGTTTTATGTTTGGGTTTAGCTCTTCTTGGAGTTCATGTAGGACGCAGCCCGGGACACCATCTGTTCCCATTGATGCTGTGTTTTTTGCTTTGGAGAGGGCGGCTCTTACCTGAGCATCTGAGATGTCAGGGGGGCAGCACTCTGTTAGGATAGATATTTGCCCTTTTGGTGGGGAGAGGGGGGAGAAGTTTGCACTGTTGGAGAAATCTAATTTTTTCACAATGTTTTCTTAGATTTGTGTAGTACTTACATTCTCTTATGTTCACCTGTACTGAATTTTTGAAGCCAATACTGTTGAACAGTGCTACATTTTATGATGGCTTAATACAATAAGATAGAAAACATCTGTTTTCATGAATGTTCTTTGACTTTCCTTTGCTGTACTGTATTTACCAGCCATGTCTGATAGAGATTCATAAACATTTCCTAGTCATTCATTAGACAAGATGGTGAAGCTAAGCTCATTCCCATTTGGTAATGAGGGGATCTGGTGCTGTGTGAGGTCAGACTGGGTGATGTTCAACACTATTACTATGTGAAGGCCAAACAAGACTGACTGTAATTGTAGGTTTGCCTGCACTATATTGACCTCTCTTACCAGTAGAAATTTTCCTACCATGGTAAATAAGTATCACATTGTAACCAGCTGATACTACAATGGTGCTGCCCTACTAAATGTTGTACAATGAGTAGGGCCACAAGTATTACTAATTAAGTACAACCTTCAAACCACTTAGATTTCACAGTCAATAGATTTTTAGGTCTTAAACTAGATTTCATCAATGAAAATAAACACAGTAAATGTTACTTTTTGCAATTTGTATAAACGACTTAAAATATCACAAACTGCACATGATCTGTTAGCAGCATTTTGTTCACCATGCCTGGCGCTTTCATTGAGGCTAAGCAGTTAAGTCTTTGTCCCTTGGTTCTTAAGATATTTAAAGAAATATAAAGATTATGCCAATATAAATAGATGTCATGTCAACAACATCTATTTTTCCCTTTAGCCGTTTTAGACAGAGATCAAATACTAATGCAGTTGTTCAGCCCGGCATAAAAGCATTAAGGTGAGATATTTAAGTAACTTGTATGTGCTGTGGTTCTGACATTATTAATTTAAATATGAACTGGAAATATAAGACTGCTTACAGGAATCATAAATAGAAAAAGGTTCGATAACACATCGAGGGAAGCACAGCTACAATTGAATGAGTTATTTGTTGAAAATATGTAAATAATTTCAAAAGCATTATAAAAGGATCTAGAATGTAAAAGGCCTACTGTGAAGAAGGGAGGAAAAATAACATTTTATAGGGAAGATGCAGCTAGCAAATATTGATGACATGACTGAGAATATCCTTTATGAGTGCTGACTTTACCAGCAACAACAGCAGCAGTACCTTTTCTAAAATTTGAAAAAAACACCCAGCTTAACACTGAGTAAGCCTGAGTTTAGGAATGGAATTTCTCAACATCACTGTATAGATATCTTCATACGCATTTGTCAAACAGTATAGTTTGCAAACTGAAAAATTAAATTATCATGGTAAAGACAATCAAATAAGCCACATGATCAATGTTAAGTTATGCAAACAAATGCTGTATTTCATAAATTGACAAAGCACAGCATGAACATGTTTATCATTTAGAAACATCTACAAACATGTGCTTTACTGTGAGTTATGAGAAGCTTGGGAACTGGAGATTCATAATACTGTTGACTATTACCTAGATAGTTATGTAACAGATATGACATTTAGTGATGGTTATAATTATATGCCTTCCGTACAATGGAAATATTCTTCCATTTCACATTATAACCCTTTCCACCTCATCAGGATCAAAACCCTCAGCATCATGTACTATTTTGATCTATACAACACTGGGATTTGTGGAAGTAGGAACACTGAGTAGAAGCTGGCCAGGAAATGCCTGAATACCAGTTGTAATCAACAACAGTCTTTCAAGGATTTTTTTTTCCAGTGGACAACAAAACATAAGACAATCCAGAAAGAAGTTGGCCCAACAAAATAATTTCCAGAGACAATAGCTTCTAGCCAGTTATTATTTTTGTTTATGTAGCTAATCTGTATTTTTTAAGTACTGCAAGCAATACAGCCATGCCTAAATGACTACATTCAAACTTTCTTTAAAATTATCTCTCTGCCTATAACAGTTCATAACAATGCTTGAAGCTTTGTTGGATTCAACAGGAAAAAAGGGTAATCTGATCAACAGCTATGTTAACTACTGGGCACAAAGATGACCATTTCGTTATGACACAGTATAAAATGTCTTGTATAGCTGTATTTTTTCCTCAAATGCCATCAGAATCATCCATCCATCCTCAAATCCTTTTTCCCATTTTGCACATGGGTTCACGGTGTCATCATATTCATCATAATTTTGAGGGAAGAGAAATCAGTCTCCTGTAAGACATTAGCGATAAAACAAAAAGCATTGAAAAGTTCCAAAGCAAAGCTAACAGAACATCTTTGGAAAGTGATTACTTGTACATTTTCTGAATGAAGGTTAATAAAATATATGAGCTGCAAAATTTTATATTTTAGACAATATATTCCAAGTGTACACAGATGGATTACTAACTTCACATGCACACAGTCTTTAACATGTAGATAGTGCACATAGCCCTACCCTTATTTGTAATGTAACTGAACTTCCTACAGTGTTTATAATGTCTATCTCAACTCCTTCATAGTGTTGAATGCTCTTCCATATATCTCTTGGTCCTCATTCAATCATGCAGAATCTTGATGTGACTTCAGTTCTGCTCATTGTGACTCAGTTTCATGGCTGAAAAGGGAATTTTGACCATTTCATATACTCAATTATCATATAAGTAAGTAACCAACTAACCTATTACCTTACTAAATTATCTTCAACTTCACTATCATCATCATCTTATTTACAGTCCTCTTTATTGTGGCACTTTTGTGAGCAGCAAAAAGGAAACTGTTAGTTCTTTGAAACGGGTAGTATTAGATAGTTTATTTTGGTATTAACTAAGGTCAAATAGTTGAACAACCTCTTGAAGCTTTGAAAGTGAAGTCTGAATAGATCTCTCCAAAGACTTTGCAAGAAAGGTTCATATTGTCTAAATGCTCTTTATGTCATATCAGAACAGCATGACTGGGCAGCCTAGTCAATGTACGACAATGGTTTATGAATACACATTTTTTAACAGAAAAATAAAACAAAACAAAACAAAAAAATAGCTGATATTTATATTTTAACTTGAAATTTTCTCATTCACACTTTTCCCTTATGTCTGTGACTTCATCGATTTTTCTTCTTAGTATATCATTTGGTCTGATGTTTACTCATGCATTTTTTACTAGTCAATGAAATCACTGTACTCTGTATGACACATGTCTTCAGGTATTGTACCTCACAGTATGTTGCTCTATTCTGTCCCTTTATGAAAATGTATCATCAGTACAGCCTTCCATACTAACAGAAAATGTTTCTGCTGTCCTACATTTGTAAACAAGACTGTACCTGGAGATATGTGAAGTCATTGGTTTTATCTGCACACAGAATTACCTTAAAGAACAGTGTCATGCAGAACTCTCCAATCTAAATGTGCACACTCACAAGCACAGCTAGGAATAAACAGTCAGAGGCAATTGGACTCCATCTCCTTTTTGTCTGCACCCTATCTTTACAAAGTAAAAACAAAAGAAAAAACTCCATAGTTCACAGTAATTCAATGTTTATCCCTGTAGATATTTTCCAAAACAAAAAAAAAATATAGCAAGGCTAGACTTTCCACTGTGTAATTTGTTAAACCTCTTGTATTATTTATTATTTGTTTATTTCATTTGTTAACCGGGTAATGCCCGACTGAGCTAGGAGCCCATTTTCAGTGGAGACCCGGAGAGAAAAGCTCCAACAGATAACAATAATGCAGTGTGACGTACAAGACACATTAGAGATGATACAGGACTAGATAAGAAGCTAATTACAAACACAGTACAGAATCATATATTCAAAAGCATTAGTCTAAATCTATAGTGTCGCAATATTAACCAAGATAAGAACAATTGGAATTCAAGCAAACAGTCACTGCTAGTCAAATACAGTAAAATATATTAATAGAGAAGTTCACAGTTGTTATTGGATGTCCAGTTATGAAAAAAGGTTCTATATATATATATATATATCTCCAATATATACCAACCTAAGGCAATGCGATCTAAACAAGCTAGAGACCTGCTACAACTAAATTGCCAAATTCGCCACAGGGGCATCTTACCATAGTCACCACTGTCTCTCACTTGCTGAACTGGGATGGCTTGAACTCCCTCACCTCCTTCAATTGTATCAACTCTCACTCGCCCACAAACTAGTAAACCATCCACTAAATGTCCCATCCCTCCAGAATCTACTCCAACCCTATCACACCACCAGACCACTAAGATCCAGCAACAAAAATCACTTGCAGATCACTAAAGCCAATAACTCTGCTGGTGAAGCACTATTCTCTTGCACCATAGCCAAGTTATGGAACTCCCTCTCACCCACAATTACCTCCATACCATCATGCACCCACTTCAAAACTTTACTAAAAACACACCTAAAAACATGCTGGCTATGCCCTTACAACTCCCACTGTAATATCATCCACCAAATCCAACCACTACCTTTCTTTCTACTCCACTAACTACCTTTATTATTATTTTGATTATAGCAAGCTCAGATGCTCATAAGCCTAGTACTTATTATACAGCATGAACTTCTTATTGTAACATTTGTTAATGTCTGTTATGTACTTCACAGATAAAGATTCTAGTTGTCTACTGATGTACTATGTTCTTCATCTGTAAATATGTTGTAAATAATTGCTATGTTAAATTTGTTGATCGCTATGTAATCCAATGTAACTACTGTCTGTTTATTTTAACTTTGGAGCTTTTCTCCCCGGGCCTCCGCTGAAAATGGACCTACAACCAGTTGGACACTCCCGGTTAACAAATGTAAACAAAATAAAATAAATAAAATAATTATGGGAGGGTGCACATGGTGAGGGACACTTGGAAGTTATTAGCCTGGATTACGGCAGGAGCAAAGCCAGTGCTTTGTTAGGTAGTCTTTTAGGATTTTTTTGAACTCATGATAGCTAGGGTTTTTAGTGACGGGCTGAGGAAGTGTGTTCTATAGTTTGTCAATTTTCCAAGAGTAGTGGGAATCACCATGAAGATTGTGGGAGCGGGTGACTTGTAGCATTAGTTTTTCTGATGATCTGAGAGGCCTGAGATTAAAGCTTGGTTGGACTAGGTTAGTGAGAACAGGGAGGTTGTTGGGTTGGGGGACAATTTTGTGAACTATGGTGAGTTGACTGGGGCATAAAAGGTTAGGGAGTTTGAGCCAGTTTAGCTGAGAGAGAGCCAAGCAATGGTGAGTCCTATATGGCTGATTGGTGGCAAATTTGGTTATTCTGTTCTAACAAGCTTCTAAATTATTGTGGTCAGTCTTATGCAGATTAGTGAATATGTGAGAGCCATAGAGGAGAGTAAAAAGCAGATGAGACTGAGCAGTGGCCAGCCTAGTGCTGTCAGTTAGGAATGGTTTTGCCCAATAGAGGGCTCCTAATTTGGTATGCACCTTTTTTTATTTGTCAGAGAAATATGTTCATCAAATTTTAGATGTTTATCAATTGTTACACCTAGAAGTTTAGTTTGGTTAGTGGGAACTAACTTGGTGCCATTTCAGGAGAGGATTGAGAGTGGGGACTGGCAGGTATTGGATTTCTTACTACCGAAGACTATTATCTTGGTTTTGTTTGGGTTTAAAATAAGTGGATGTTCAGAAAGGTGTTTTTCTATGTGTTGGAAGGAAGATTGCATTTTTACTTGAAGTTCTTTTGGTGATGAGGCTGAGCAGATAAGTGTAGAGTCATCAACATAGTGGACAATAGAGGTCTGATTAGTTGCAAAGATGAGGTCATTTGTAAATATGCTAAAGAGGAGAGGGCCACGTATGGAGCCTTGGTGTATGCCTACAGAAATGGGGAGAAGGGGGAAAAGATTGTATTCCTATTTAGAAGCTTGCTGATGACTGGAAAGATAGCTATGGAACCAGGTCAAGGATGTGGACTCTAGACCATAGGATGAGAGCTTGTTAAGTAGTAGCTGGTGGGAAACTGTGTCAAAAGCTTTGGACATATCGAGAAAGATAGAGGAGGCAAGTTGTCCTTCATTTAATAGATGAATGGTTTTGGTGAAAGATAACAGGGCAGTGCTGGTACTATGTTTAGGTCTAAAGCCGTGTTGGGAACTGGATAATAGGTTGTGAGTAAGGAGGTGGTTGAGGAGGTGATTGTGGATGCACTTTTCTAGTATTTTTGCAAGGGGTGAAAGGATGGGTATGGGACAGTAGTTAGCAAGTTCTATGGACAGTCCACCTTTGTGGAGGGGAATGATATGGGATATTTTCCATAGTGTTGGGACATATTGTACTGAAATGGATCGGTTAATCAGGATTGGTATGATGTAGGCAATAGATGGAGCTGCTATTTTTAGAAATTCCTTTGGAAGTAGGTCAGCTGTGACATAGCAGGGTTTTAGCTTGGTTAGGAGTGTTTTTATGTAGCTAGTTTGGATGGGAGTAAAAGTGAAGGGGGTGGGATGATCAAGAGTTGGAGTGAGGAGTGTGAGAGGTTTGTTAGACTGGTCACCTAGCAGAGAGGTAATAGTATTTACAAAATGGGAGTTGGATTGTGTAGCGATCGGGTTAGTGTTGTTTGAGGAGGCTGGGGCCGAGGTTGAGGAGTGGCCAGGATTCAGGAGATAGTCAATGCTTTGCCAGAATTTTGGGGGGTTGTTTTGGTGTGTCTGTTGACAGGTCAGGAAGTAATCTGGTTTGTATTTCCCGATTTGTTTTTTAGCTGGATTTTTAAGCTGTTGATAGGTAGAGAGGCTTGATTTATCTCTGGTATTGTGGTAGGTGCCCCATGCTCTATCTCTGTGTTTTAGTAACACCTTGGTGTCCATGGTTAGCCAGAGCAGGAGTTAGGCTTTTGAATGAACTTTCATGATGGAAGCGAAATTATTAAGTATATTAAGGAAGATATTGTTGAAGTATTGTACTGCCAGATCTAGTTGGAGGTTTTTAAGTGTAGCCCAGTTGCATTGTTGAAGCAGTTAACTGAATAACCAGGGATTGAAGTTTTTCTTGCTACCAAAGAATTTGTAAGTGATGTTGCACTGGGTATGGACACATTTTCTGTATAGGAAGGCTGGAGTATGGTCACTGAGGGAATCAGGGAGACATCCTGCTAAGCAACCAAGGATGGGCTTTTTAGTTAAAATCCAGTTGAATGTAGACTGCTTTTTGAAATGTTTGTCTATGCGGGTAGGACAGGTTATGGTTTGGGTGAAGTTAAGTAGATTTAGAAAATTGGCTGGGTTGTTGGATGAACAGGAGCGCTAGTCAAGGCTGAAGTCACCAAGATGATAGTTTCCTGGTTAAAATTGCTGGATGCCCAGGCTAGTAGACATTCTCTGGTGCGAAGGTTATTATCAGGAGGGAGATAGGTGTCTATGATAATTATTGATTTGTTTGGGTTGATGTCTAGGCGGGCAGTTAGAATTTCTGAGTTGGGTAGGTCAGGGCGAGTGCAGCTTAGTGGGATATATGCAAATTGGCCTTTAAAGACATCAAGTGTTTCAACTAAATGGCCATCCTGAATGCCCATGACTTTTTTCTTTTAAGTCTATGTATGGACAATTTCAGGCCAATAAAGCAAAACCCCACTAGCTGTGGACATATGTTCATAGGTGTGTTCTAGGCTAATGGCCCTGGAGCCTTTACAAGCCTAGCCCATAGAAGTACCCTGGCATCATGCGGCCATAAGTTCCTGGTGCCTCTGTCAAGTAGAGCCACTGGAGTGATCCCCTGGGTGAACTTTTTATTTCCCATCCACTCATCAAGATTTCTCTTGAAAAGGATCAGTGATGTGCTCTGCTTGACATGTATGGGAAGTCTATTCCAGATCATGGGCAGTCTCTGGGTTATGAACCTGTCCCTCCACCATGTTCTGTTGATTGTGGTAATGAGGTTGCGGTCCCTGGAGCATGTTGTGTGGAGGGATTGGGATTTCTTTAGATGTAACATTTCTAACAGGGCTGGGTCAGACATGGCTTTGTAAGTCAAGCAGAGATCTCCTCTTAACAGATGATATGAGACAGAGAAAAGCTGGAGTTTTTTGAAGCTGTCTATGTAGGGCATGTGTTTAAGGTCTAGGATCCTGTTTGTGAGATATTTTTGTGGCCTTTACAGCTGTTGCAGGTGTTTAGTGAGGTACATGCCAAATGGGGCATTATACTCAATGATTGGTCTATTGAGGGAAAAGTAGAGAGAGATGATGACCTCTTTCTTCCTGGATGCAAAACCATTGGTAATGAGATGTGCCACATAGAAGGACTTCCTGACCACAGTGGCAATGTGGTAGTCGAAGTAGAGGTTGCTGTCAACCCGTGACCCCAGATCTCTTATAACGCCTTCAGTGTTTAGTGGTCTACCATCAATGTGGTAATTAATGGGAACTGAGTTTTTCCCAAAGGGAATGACAACGCATTTTTTGGCATTAAGTTTAAAGCCATGGTTTCAACACCAGTTGTTGGTCTCAGTGAGGCCTTTCTGTAGGATGACTACATCAATTGGGGAGTTAGTAATGGCTCACAGCTTGCAATCATCAGTGAACTTGGTCAGCTAGAGTCCCTCTGTGTTGGCCTGGACTTCTGAGCAGTAGATGCTAAACAGGAGGGGACCCAGGACCTATCCTTGTGGGACTCCACTCGTGACTGGTCAGCAGTCTGACTTGGAGTCTACTACTTTCACACTGTGGGTTCTATCTGTGAGCCAATTTGAAACCCACCTAGTGATATAGGTGTTGATGCCTAGTTTGGAGAGTCTATCAATAATTCCTGAGTGGGGAATGGTATTAAAGGCCTTGGCCAGATTGAGGTAGGCTGTATTAACTGCCTTGCCTTCATCCACAGCTCTGGTGACTGACGCAAAGAAGTCAACCAGGGTGAGCAGGCATGATCTACCCTTCACAAAACCAAATTGGGTGGGATCCAGAGTTTGGAGATTCCCTATATCCTTGTTATTTAGTTCCATGATGATGCACTCCATAGCTTTACATATCAGACTCATCAGGCTAATTGGGCGATAATTCCCAGGGTCTATAGTCGGTCCGCCTTTATGGAGAGAGATGACTGTAGCAGTGCACCATTCTATTGGGAAAAAGCCTGTGGTGAGGCTGTGATGGAACAGGGCACACAGGTGTGGTGCCAGTTCACTTTCTGGTTCATGTAGAACACAGCCAGAGATATTGTTGGGTCCCATGGAATCTGTATTCTTCGGCTTGGACAATGCAACTTTAACCTGTGCTGCAGTAATGCTGGGTGCCTGGCATGCTTCTGGCATTGTGATTGGTCCTTTGGGGGGGGGAAGTAAAGTTGACACTGAAACTGTCAGCCAGGATGTTGGCAGTATCTGTTGGCTCAGTATAGTAGATACCATTGGGCAGTAACTCAGAGCAAATCTGGGTATTGCTGTGGAGATTCTTGATATAACTGTAGAAGGCTTTGTGGTTATTTTCAGTGTCTGCCACAATTCTGCCTACATTTGTCATTACTTTTTAACTTTTTATAAATATTTTCATACATGTATATAATATTTACTACCAGTTCAATTTGTTTTTACCATTGAATACTGTTTTGAAAAGGTTTTTAGACTTACAAAAATACTTTGCCTCATGGAGTTCATAGGTTACATATTTTAATTAGGTCTCATTTATTATTAAGTACTTGATTGGAAGCTTTTAATTCAAATTTGTATAAATAGGAATTGTATTAAGACCAGCCCACATCTGATGAAGTTTTAAAACAAAAACGTATTTGTTACATTGAGTGTTATAGATTGAGTGACATTTGTGCTATTGCTCGGAATAAACTGTGTAAAAAACGGTCTGTCTAAAAGCTATATTGTGCACCTTCTGGGGTCCATTTTTTCATTTACTGGTAACTGTTTGGCCATTTTTGGCTATTTTCATGGAATTTTTTGTTATTTTCTGCCATGGAAGGAGACACGATCGTGGACAGTGAAGGAACGGAACAGCGTGACACGATTGGCCAAACAAGAACATTGATAGGCCAATTAGCGCAGCTGATTGACTTACTGATGCCTTTAAGCCTATCCCTAGTTGAAGTTGTGGCTAAAACCCACAAAAGGAGGAACCAGGAAGAGGATAAAAGTAGAATGTTAGGACGCTGAGAAAATGGTGCAATTGCAGGACAAAATACCGACCTTTCAAATGAAAATGTGGAAACAGAGTTTCAACGAACACCAGCCGCCTTGAGACAAACACAGGGTAATGGACACGTTAATACCAATACCAGCCCATCTATTCGAGCAGAGCAGGAATTACGTTTGACAACAAACCACAATGACTGTACTAACTTCAACTTCAAAGAATGGCTTCAGTTTAGCTTTTCTACCAATTTTAAAGATAAAAAAGTAATCCTAAGCTAATTAGTGATTCTTTTAAAAATCAACTAGATAAATTTGAGAAATTGTTGTATAAATACAAATCACTGGATATAGAAAACAGTTATTTGAATGAATGCATTTCTGAGAACATTGTCCCAAAGGGACTAAGGATATGTAAATATCCAAATAATGTAGTCCTTGGGAGTACATTTCGTCAAGAATTAATTGCGATTTTTAATAGATGTGGGCTGGAAGTTTTAAAAAGTATGATTGATGAGAATAATAGAGTAAATTGTGATCTAATGAAAGAAATAGATAATTTAAATGACAATATTAAGAATGAGTAAATCCAAAAGATGGAATGGAGTCCACTGGCAAGTATATACCAACACAAAATGGTAAAAATAGTCCTTTATTAAGAATGTTTACTATTACGAATGACCTTATGTTTGGAATTCCAGAAGAGAAGGAGTGTAGTGAATTAGTTCAAAGAAAGATAAAAAAAACTTGAAAGAGATTTGACAGAATACAAAAACAACACTAGTTACCCTATGCCTAGATCCAGATCCAGATTCTGGGTAAATGAACAGGCAAGTTTTAGGGAAAAAGAAACACACAATCAATACCCAAGGGAGGGAGAACATGTACGGCACCTGGATGATTTTAATGAATACCCCCCACTGTGAAGGTCAAAGAGACTTAGGAATAAAAATGATTTCCAACAAAATATTTATTATTCATATTTTTTTTGGGGGGGGGACAAGAAGGAGGAGGGGGAGGTACTAAGTGGAGAAAGTACCACCAGCTCCAACTTGGAAGAGGAAGGTATTCAAGATCCACAAAAGGTAGTATGGTTCAGTACCAATGAAGGCTGCCTTCCAAATCATAAAACCAAAGGCTCGTTCCACAAATTCAGCTCACAATTCCACAGATTTTATACTGTTTATTAAACAAATAGACAGAACTAGATTTAGCGCTTTCATCTCCACACTGGAGACCTCATCAGAATCAATTGAAAGCACCTCTCCCATACCTTATATACATCCATTTTGAAAATAATTAAACAATTAAACAATTAAATAGTAATTCCATAAATAGTTACATATTAAAAGGAATTCCATTTATACAATATATATATATATATATATATATATATATATATATATATATATATATATATATATATATATAATATATATATATATATAAATATAAAAAAATATAAAAAATAATAAAAATCCTTGTAAAGTTTTTGTAAAAATTTTTACATGATGCACCAAAACCTATACTTAAATATACTTTTGAAATGTAAAATATAAAATAAAAAATACAAGAATTAAATACCATCAGATAGGGCTTAAGAGAGCTCATACAAAATTAAAAAATAAAAAAGCTCTTACAATAAAAAACAACAAAATCCACTGAAATACATAAATATCACAAAACAATGTTTGGTTTCCTAAAATTTTAAAATTTTTAAAATTTTTAAAAGTTATGTCTCTTTGGGTCTTCCGATAGGATTTTCAGGGCTGGTGTAATCGAAATGTGGTCATTAAGGCCCTTACCACTACAAGCACCAAGTTTAAGTTGCCATATCATCTCTCTATATGCTAATTTGGTCTCCCAGTCACCCCCCCCTCTCAAAATGTTGGACTTCTTCAAGGACCCAAAACTTAAAATTGGCTTTGTGACATATTAATGAGGGTCTAAAAAGTGAATTATTATCATTCTTCCGGTTAATATCCTTCATGTGTTCATATATTCTTTTCCGTAGATGTCTCTCCATTTTACCAATATAGTATGCCCAGCAAAATTTGCAATAAGCTAGATATACCACCCCTTTTGTGTAGCAACTGCTATACTTCTTAGCCCTCAGTGTTGTTCTTAACATAGGAACTGAAAGTTCTTTCTCACCTGCTATAAAAGGACATAATGGGCATCTCCCACATCTAAAAGTACCCTTTTTGTTAGAAACTATTCCACTCTCATTGTTAGGCTTTTTGCTCTCCAAAATGTTCTTCATGTTGTAATTTCTCCTATAACTATATGTCAGCTTGTTCTGAAAAACTGTAATTCTGGTGGGCATAGCTTTAAACATTTCCCAGATCTCATTAATGCATTTTTTAAGCCATCCAATGCCATTATAGTAGGTAAGAGTCATGTACGGTAGTACATGTTTATTATCTAACTGTTGAGGAACCCCACTGTCATAACTCCCAACTTCTATTGTGTTGTTTATTTTATTGGTTTTATTTAGTAATGGTATATAAGTTGTACCCCATCTATCTACCACATATTATTTGATGGGTTGTATTAACTCGGCAGGGTAGCCTCTTTTATGAAACATATTTGGTATCACATCTATTTCACAAAGGAAGTCATCCTTGTCAGATGTCATTCTGGCTACCCTGATCATCTGTCCCTTCACAATATTTCTTTTTAGTTGGGTTGGGTGGTCACTATCAAAGTGCAAATATGCATTAGAGTAATATTCTTTCCTATAGATTGTAGATTTATATCTTTTAGCTTCATAATTCTTTTGTAACCTGACATCTAAAAAGTGTATCTCTTGTGAATCGCTTTGATGCGTAAACTTTAAAAAGTTAGTACTGTTATTGATGAACTTAATGAATTCTGTAATGTCTTCATCGGGACCTTCCCATAAAATGAGAATATCGTCCAAAAATCGATAATAACTTTTTATCCAGGTAAAGAACTCTGACTTGAATAAGTAATGTCTCTCCCAATACAACATAATAATATTAGCATAAATGGGGGCACAAGCTGCCCCCATCGCAACCCCTTCTTTTTGGTGATAAATTTCACCTTGAAAAAAATAGTTATTTTTTAGCACCAGTTCCATAAATTCCAGAACTAATTTGAATTCATCTTGTGTCAGCAAATTCATCTCTACTAACATAATTTCAAACCATTCTATACCTATTGCATGGGGTATGACCGAAAACAAATCTTTAACATCTATTGTAATGACACCATCACTATATGGGTCATTGTTAATTTTCTGTAAAAAATCCCACAAATCTATTAGTATATGGGGATATCTCGTGTGATACTTCTTAAGTTTTGTATCAATGTAAATTGCTAAAGGGTGGGTTTTGGATCCTTGTGATGAGACAATAGGTCTCATAGGGGGGTTTGTAATACATTTATGGGTTTTCGGTATACCAAAAATAGCAGGGATGACAGGTTTGCTTACTTTTAAAAAATTGTATAAATCCAAATCAATAAGCCCCTGTAACAAATTATCTTCTATAATAAAATCTATTTTTCGGTAAGAGATGTTAATTTCATTCTTAGAAGCTGTAGTGTAACTGCTAACATTGTTTAAAATTTTAAGCATTCTGTTGGTGTAATCCCATTTATCCATAAGTACAATCCCCCCACCCTTATCCGGTTTCATCACCCGGATCATGTCATTTCCTCTCAATTCGTTCAGGAGCCAGTTAAATTACTTCCATCTCTGTTCTTATTATCATGGTATTCACTCCGAATCCTTCTAATGAGAGTATTCTCAAAATTATAAATGTCATGATGAAGGGGGGGATTGTATGTACTTTGCCTAGTCAACATCCCTTTTTCTTTATCATATAAGTCTCCTTTCTCTTTAAAAATATGTAAAAAATGCAACTTCCTAGTGAAAATCTTTACATCCAGTAGAATGTTTTCAATGTTGGGCTTCTTACTAGGTATAAACGTAAAACCTTTTGTAAAGAGCTGAAAATGAACCTCATTTATATTCATATCCGTATAATTGAAAATATGAAAATCGTTACTAGAATGTATAGTTAGGGGGCTTTCAGTATCTATCTGGAGACCTTTGTTGGAATTATAACCCATAAAATGCTCTACCTGTAAGATCTCCTCATGTATTGGTTGTAATTGCCGTTGTTGGTAATCTGGGCATATGAGGGCTGTTGAGCACAATTTCTCAACCTCTCAGACCTCCTCGGTCCATCCCCCTCTAAAGGGAGCCTATCACTACTATCAACCAAAGCATCAGTGTGTTCAGTGTATTCATGTTTTTCATGCAGAAAATCCCCTTCCTGCCCTCTATAGTTCACCCTTCCATTTCTTCTATAGTTTTCATGTGTATAAGATGGTAGAGAAGTTCTCCAATCGTAAAATCAATTTAATTTATTACCATTCCTATTATCAGGACTGTAAGCTACACCGCATCTATATTCATTAATATCTCTTTCTAGTTTGGATATCTTCCTATTATAACTACGTGTAACTGTGTTGTCAACATCATGCAAAGTTCTAAAATAAACATTACAATATTCCTGGACTGAAAATAATAAATCATCGTGTATTTCCTTATATAGTTGGTCAATGTCCAGCTTGTCTGACTCCATTTTCTGTTCATTGTGTTTGATTAATACTTTTAAAATAGCTAATCCACATTCATTAAAAATGTCACAAATATTTTTAAACAATTCATTGTCCACATTACCACTAATGTTGTTGGGAAATCTATTGATTCTCAAACCCTTCGGTACAATTTTTTCATGGAGGCACTTATTAAAGTACCAGTTTTCAACAGCTAAATTTTTGTACCTGGTAAGAAGTAATTTTAGTGATTTACATTTCTCCTTGTAGTCCATGTTATCACCTTGACTATTCTCTCAGCGTCTGCTGGAATCAGGAAACAACTTGTTAAGCCAGTTGTTGAAATCAATATTTTGGTATTTTAAAAAATACTCGGAACCACCAGTCTCTGAATGTTGGTTATTGTTATTTCTTCAGTGATTAGATCCATTCATGCGCGGACCCTCTTCCCTTGTAGGTATACTCGCTCTTCCTGCATTAGTTTCAGTTCTGGCGTCTGACGTCACTTCCATTCCATTGTTTGTCTTTGGACTACTTTGTGCACAGGGGATTTCATTCCCCACCTCTTCAGGTGAATTAGCCGTTTGTGAGTGACTCTGAATGATTTTGATGAGTTCACTCAACAAACTACTACTGTCCATATTGTAGATAGTAAAATAATACAGAAACTGCAGAAAGAATGTGTAAATGGTGAAATGAACACTTCAAAGTCCAATTCCAAAACCCTGGGATAGTGGAGACTCCTCGAAACCGAACCAATACCACCAAGTAAAACCAAGAACCAGTCAAGAACAAAAAGAAATAAACATCCACAAAAGGTAGTATGGTTCAGTACCAATGAAGGCTGTCTTCCAAATCATAAAACCAAAGGCTTGTTCCGCAAATTCAGCTCAAAAATGATTTCCAACAAAATGTTTATTATTCATATTTTCGGGGGGGGAGCAAGAAGGGGGAGGGGGAGGTACTAAGTGGAGAAAGTACCTCCAGCTCCAACTTGGAAGAGGAAGATATTCAAGATGCCAGTAACCCCTACAGATTTACTAAAGGGGATTTTAGTATATATAATTTTAGTTCTGTCAAGTTACAAGATGAACACTTCATTTTGTTATCTAAGGGTATGAAATTTATACCACTTAGAAAAGACTTTACTAGATACCAAAACATTCCTATGGAAGATTAACCTGCAAGTTCTTTTAAAGCAGGAAATAGGACCAAGACCAAACAATTTAACAAAAAAGAGCACATTCAACCCTCCATTACACCCTCAAATAAAGAATTTTGAAAATCTGATAGAAAACAAAATTAGAATTAATTTTGATAAGGTGAGCTATAAAAGAAATTTAGACACAGGTGAAAATAAGATCTTAACAGAATTAAGGAAGGATGTTAATTTATGAATTATGAAACCAGATAAAAGGGGTGGAATGGTTTTAATGGATGCACTTATGTACGAAGGCAAAATGAACAAGATCCTAAGGGATCCTAGTAGGTACACCAGTAGTTCTAGAAATTAAATTAATATAGCCTACAGGAGAATTTATGCAGTCTTGGAAGACTTATTTATAGAAGGTCTTATTGATAGTAAAATGTTGAGGTACCTAAAGGTGGAAAAACTAAGAATACCAACAATATTTGGGATTCCTAAAACACACAAGGATGGGATGGACCCACCTCTAAGACCTATTGTTTCAGCAGAAGGTTATAAAACCCTATCGATGGTGAAATATGTAGATTTAAAGCTGAAAAACATATGGTTAAAACATAGTAACATCCTTAGAGATTCATGGGATTTCCTTAGAAGTGTGAAACAAGACCTATATACAGACAATATGTATTTTCTCACTATAGATATTATAGATTTATTTTCCTGTATTCCACACGAGGAAGGTAAGACAATGTTGGAGTAAATAATATTTGAGGATGGTAGTCTAACACGAGATGAGTGTATAGTGATTTTGCAATTGGTGGATTTGGTTTTAAGGTATAACTTTCTTTACTTCAAAGGAGAGTTCTTTCATCAAATTAAAGGTGTAGCTATGGGTGCAGCATGTGCACCAACATATGCAAATTTAATTTTAGCAAAATGGGAAGAAAAATGGGTACTTGATTCTATATACAACCAAAAATGGTTATTATATAAAAGATTTTTGGATGATATTTGCATTCTTTGGAAAACAACTAAAGATGAAATCCCTGATTTTATTAACTTTTTGAATAACAGTGCAGGCTTCTTGAAGTTCACTTACAACATAGATAATGAAAAACTATGGTATTTGGACATAGACATATATAAGAAAAATAATACGTTTCATTCAAAAGTATACAGAAAAGTACATATTCAAATTCCTATTTGCATTTTAATAGTGCTCACCCTGTACACCAGAAAAGAAGTTTGGTCAGGGGTCAATATATTAGATCATCCAGAATGACATCAGATATGGAAGATTTTATTGATGAAATGAAAACCTTGAACTACATGTTTAAGAAAAGAAACTACCCTAATTCTTTAATTGAAGAAGTGGAGAAAGAAGTCTTGGAGGGTAGAGCAGGTAAATTTCACCCAGTTTTAGGGTGTAGTAAAGAAAGCACAGAACAACAAAATAAACTAGAAGAGAATTTTAATAGAGCTTTGGTAATGGAGTATAATGCAAGTTCCACCCTAATAAAAAACATTATAGTAAAGGAATGGAATAGATTCACTACCATTATAGACCTTGACAAAAATAACAAAGGAAAAGCTAAAAGTAGTTTATAAAAATTCTTCCAATTTAAAGAACTTGTTAGAAATACATTACACAGAGACTACAGGAAATAAGAATAAAACAAGAAAAGGAACATTCCAATGTGGGCATTGTGCCTAGTGCCCTTACATTGTCAGTAAGGAGACAGTATACTTAGAAAGTAGGAAAACAGTCTTAGAGTGGAAAGAATATAACAATTGTGAAGATATGGGGATTGTGTACCTGGAAAAATGTGTCTACTGTCAAGTATTTTATGTGGGGAAGACAGAACGCAGACTGAAAAGAAGAATTTATGAGCATATGTACGAGGTACAAAATAAAAAGAAACAAATGCCCTCTACAAACATAAGTTAGAATGTAAGGATGCACATTTTTTATTTTTTGTACTTGAGAAAGTGAAAAAGGATGAAAGGGGTGACTTATGGGAGGAAAGAATAGAATACAGAGAGCTTTGGTGGCAAGTAATGCTACAAGCTAACAAATGGCCAGGACTGAATGACTGTATTTCCATAGCCCCCCTTCTTAAACTAAGAGCTGCCAAACTATAAGGTCTTAACAAGATGAATTAGTCCCTTTCCCTTAATTAAGCAGCTTTTTATTAGAACTTTTTACACAGAATTACTTATTAAAAGGTGTTTTTAAAATAAATTGATTTTTTATGATAAACTGAGGTCAACAATAAGTTACATAGATTTGTATAAATGTATTAAAGCTGTTTTACTTGTTTTTATTAATGAAGTTCTTTACAGCTTGTCACAAGAATTTTAACATATGTACTAAATATAGTGTTATTTTAATTCATTTTTTCGCCACAGGATGGTACTATAACCTTGTTTAACACAAAGGTTTTATGATTTACAGCTTGTTACAAGAAGTTTTAATGTATGTACTAAGTATAGTGTCATTGCAATATTTGTTTTACCACAAGCTGGTACTGCAATCAAGTTTTATGCATAGGTTTCACTATCTGTATTCAGTAAACATTTGTCATTACTTTTTAACTTTTTATAAATATTTTCATACATGTATATAATATTTACAACTCGTTCAATTTGTTTTTACTATTGAATACTGTTTTGAATAGGTTTTAGACTAACAAAAATACTTTGCTTCATGGAGTTCATAGGTTACATATTTTAATCGGGTCTCATTTATTATTAAGTACTTGATTGGAAGCATTTAATTCAAATTTGTATCAACAGGAATTGTATTAAGACCAGCCCACATCTGATGAAATTGTAAAACGAAAATGTATTTGTTACATTGAGCGTTATAGATTGAGTGTCATTTGTGCTATTGCGGAGTGAATACTTGGAATAAACTGTGTAAAAACCAGACTGCCTGAAAGCTTTATTGTGCACCTTCTGGGGTCCATTTTTTTCATTTACTGGTAACTGTCTGGCCCTTTTTGGCTATTTTCATGGATTTTTCAGTATAGGAGGTACCATTGTGCAGTAACTCAGAGCAAATCTGGGTATTGCCATGGAGATTCTTGATATAACTGTAGAAGGCTTTGTGGCTGTTTTCAGTGTCTGCCACAATTCTGCCTTCATATCTATCTTTAGAGGTTTTGCTGAGGGATCTCAATGTTTTGTTGAGGCTAATAAGGGAGTTTTTGCAGTCCTGGGACTTCACCTTTTCCTGCAACAGTTTCTTCCTTCTGTTGTAAAGTTACTTAATGGCAGGGGACCACCAGATTGCCTCCCTTTTTTTGGAGGAGAGCGTCTTGATTCTGTTGGGTATGGCTAGTTCCATGTATTTATGTACATGTTCATACAGTGCATTAGTGTATGACTCAGTGGTCATGTTTTTAATTTCCATTTGCATGGATGCCGTGAAGTTAGCCACCTCTGTTTTTAGGAACTCAAAGTCAGCTCTGGAGAAGTTTTTCATGGTGGTTACCTTTGCTGGTGGTCTGGGTGAGATGTGGATTTACATGATAATTAGTTTGTGGTTGGGTCTAACCAGGGAGGAATTGACTATTGGGGTTGAGCAACAGTTGCCGATGTTAGTAATAACCAGGTCAAGAATGTTGCTTCATCTAGTGGGGGTAAGAATGAGCTGGTCCAGCGCATTGGAATTAATGAATTCCAGGAAGCGTTGGGCAAGTGTATTGGTGCATAAGTAGTTTTCCCAGTTGATGGAGGGGTAATTGAAGTCACCCAGTATGAGAGTGTTGGGATGGACCCTAATAGTTTCCAGGTTGCTTAGGAATGTGGAATGAGAGTCTTGGGATGTGGTTGGGGACCTATAGCAGGCTACAACCTGAATCACCATCTTGTTGTACCTGAAATATCGCCAATGTGTTATGCTGGGCTACTAGTCTGGAGGTGTGCATATCCTTTATGAATATAGCAGCAGCCTCCGCGAAGGTGGGCATGTGGTCTGTGTTTTTATGTGAGAGCTGTGATGGTGGGTGTTCTGGAGGTCAATGTATTCCATGTGGTGTGGTGCAGGTGTTGACTTTCTCTTCTCGACCAGCTATCCTGGTCTTGGCTGGAGAGTGCATGTCTGTGTACATGAGGCAGTTTACTACACTGCCTTGGAATGCCCAAGTTCATCAGGTTATTAGGAGAAAGCACAGGAAACTGACCTTTTGACATGCCAGGAGGGATGGCCATTATTAATAAGTACTTGAGCTGTTACCCTATAGGACATTTAGTGCTGTTAGCACTTATGTGTGCTACAATATTTGCTACAAGAAACAGAGATGAAGTGCTAGTCGAATAAGCTAGTTAAATGCAAGAGAGAAGAGAACTAGCAAAATCTAAAGGAAAAATTGAAGAGCAGACTTTCTGGCACCAGTAATAATTTACCCTAGTTTAGTTGTGCTGCATGGCGCACAAGCCCATGCAAACATGGGCTTTTAAAGCAGAAAGTTGAAAGGGAGCTAGAAACCACTCCTCTTGTGGTAGATAGGCTATGTATTTCTTACCACTCCCACTGATAAGCTGAGAGGCTTCCCTCTAACACAGAAATGTCTGGGGAACTTAGAAACTACAATACAGTCGTGAATACAGCAAATCTGTATCTGGACTACTATAGTAACAGGAAATGTGGGAAAACAAGCTAGAACTTTTTTTTTAAATATAACAGTAGCAAATGATCAAACTGTTTTAAACAAATTAACCAATTAACAATAAAAAAGCTCAAAACTGAGCCCTGTTCCAGCAGTCTTCAGTCAGAGAAGTTCTAGCTGTACACTACTGCCACTAGGTTGCAGGGGAACCTTCTCCAAAAAAAGGATGGCCTGGATTAGTAGTCCAGTTGTACAAACAAAGCTAAATTCAGCAGGTCTGAATATAGTCTATGTTACAGCAAGCAAGGTGCACAAATTTCAGAAAGAAACAGTTCAAATAAGTAAGCACAATAAGCCTTTAACCAGAAATTCCCAGCTCAGAACGGCAGACTGTACTCTCTCCACCCACAAGAGTGCAGATCACAAACATTTTTAATGTAAAATAACTGGCCTGAAGCCCAAGTGCTTAAACCAGAACTAAGACACTTTTAGAATAACATACACTAAGCCTTCAATCAGCAACGCCCAACATAGAAGGATGTAATATACCTGTCCTGCCACAAGACTTCAGACAAACCTTCTTAATGTAAAACAACTGGCCTGAAGCCAAGTGCTTAGACCAAAAGGCTTAGAATAACAGTTACAAATTAATCAGGCTACTAACAAGCAGTAATAAATGCAGCAGAATAAATGCAATTGAGTACTTTTAAGAACAGGCATCAAAAGCAAAATAAAGTAGGAAGAACAACAAATACAATAGAAGCAGATGAATAAAGTGCAATTTTATATATATATATATATATATATATATGTATATATATATATATATATATATATACGGTTCCCCTTTAGAATCCCCCTACTTAAATATACCAACTCCGAGATTGCACTACAACGGGGATGAGGGAAATATCCTGTTCCGTGCTGTATGCAGAAGTGCATAACGGGAGAATTTCCATTCCTCCGCTATAGTGCGCTCACAAAGCTGATGTATTTAAGCAGGGTGAGTGCAGGGGGACTCGGCTCCCTGCATACATGTAAGTACACTTTTTTTTTTTAGTTTTTTTATCGTCCCTTCACATTTTTGAGTTACTGAAAACTAGAGATTCTGGGCTCAAGCTTATGAATTTAGAGCTTTCATCAACTCAATCTTGTGAAGGGGAACTATATATATATATATATATATATATATAAATAAATATATATATATATATATATATATATATATATATATATATATATATATATATATAATAGTAGCAAACGAACAAACTGATTTAAACAAATTACCCAATTAACCAGTTAATAAGCTCAAAACTGAGCCCTGTTCCAGCAGTCTTCAATCAGACAAGTTCTAACTGCACACTCCTGCCACTAACATGCATGTTTCTGCCTTCTTATGGCATCATCAGCACAGCATAAGTGGAATGTTTGGGTAATGTTTGGAAACACGGAGTTGTCGTACCCAGCTGATATCCATAAACATTAGGTTGTCTGCAAAATATCCCAACTAACAAACCAAAACAATGAGTAAAAAGGTCACACAGAAAAAACAATCAGTTGAAAAACAAAAAGAAAAATCTAGCAAGGCTAGACTTTCCACTGTGTGATTCCATAAACTTCTTGTATTAGAGGCAACATTTGATATATGCTAGATTTTTTTTTGTTTTGTAACCAATTGTTTTTTTTCTGTGTGTGATTTTATTTACTCAGCGTTTTGATTTGTGGGTATTTTCCAGGCAGACAGCTATTCCAGGCAGGCAGCTAACCCAAATAGAATGTATGCATTCTCAAAATCAAGCAATGAAAACATGAAACAATCCTTCTTTGATTTTTGAGTTGTCTTGTTTATTCAAGGTAATGAGTGCTTTTATCTGTCAGATTTCCTCATATGCAATGTTTCTTCCTGAAGAACCATTACAATTCTAGCTGTTTAAATAACCCTTGAGAAGGGGGTGTGGTGGAAAATAGGCCTAATGATTGAGGGTAAGGCTATGTTTCCTGCTTAGCTTACAGCTGGGCATGCTGGTTGGAGGGGAGGTTAAGTCCTGAATTAGTGTAAGAGTCATGAACTGGCTAATATTCAGGCTAGCTGACTGGAAGGGTGTCCAAGTCCTGAATTAGAATACGTGTCATGAATCTGGTAATATTCTAGCCAGCTGATTGAAGAGGAGGCCGAGTCTCTAATTCGAATAAGAGTTATAGACTCACTAATAGTCAGGCCGGCTGATTCAGAAGGAGGATAACTCCCTAAATAGAATATGAATCGTAGACTGGTTAGGCTGTTATCCACATCCATTTCCTTATTAAGGAAAAGATTCATGCACAATGTTATAAAATGAAAAAAAATAGTTTAAAAAGTCTTTTTAACAGAAAATTTTAGCCTTTGAAAAGCCATTTATTTTTACATTTTACCAAGGAAACTGTTCAGTATATTGTAAATATCCTTAATGATCCATAACAAACAAATAGTACTTAGTTGCTCTTTGACTTTCATCAGGTTACTGGATCTTGACAGGTTAATGCAAACTGATTACCCTCCCAAAGGTACACTTACACCTAATTACCCTGCCAAAGGTACACCTACACCTAATTACCCTAACACAGGTACACCTACATCTGATTACCCTAACACAGGTACACCTGCACCTGATTATCCTGGAAAGCACACCTACACCTGATTGCCCTAACACAGGTACACTTACACCTGATTACCCTAACACAGGTACATTTACACCTGATTACTGTAATACAGGTATACCTACACCTGCAGTGATGCATACAGAAGCAACTTTTGATTCATCCTTCACCCCCACCTTCTTAACGCACATCGGTATCATTTTACATTTATTTTATAGATTGGTGATTTGACTGCAGAGACTTATTTTCAGTTACAAAGTAGTAACTTTGAAAATATAGCAGAAACAGCAAATGAAACAAAAGAGAGCGACAATTATTCATAGTAACAATACGGGATATGCTCATTACAGTTACAGAATAAACATAAACACAAAAGAGAGCAACAATTATTCATAGTAACAATACGGGATATGCTCATTACAGTTACAGAATAAACATAAACACAAAAGAAAGCAACAATTATTCATAGTAACAATATGGGATATGCTCATTACAGTTACAGAATAAACATAAACACAAAAGCGAGCAACAATTATCCATAGTAACAATATGGGATATGCTCATTACAGTTACAGAATAAACATAAATCCCTCAACACTGATTTTATCAATGTAATTTCCTGTAGTTAGCCACTATAACCTCTTCGTCTCACAAAAATGACATATCAGACAAGTTCTGGGAGAATGCCTTCCCACTTTGTTAATGTGCTCATATTCATATCTTATCTTTCTCTTATCGCATTATATTCCTTAATTATCATATTCAAGTCCAGAAATAGTATGAACCTGGAAATAAAACATTCCTCAGTTAGATTCATAGGTTCATAGGTAGGTACTAGGCTATTGGACCTATATAAGCCTAGCCAAAAAGATACCCTGCCTTTTGCCATCCAAGAAAATTATTTTCCTGTGCCCCCATCGAGCAAAGCCACAGAAGTGATCCCCGGGGTGAATTTCCTATTTCCCATCCAATCATCAAGATTTTTCTTGAATTGTGCTAATGGGGAGCTTTATTTGATATAGATGGGTAGTTTGTTCCAGAGTATGGGAAGTCTCTGGGACAGGAATCTATCCCTCCAGTATGTTCTGTTTATTGTGGTGACAAGGTTTAGGTCCCTAGACCATGTAGCTCGGAGGGATTGGGATTTCTTTAAGCGGAGCATGTGAAACAGCTCTGGGTTTGACCTAGCTTTGTATGTTAGGCAGAGATCACCTCTGAGTAGGCAATATGCAACGGAGTAAAGCTGGAGTTTTTTGAGATGGTCTGAGTAGGGCATCTGTTTGAGGCTGGTAATCCACTTTGTGAGGTATGTCTGCGACATTTCCAGTTGTTGTAGATGTCTTGTGAGGTACATACCAAAAAGGGCATTGTACTCTATAATGGGTCTAATGAGTGATGAGTAGAGGGGAACAATGACCTCTTTTTTCTGAATGAGAAACCTTTTGTGATGAAGTGTGCCATGAAGAAGGATTTCCTGACTACTGTGGCAATGTGATTATCAAAGGAGTGACTACTGTCCACCTGTTTCGCAAGGTATTTATCATACTTTCCATGTTAAGTAGACTACCACCTATGTGGTAGTTCATGGGTACAGAGTTTTTACCAAAGGGGATGACAATGCACTTTTTAGCATTGAGCTAGAGGTCATGGCTTTGACACCAGGCATCTGTCTCAGTGAGGCCCTTTTGTAGGATGTCCACATCCTTAGGAGTTTTTATTATGGCTCCTAGTTTGCAGTCATCTGCAAACTTCATTAGCCAAATACCTTCTGTGTTAGCCTGTACTTCAGAGAAGTAGATACCAAACAGGAGGGGACCCAGACTGAACTCTGTGGTACTCCACTTATCATTGGTCTGAAGTCGGATCTGTAGTCTGCTACTTTCACAGTGAGGGTTCTGTCAGTGAGCCAGTTAGAAACCCATCTTGTGACATAGGGATTTATACCTAGTTTAGTGAGTTTATCTATAATTCCAGAGTGGGGGATGGTGTTGAAAGCCTTGGTGAGATCTAGATAGGCTGTGTGAACCACCTTACCCTCATCTACGGCTTTGGTGACTGCTTCAAAGAAGTCTATCAGGTTTAGGAGACATGATCTGCCTTTTCAAACCTGAACTAGGTGGGGTCCAGAGTTTGGAGATTACTAATGTCTTTGTTTATAAGTTCCATGATGATACATTCCATGGCCTTGCAGACCAGGCTCATCAGGCTAATGGGCAGTAGTTCCCAGGGTCAGTGGTGGCTCCCCCTTTGTGGAGTGGGATAACCATCGCTGTGCACCATTCAGTGGGCACAAAGCCTGAGGTGAGGCTATGATTGAATATGGTACTTAGGTGGGGTGCCAGTTCATTCTGTAGTTTGTGTAAAACGCAGACTGGGATGTTGTCAGGTCCCATGGATGCTGTGTTCTTGGCTTTGGAGAGTGTGGTTTTTACCTGTCCAGCCGTGATTACAGGAACTTTGCATTCTTCCAGTATAGAGATGGGCCCTTTATGGGGTGAAAGGGGGGTGAAGTTAGCACTGAACCTATCTGACAGGATGTTGGCAGTATCAGTTGGTTCTGTGTATTTAGTGCCATTGTGCTGTAACTCAGAGAAGATCAGAGTATTGCCATCGAGATTCTTGACATAGCTGTAGAATGCTTTGTGGTTGTCTTTAGAATCAGTGGCGATTTTGCTTTCATAATTAGCTTTGGAGGATTTTATGTGGGATCTCAGCTTCTTACTGAGGCTGACCAGGGAGTTCCTCCAATCATGGGATTTTTGCAACAGTTTCTTTTTTCTGTTGTAGAGTTTGTTTATGGCAGGGGACCACCAGATTGGCTTCCTTTTTTAGGAGGAAAGCATCTTGGTTCTGTTAGGGATAGCATGATCCATGCACTTGTGTAAGTGCTTATAAAGTGCATTGGTGTAGGATTCAACAGTCATACCTCTATTGTCCATCTGCATAGGTGTTGGGAAATTTGTCACTTCTGTTTTGAGAAGCTTGAAGTTGGCTTTGGAGAAATTTTTTACGGTAGTTTCCCTAATGGGGGGTGAGGGGGGATGTGGATGTCTTGGATGATTAGCTTGTGATTGGATCTGACCAACGAGGAATTATCCTCTGGTGTGGAGCACTAGTTGCCCATGTTGGTAATGACCAGGTCTAGGATATTGCTGCCCCTGGTGGGGGTGTGGATAAGTTGATCCAAGGCATTGGAATTTATGAATTCCAAAAAACGTTGAGCAAAAGAGTTGGTACATGAGTAGTTTTCCCAATTTATTATGGGGTAGTTGAAATCACCCATTATTAGGGTGTTGGGTTGTACCCTAATATTTTCCAGTGTATCAAGAAATGAGGAGTTGGAATCCTGGGTCATGGTGGGAGATCTGTAGCAAGCAACAATTTGGATTGAGGTCTTACCCAGAGTTAATTGCACTTGGATAATCTCGGATGCATTATGCTGAGCAACTAGCCTGGAGGTGTGGCTATCATTAATGAATATGGACACGCCTCTGCCTTTTGAGTTTTGGTCCAGGTTAGGTGGCCGAAAGGTGTGGTATGAATTATAGCCTCATAATGCAGGGGTTCTCTCTGGAGCCTTAAACCAAGTTTCTGTCACTGCACAGATGTTGATGTTCTCCATTTTAAGGAGTGTCTCAAGTGAGTGTGTTTTGAGGTTTAGACTTCTAGCATTGAGTAGCATTACGCTCAGCTTTTGCTTGCTTGTACCTGTTACGGTGCTGAATTTGTCATTTGCACCTTGTCTAAAAAAGGCACTATAGGGGTGGCAAGAGCCTTAGCCAGTATCCAGAATCCCAAGGGCAACAGGTAAAGGCCATCTCTGGCAAAGCATCATGGTCTGTTGATCATGACATCCCAGGCAGACAGATAATGGATTCACTTAGAATGACACCAAAAGCTAAGCCAATTGTTAAAGTCGATCATTTTGTCCTTGTACTGTGGTATCATTCTAGGTGATGGCAGGATGCTACTCAGGGCTAGGGTCATAACTGCCTGGGCTACAAGATCAGAGAGCTCCCCCATGTTTATTTTCATGTAGTCCAGGGAGGTACATCTCAAGTCATTCACACCAACATGGACAATGACAGTCATATTTGTACTTGTTGTGGAGTGAAATGAGTATGTGCATTATGTGGCCGATCCTGACACCCAACAGACAGCTGAAAGTAACTTTCTCCTTGTTTAGTTTGGTGAGTGGAACATCAGAGTCCATGGCTGTAGAGTCACCCATGATTAGAGTGTTGGGTACATTGTTATGCCTTATGGGCTGTGGTTGAGTGGCACACTGAGTTTGCGGGCTATGTGTAATTTGGATTGTGTTGGGGGTGAAGGTTGTTTGCATTTCTGCTTTGGAGGTCTCTGTTCCTTGAGCAGATTTTTATTGAGAGCCTCCGCAAATGTAGGTGTGTGTTTTGTGTTTCTATGTGTGTGCTTTGATGGTGTAGGTTTTGAGGGACTATGTGATGAGTGTGGTGTGGTGCAAGTGTTTACCTTCTCCTCTTGACTGTCTACTCCAGTCTTGGATGAAGAGAGCTTTGCTTCCAGTTTGACTATATAAGTGCATCTCTCACAGGTTGTAGTGTTGGGTGGTAGGAGGAGAGGGCTGTCTGTGTACATGAAGCAATTGCTACATTGCCCCAAGATGCCCAGATTTATCAGGTAGACAGTTGAAAACCCTGGGAGCTGACCCTTAGACATGCCTGGATAGGTGCTTATTTTTTAAGTACTAAAAACTGTTTTCTTCTAGACAAGTGAGGAAAGTTGAGTGCTGTAGTAATTTGTAGCTTATTTAGTACTTACAGTCAGTTCTGAACAAGTGCTGAGCTCAAAGAAACAGATTTGAGCGCTAAATCTAAAAAAAACTAGCTAGTTTTAAGGGAAAATTTGAAGGGCAGGCTTTATGGTGCCGGGAATAGTTTAATCCTAGCTAAGCGGTGATGCATAAAGTGTATTTTCTTTTTTAATATAACAGTAGCAAATGAGAAAACTGATTTAAACAAATTAACCAATTAACCAATAAAAAGCTAAAAACTGAGCCCCGTACCAGCAGTCTTTGATCAGACAAGTTCTAATTGTACACTCCTGCCACTAGGGTGCAGGGGAACCTTCCCCAAAAAAAGATGGCCTGGAATAGTGCTCAAGTAATACAAACAAAGTTAGATTCAGCAGGTCTAATTCTAGCCTATGCTACAGCAAACAAGGCATACCAATTTCATAAACAGTTCAAATAAGCAGACACAATAAGCCTTTAACCAGAAACTCACAGATCAGAAGGGCAGAATCTACCCTCTCCTCCCACAAGAGTGCAGACCACACCTTCTTAATGTAAAATAACTGGCCTGAAACCCAAGTGCTTAAACCAGAACTAATACACTTTTAGAATAACAGACAGTAAGCCCTCAATCAGCAACTCCCAACTTAGAAAGATATAAGCTACCTGTCCTGCCACAACAGTGCAGACCACAAACCTTGTTAATGTAAAACAAGTGGTCTGAAGCCCAAGTGCTTAAACCAAAAGGCTTAGAATAAGAGTTACAATTTAATCAGGCTACTAAAAAGCAATGTCTTTCGGCTTTTCACGGTTATGATTGGCAGTAGATTTTTATGGTGCCAAGGAGCCAGCCCGACACCCAAACTTCAACGAAGGCACACCCATTCACGTACATACCTACCTGCATGTCTTTGAACATCACTCAACCATGTGGAGGACATGCAGACTCCACACAAAAGTTGCTCCAGCCGAGAATCGAAGCAGAGAACCTCTTACTGTGAGGCGACAACACTAACTGCTGCACCACTGCTGCCCAATTTAATCAGGCTACTACCAAGCAGTAATAAATGCAGCAGAATAAATACAATTGAGTCCTTTTAAGAACAGGCAAAAGCAAAATAAAGTAATAAAGTAGGAAGAAACACAAATACAGTAAAAGCAGATGACTAAAGTGCAATTTTTTTTGTTGTTGTTAGTTAAGTGCAAGGAGAGAGGAAAAAGGAGCAGAAGATAATTCAAGGATAAGAACCTAAGTGGGTTGGCCTGCTCATATGTTCTCTCTGTATTAAGTAGAGTGAACAATAGACTAAGAGGGGTGTCCCAGATCAAATTTACAGTAGGGGTGGCAACTGCAAAGCCACCAACTATAACAACACCACAAGAATAGGGTGGTAGGGAGGGAAAAACAGTTTCAGGACAGATGAGAAACATAAAACAATGCCAGAAAATATATAAAAAAATTCAGTCAGGCAAAATTAAGATAATGCAGAACTCTGAAAGGTTAAAATGCCAAGAAATATACTTACCAATCAGCAATATATTTCCAGATTGTTTGAGAATCACACTTCAGTCAGAACACCAGGAGTTTCCAACAGTGTATGCAAGAATTTACAAATAGAAACTATTTTTAAATCAGCAAGCATTAAACCAATCAGATAACACAAAAACTCTTAGACCAGTTTTATAAACTCCACTACAGGAATAGGGGGGAAGCAGTTTCAGGACAGATGAGAAACAGAAAACAATGCCAGAAAATATATAAAATAATTCAGTCAGGCAAACAATTAGGCTCTGTGTTGTCCTGATTTGCACTTTCTGCAACAATGCACTCCTTCAAGCATTCCCTTAAAAAGATACATAAATTTATTTTTATTTATGTTATTATTTCTTGACAATTGCTTATTAGGAAAGTTTGACGGGGCAGTTGTACCTGTTTTTATCTGAGGCCTGGGGGGAAAAAGCTCCAGTAAGAGCAATATTAAAGCAATTACAGACATTAAGATGAATAAGTAAAAAAACACTATATTTGCTATAGGAACTTAATTACGACATACAAACAGAATGACGTACTTGCTGTAGGGAAAAGAAAAAAAAAAAAGAAAAAGAATGACTTACTGGCAAAGGTATCCTAACATAAGAGTAGCAGGGCATATTTATGGTATTTTGAATAAGATGGCTGAAGATGAGGAAAGGGGGGAAAATAGTGAATTCTGATTGAAGAAAATAGAGAAGATTATGGATTATGGACAGGAAGTTATAGACGATTTTACAGAGAACCTTATAGAATAGTGTAGACAAGGTAATAATAAGGAAGCAATAGATACAGTAAATTAAATGCATTATGAGTGAAAACTAGTTATTTTTAAATATATACATATGTACACACACACACACACACACACACACACACACATATATATATATATATATATATATATATATATAGGGATCTACTTCATTAGCTCGAACTTTTACAAATTCGAACCTCATATGGCCGAGAGCATATGATCGAACTTGTAAAAGTTCTAACACTGAATATAACACAAAAAACCCACAAAAAACAAAACTAGACATCGTAGCCCCCCTGCACCCCCACCCCCTACTTAAATATAACAACTACGAGATCGCACTACATTACAGAAATGGGAAATCTTCCCATTCCGCACAGTACGTGGATCTCCATTCAGTCCCGTTCAAACTTTTACAAGTCCAGTCATATGGTCTCAGCCATATGAGGTTCAAACTTGTAAAAGTTCAATCTACTGAAGGGGACCCATATATATATATATATATATATATATATATATATATATATATATATATATATATAATTATATATATTATGTGCAGATGGTGCTCCAGTAGAGATGAGAAATATAAAATTAGGTAAATTATTTATTTTATTTTATTTATTTTACATTTGATAACCGGGAAAGTCCGTCTGGACAAGCAGTCCTATTTCAGCAGAGGCCCAGGGAGAAGAGCTCCAGATTTAAGTACAGTATTAGTACAGACAATAACAGTGAATACATTTATGAAATAGTTACAATTTTGTTACAAATGAGAACAACGAACACATATGAAAATAATTATATAAGACAAGATGTAAAGATGTGCAGTGCTCTTATATTAACTAAAAATCATGAGGAGAAGTCAACAATAGAGAAAGATTACAGATAGATGTAGTATACACTGTCATCTTTAGTTAACACTGCTTAAGGGACTAGCTGTACATGATGCAGTACTGGATCCTTATGTTACTTGTTCCCTTGGCGTGGAGCAGGGGCACAGCCATTTATTAGTGAGGTGGGCTTTTAGGGGGTTTTTAAACCCACTTGTGGAGGTTTTGTTTGTTAGGCTGGTGGGTAGGGAATTCCATACCCTGGCTATATAGGAAGAGTATAGGCATTCTCCTGCAGAGTTAGAGGCCTTTGAGACTTCTAATAGTTGTTTGTTGTTGAAGCACAGAACTCTTTTACTGCTGTATGGCTTGAGCAGATTATTTAGGGATGGAGTTTTTTTTGATTATGTAGACTCTTATAGGATAGGGTTAGTTGTTTACAGTACGAGATGGGGAATTCAAGCCATTGCAGTTGTTTTAGGGCTGTGCAATGATGTGGTCTATAAGGAAAATTAGTGGTAAACCTGGCAATTTTGTTGTTGCATGCTTCTAATTTAATGTTGTCTGTTTTTCTTAGATAATGAGAAAAGCGGAGGCATATGTGAGTGTGGAGAGTACGTGTGTCCTAGCTATAGTTTATTTGGTTGTTTTTGTCAGAAAGGGTTTGTTCCTATGTAGGGCCCTGAGTTTATTGTGGACTTTTCTTATGGTGTGGACAATGTGGATGTCAAATGTCAAGTTACAGTCAATCTTTATTCCTAGAAGTTTGGTGTGATTAACAGGTGAGCTAATGGTATTATTTTTGGATACTATGTTGAAGGGAGAAGAAGGAGGTTTATATTTAGAAGGGTTAAATAGTAGTAATTTTGTTTTGTTGGGGTTTAGAATTAGCTGGAGTTTAGGTAACCAGGATTCAACCAATAGGAAGGATGCTTGTGTGAGTGTGAGTAATTATTGGATGGTAGATGCATTACATATTAGAGTAGAATTATCTGTATATTGTATGACTTCAGTATGGGGTCTAGAGATATGGAGGTTGTTAGTAAAGATAGCGAAGAGTAGTGGCCTGAGGATGGAGCCTTGGGGAACACCTAGTGTTACTGGTAGCAGTGGGGAAATGTCGGTGTGCCACTGAACTGCCTGTTGGTGGCCTGATAGATAGCTTTGGAACCAAGTAATAGTGGATTCTGATAAGTTTAGGGTAGAAAGGACACTAATAAGTTTATCATATGAAACTGTATCAAATGCCTTTGAGAGGTCTAGAAAGAGAGCTGACACAAACTTACCATTGTTTCTATGTGTATTCACAGTTTCTGTGAATAATAAGAGGGCAGGGGTGGTACTGTGAGAGGGACAGAATCCATGTTGTGTTTTAGTAAGTAGGTTGAGGGTGTTGAGGTGGTCTGTAATTTGCCTATGTATACATATTTCCAGAATTTTGGAGAAAGGTAAGAGGACAGTGATGGACGATAGTTTGGTAGTTCTTTTGAGGTGCCACCTTTGTGGAGAGGTGAATTACCAGATATCAGGAACATTTTTTTTCAGTTATTGATTGGTTAATAAGAATTGTTACAGGATAAGCTATAACCTCTACAGCTATTTTCAGAAAGTCTGTTGGGAGTTTATCTGCTGCTAGTGTAGTGGGTTTCAGTTTTTTTAGCAGTTTTTTAATTGTATCTATATTAATGGGTTGCAGTGAGAACTGGATGTTATTGGAATAGGTGAATATAATGAAATTTTAAAAATAAAATTTTATCGATTTAATAACAATCCCTATCAGTAAGCATACCAATTAATTTGAACATTTCCCTCAACAAGACAAAATCCCGTCACTTTTTGGTCTAACTGCCACCATCTAGTCCCCCAACACCCTTCTTTCTTCTGGTGTTCTGACAATCTGACAAATCTGGGGACAAACAACAATGCGGCCCGAGAAGGGACATGGACAAGAGAGAGAGATTGAGAACGTTATAGTTCGCCATTTCTGTGGTGTGCGTGCATTTCATCATCGGACTGACACTTTGTTTGTTTCTGAGCTGAATCCTGTTTGTCGTTGAGTTTTGTTGTGTTGTGGGGCGGGGGCTTGTGGGGCAGTGGGTGAATGGAACGAAAAAAAAAATGAATGAAAAATGAAAATGAACAATGATGATGATTATGGTTTGAACATTGTGACTGAGGAGGATATAGTTTCTAATATGAATGAGTCTGATATATTAAATAAGTACTGGCAATTACTATGGCGTATAAATGAAAAAAAAAATGAGTCTGAAGTGGAATCTTCCAACATGGAGCTAGGCTTGACTTTTCAGATTTTTACAGAGTTTAGTTTTTTTATTTACAATTAGTGAAACAAGGACCCACATAATGCACTATATCTTCATAGTACTACTTGTAGGGGGTTTAAAAGTTTTTGTCTGTGTTTTGAGAGGTAATGTGGGTGAGGAAGGCTATGGTTTGATTATTGCTAGAACTGATTCAGTGAAGTACTTGTTGAACTGTGTAGCTATGCTATCAGTAGTGTTTGTGGTGGTAGGAGGAGGAGTTCTTACTTCACCAGGTACTAGGATGTTGTGATGGCTGGACAAAATTTTTGAGGGTTGTTTAAATGTTTTCTTTGTATGTCATGATAATAGTGAATTTTGTTTAGTTCTGTTTCTGAGTTCCAGGTAAGATGTTTTAAGAGTCTGGGAGCCAGATTTATGCCAATCAGTCCAGTTTTATCTCTAGGTTTCATAAGGGACCTAGTTTCTTTGGTAAGCCAGGGTGCATAGTTAGCTTTGACCTTTATTGTTCTAGCTGGGGAAAATGAGTTTAGGATGTTTAAGAAAACAGTGTTAAAATGATGGGCAGCATCATTAAGCTGGAGGGTTTTGAGTGAGTCCCAAGTATAAGTTTTTAGGGCTGAAATGAACTGGTTAGGATTAAAATTAGATTTGTTTCATATCAGGCAGTATGTAGTTTGTATGTCATGATTAGAATGGAGTTTTAGCATAAAGGTTGAACGATGGTCACTTAGGGTGTCTGTTAAACAACCAAAATGATAAGAGTGAGCTGGTCTGTTTATGAGGATCCAGTATAGAATTGATTCCCTCTTGGAAGTTTTGTCAATTCTGGTTGGTGACTGAATAATTTGACTAAATCCATACTGGTTTATGTGTTTGGTGGGAATGTTTGAGCAACAAGTTAACTAGTCTATGTTAAAATCTCCCATGAGAATTGTTTCAAGTGAAAAAGTATTTATGGCCCAGTTAAATGGGTTTTCTAGAATAGGGGTATTGATTCCTGGTGGGATATAGCATCCGATTATATTAATAACTTTTATGGAATTGATTTTTAATCTAGTCAGCATGATTTCAGCATTGTCATGAGAGAGTAGTTATTTCAAGGGTTTCTACATTGAGTTAATTTCTGAACAGTATAGCAACCCCACCTCCTTTTTTATTTTGTCTGTCTGTGAGTAGAATACTGTAACCAGGGGGTATGATCTCATTATTTGTAACTGTGGGCTTTAGCCATGTTTCTGTTAAGAGAACAATGTCACGGTTATAGAGAGTAAGAGTGGCATGAAGCTCATGAACTTTATTTAAAATGCTTCTTATATTAATGTTTAATAGTGAAAGGTCTGTGGGTTTTCTTTTGGATAATACAGTATTATTGCATTGAGCTGGGGAGATAGGGTTGTGGGAGGAAAGGCCTTGGTTGTAATGGATATCACCACTGTGGGATAGTTTAGATTTTAAGTAGGTAATTAGGTGTGTTAAGGTGGTCATGTACTTGTTATACTTCCGAGAGGGTTTAGAGGTGTTATGTTCGGTAATTCTATGGCTGGGGATAAAACGGTGTGTGGGTGAATTAAAGATGGATTGGTGGAGAAGGGAATTGAAATTGTTGAAAGTATTAGAGGTGATGGTGGTGGTGGTGGCATGGTAAGGTGTTGAATGAGTTGGAAATGTCTGCTACGAGGTAACGTGTGCAAGTAAAGAAAGGATAGCAAGGGTAGTGGAGAGTTGTAATAGCATAATGCTTGGGGTTCTCTTCTTAATAGAGAGATGAGCTGTTATATAGTTCGGAGTTTTCACTAGTGTATTGTAAGCTGTTAGATTTGTAGAAGGAGAAGTAATAGGGAAGTTATCAGTGGGGGTCTGGTGAATGTGGTGTGTGTATGAGTGCAATATTTATGAAAAGGAATACAAGAATGTATGTGCATCATGTTACGCGCAGGGCTTAACGTTTTCATTTAGGGAGTTAGCTTGTGAAGCCGGATGAGAGTATAGAAAGTGTTTAGCCAGGTGTAGAGCAGAAACAATGCCAGGATTCAGCTAGAAATTCCTTTAGTGTTAGACATCAAGACAAGTGGGACTGAGATCAAGAATATTTCAACGCAGCTAGAATACTGGGTATATCCTGCAGACCTCTCAGGTTTGTAGGCGGAGAGAAGTTTTATGTGCACATAAGTGCCTGTTGGGATAGTAGTTGTGAAGAATGTGAGGTAGTTCTGAGCAGTTTGAAGTTTATATATGTCTTTTTACAGGGTTTAACAGGAGATGTACATTACAAACCAATTTTCAATGTAGGTAAAAGCTACTTGTGTGATGTGTAGCAGGTAGCTGGACAGAGAAATTCCATAAGGGAGGCTAGGTTATTTTCCTTTTTGAGGACTCTCTTGATCTGCTACCTTCATTAAATCCAGTCTCCCATCTTCAGGTAAGAAAGCATCACACTTGATTTGGATGTAAATGCAATCAAGCACCTGTCTGTACATTAACCCAGACTTTGCTACAAACATAGCTGACTGTACCTTTATTAGCTTATATGTAACTGTAACAGGGGAGTATCCTGGTTGCACTCTCCATACCCTCTGTCTCATTCTGAGGTATCTGTTTTTGTAGCTGTGCAACTCATTTAAAAACATATCACTACAAACTCAAGCTGGCGAAGTCTCAAGGTGAAACAGTACATAAGAATTATGGGTCTACTTCACCCTGTTGAAGGCCAACAATATTGAAGCTGATATTGTCGGCACCAAAATGTCAAAAGCGAAAGTCGTCACACTTGTAAATGAAAATCTCTGTAAGGGGAGATTTCCATTTACTGCAATGTAGTGCATTCTCGGAGTTGGTATATTTAAGTAGCGTGGGGTGTGGGGGGGTGCATAGAGCAATTTGTGTTGTGTTTGGGTGTTTTTTTTTTTTTTGTGTGTGTTCGATGTTCAAGGGTTTTGACATTTTCGTGTCAGTTATTACTCTGTTGACAGTTTGATTTTTCAACAGCGTAATATAGACGCAGAATTACAAATGTAGTAAAAAAAACTCAGAGATAACTTATTCAACTGCACAAGTTTAATAAAACAGACAAGTAAAGTGAAACGCTTTTCATCCGGTTCAGTGACAGGACTTCATCAGACAAAGTTCACAACTGATACACACATCTTAAATACAAACCATTAATTACACCAACATTAATTAATCAATCCCTAAGAACCTTCACTAATTTTTAAAAGTCAAATGTTAAAATTCATTTAAAATACTGTGTGAAACCATTCATTTAAACCTTCTACAATTTACAATTTCAACTGAAACTGAATAATTAATCACATTCTGTTATACACTTTCATAATCTATTAAAACCAAATAATGTATTAAAACAAAATGATAGTTATAGTACTTGTCATAATAACAATAATAATAATAAATACATTTAAATTTGTTCAATTTCCAGTAAATAACTTACCCCCACCCTCAGTGCAAATGAGATAGATGGACCTCTAAATATTGTCATTTCTAAATAAATAAAGCATTGTCGATATTAATAACCTTGTATAAGCGTGCAGGTAAAATATGCTTTATTATTTATTATTTTTGTTATTATTTATTGTTTGTTTAAATTCTTCATCTCTGCAGGCTTTTTAGTTTTAAGATACAGGCTATGGAGGTTACCTCATGCAACCTAGGCTTTCTACCTGCATCTAAACGCAACTGCCATAGAACGTCTTGCCTTTCTAATAATGATGAATGTTACTGTAGGTGTAATCCGGTTAATTACCCTAAAGGTGAATATATGACCTGGGTGGTTGTTATGGTGTCTTGCCAGTGCATTCTCTTCCTTTCCTTTTCTAATGCTGTTTATGTATTCATGTACCTTATTTTTCAATTTTCTCTCGGTTTTTCTGATGTAATAGGCTGGACACATCTGGCACTGTGCAAGATAGATGACTGATCTAGAGTTACAGTTATACCTCCCATTCACTCTATACGTTTTGTTGTCAGTTTCAAAGGTATAACCAGAAGCCATGTATCCACATACATTACAGGCTTTGCATTTGAACATGCCAGGTATTCTTACACTCATAACTCTTGGTGATTCCAACAATTTTTTTTAAATTTCTACCTCGCTTATAAATTATTCCAGGCTTTTCTCCCACTTTTTAACTAGTTCATTGTCAGTAGACAGTATCCCCCAATATTGTCTTAAAATATCCCTAATGCTATCAGCATCCATATTAAAGGGTGTTATGAAAGTGATAAGAGCATGTGTTTTTAGTCCTCACTGTTACATGGGTGACTCTGTTAGAGTGAATTTCACTCATACTAAGTTCATTTTCTATTTCCTCCCTCTCATAGTTCCCTAGAATAGGTTTGTATGTTCCTACCATCCTTTTATGTTGAACCTCTTCAATCAGTTCCTTAGCTAACTTTTCAGGATAGCCTCTTTTTAGGAACATCACTTACTTATCCCCTGATGTCATTCTTGCTGCACGCACCAGTTGTCCCTTCACCACCGATTTCGTTTGGTGGAAGGGGTAAGAGCTGTTAAAGTGCAGCAAGGAATTAGAGTACGTCTCTTTACGGAATATTCTTGCAGAGTATCTCTCTTTTATATTGTCTTTGAATAAATGAGCATCCAAGTAGAGGATGCACACCTCATTAAAGGAAATCATGAATTTCAAAAAGTTGGTAGTGCTATTCAAGTTTGTGACCACATCACTAGGCTTTAGTTCATCCCCTTTTAATAAGATAAAAATGTCGTCCAAGAACCTTGTATAGTAACAAAAGGAAGACATTAGTTCCATGTTCCCAAAAACATACTGAGCTTCCCACTGTGCCATCACTAAGTTGGCATAGCTGGCTCCACAAGGTGAGCCCATTGCTATGCCAACTTGCTGTAAGAAGATCCTGTCAAACATAAAAAAATTGTTAGATAAAATAATATCTAACAATTCTTCTACAACCCTAATTTACAAGTCTGGGGCTTCATGGTATCTCATTCTATCTACTATCCATTTGATTCCTGTGTCATGTGAGATTGAAAAATATAAATTGGTTACACTGATGGTGAAAAATTTCACATCCTTGTTATAGTGAATGTTGATCATATCTGCTAAAAAAGACCAAGAGTTTCCACATATTTGTTTCTCCTTCACCACATATTTTTTAGGATGTTATCCACAAATTATGCAGAGGCATAATTGATCAATGCCCTATAATCAACCAAAGGCCTCATAGGTGGATCGTGAATACTTTTTTTGAAATTTAAGGACACCAAACAGGGAAGGGATTCTAGGATCAGAATAGTTAAATAATTTAATGTTTGCACATCTATTAAACCCTCTATAAACAAGTTGTTTGACTTAATGTTTTTGTATGCCACCTTCATTTCATTCAAGCTCACTTTAACAGAAGTGTCACTGTTTAAGACTTTCCTCATCCTATCCTTGTAGTCTGTCACTTCAATTACTACCAGTCCTCCTCCCTTGTCAGGTTTTAAAATCCTTATAGGGAGTGTTCTCAAGTCTTTCAGTGCATCAATTTCTGTTGAGCTAACATTAACATTCTCTTTGTTTATTGCCTGCTTGCTTAGTTTTCTCAGTTCAAACTTACATAAGTTCTCATACACCACAAGTAAACGGTGGGTAGGGGGATTAAAAGTGCTTGCAACCCTAAAACATCACATTCGACTCGGTTATTACCCATTAGTAAAGTCAAGTTAAGTTTTCGTTTATACATTTTTATGTCTAATAATGTATTGGGTAAATAAAACCGACACACTGGAACAAAAGAGAAACCCTTTGGAAACAACTCAACTAACAAAGGGTTCACTTCATAATTTGTGTAATTGTAAATTTTGAAGTCTTCACTAGCATTTGGCAAAATGTTACAAACACCATCTTTTTCATTAACAGTCTTTGTGCTTAGCTGAGTTACCTCTTCTTCTTCGTGGCATTGTTCAAAGCATTCTTGTGGGCTGTCCTGGTGTTTTAGTATTGCCGATGGTTCTGGCCCTGTTCGTGTAAAAAATCCTGCTGCTCGTTTTCTTGGACTTGTGTATCCTCACTGTTGTTTTATCTCGTGTTTATTAAGTTTCCTGTGTAATCCTCAGTGACTTTTATATTATGATCGACAATATGTTGTACAGATGATGTCATTCCATTTATATTCCCCCTCAGACGAGCATCCTGATAGGTTACAAGGTTAGTGTTCTGGCCAATAGTGTTCTTATTAAATAGTACTGGGGGGTTAGGATAAGCGGTTCCTTTTTTAGAGTCCACTATGTCACAATTCAGTTTTTTAATTTTAGTAGCTACATTTCTGTTCATTTGTTGATCTATTGAATTGAAAATATGTTTATAATCATACTGGTATCTCATAAAGTCCCCGTATTTTTGTACTTCCTCATCTAATTTAGTAATTTCAATGGCCAAATCATTTATGGCTAGCTGATAATGTTTTGACATAAGTGAAATTAATTCCAAGCCATGTTTGTTGAATAACTGGATCAGTTCACTGTGAAACACCGACCGAGCTTCGAGACCGTTAGGATATTGCCAAGAGCGAAGTCCCTTAGGTACAATACCCTCTTTTGTACATTCATCAAAATAATTCACCTCTAGTTGAAATGTTTTAATTTTCATTAGTTTGGTGTCTAGGTTATATAGTTTTGTAGTTAGTGGTGTTGATGCTGGATTTACTCCAACCGATTGATCCTGTGGTGTCTCACCTGGAGTTCTAATGAGACAAGGCACTTCCTTAATCCAACAAGACACATTCGGAACTCCAAAAAGACTAGGAGGAATTCTTGAAGCTGTAGTATTGTTCGACCCCACATCGGTTTCAGTCAAAGCATTGTGCTGTTTCCCATTCACAGCACTAGAGGGGTTGTTAGGTGCACTTGCTAAACATGTAGATTACAGCACTTCTGCCTGCAAAGGACACGATACGATGTTGTTGGATAACTGGGTGTTAGGTGAGTTCTGTGAGCTCAGTACATCCACTCTTACAGCCAAGTTCTCCAGTCATTCGTTAATAACTTGTATTAAGGCTGTAAGGTTTCCTATATCATTTAGTTCATTGAAAACATCTCAGATGAATCACTGACAAAGCTCATTTCTGGTGACCTGTTATTTCTTATGATACTTTTAGTGATTTGTTGTCTTTTAGCTTTGTTTGATTTATTGTAACAAACCAAGAAAGCTAAATTGTATCATATAGCAATTACTTACCCCACTGCAAACTTTAATGCAATCATTCCCTGTGACATCCTTCAAGTGACTGATTATCACCCATAATCCATCTTTGCCTAGATATCAACAAGTATTTCTGCAGCACCTTTCTGAAGTCTGTGCATTACTTGACTCTAACATAACACTGAAGAGTCAAATCATACACAACCATATAACTTATCGGAGCAACAAAAAACAAAAATAAAAGAAAATGTGACAATTAACACACACTGTTAAAACTCCTGAAGCTATTAATCACAACAAAACCTTTTTTTAAATAACTATAAGGAATGATACTTCTAACAGCTTCCAGCTAGAATATTTTATTATCTCCCACCAAAATTTTCCACAGAAGAGTAAATACCTTCTGCTTCTTTATAGGTCACTCTAACACACTAAGCCCTTTTCTTGAAAAACTTGCTAAAGATATTGAAACTATACTCTACATTTTTGAGATAGTAATTCCTAAAATGAAAATCAGACCTATACATGGCTTACGTACTACCATTTCACATAATCATCTCTTCTTTAAAATTCATCTAATTTGTTGCTTAGATGTTCACTACCATCTGCATGGCTTAAACCCTACATCTTCACCACAGGTATCATCCCTCCCTACTCTTAAAAAACATCTTCTCCCTCCATTTGTTGACCTGTTATAAATCTACTAAACAGACACTTTCTAGAAAGCCATACTCACAAACATTAAGCATGCAATAGTGAGTCTCACTTCAAAATAAAAGTATATTAAACTGACCATTTTTCAAGCTTGTTGCTTTGCTCTACTTGCTATCTAAGATCCTTGAAAAAATATTATTCCTGTCCTATGCTTCATGAAGACTTATATGACCTTTTTCTGCTTCCACAGCACATATTTAGAACCAGTTATAGAATATATATCTATTAAATTATATTTGAATGTCTGTACAAAATCTTTATGTCAAGAAATGTTATCTGAGCCTCATTTCCAGACATACTGAATATTTTCATTTGTGTGAAGCAAACACTCCTATTTTGCAGGTTTGACTTGGTTTACTGTGTATGCTTCCATCTTAAATGCTTCAAGGCTATCTATCTTATAAAACTCAAGCAGTTAAATGTAAACCTTGCCAAATTACACCTTTTGTACCACCCACTGTGTCTCCTAAGATACGACCCTGCAACTCCTCTTTTTACCGTCTTTATTAATGATGTGTAGCAGGTCTTCTCTCTTATTTAATATAAAAATGACTCATCATTGCTATATCTGTCCCCATCCATTACTAAAGTGTAAGTCCCTAAAATATATATTTCACTAGTAATAAAATTGATGCTGGGCTCTGGCATACTCTTTGATACTAAAACGTATATTCCATTCATGACAGATTCACATAATTTTGTTTGCTCAGATGTCCTTGCCAAAATCCTTTGTAAACTCCAGCAATGACATGGTAGACTCTCCAAAAGTGATAGTCTTCATATCTGAAAGCTCAAAAACTAACCAAAGTTTGGGTTACTTCTCTGGGTCACTATATATGTCACAAGATGACAAGATTTAGAACTTCTTGAGGGATGATGCTTCCAGGCCTTTGGCATATGTGTTTTATTTTCACATACCTGTTAATACGCATGATTATGAATTCTGAAGCAAGCATAAAGTAAGCTGCTAAGTTTGCCACAGATTTGTATTGCTTTTTTTTATTTTATTCATTTAATAAATTAGAGGATAACCTCTTCTCAGAATATTGCTAGATCACTGCCTAGTTAAGTGATATGACCAGAGGCACACAGTAGACAAATGGAGGATGAGGAATCCAAACACTGGACTACAGAATAACATTCATGGTTCATAGCGTAATTAATCCTCTATACCAAACTGCCAGGAACATTCAGTACAAAGACTTCATCACTATCCATTTATTCAGTCTGGATTGTTTGAGTTAACAAACCACCTTTCTATGGTTGAGATTTAATATGCATGCATATATCTCTGTTCTCATTGGTAATCTTCAGTGTCCCATACTCTTTCAAGGTACCAGCCTGTTCAAACTATGACATCCTTAAATGTGATCTTAGTACTTTTTGGAAATCAATTATCCATTACACTGACTTCATTTTCTTCAATAATGTTATGGATTGGTTTCAATAGGTGGAAAACCCACCCCCCCACACACACACCTCTGCCTATACGTGAAATGACTGTTAAATGACAGCTTGTAGACTTGTCAGACACTTTTAAGAGTGGTTTTACAGTTTACAAGCTATAGATAAGAGATCACAATTGCAGTCAGTTATAAACAGCTTATAACATGTCAGTTATGTTTTTAAATCTAGTGTAACCAAGTAAATAAAATCAATTAAATAAAATTTAGAAAAAATGGGACAGTCTGACAGTTCTCAATTTGTCTGTTAAGCGACTGTGATTGCAGTTGTTTAACTTGAAAGCTTCTAAGCTATCAAACTTTTTTAATGAAATGTTCCACTTCTTCCTACAAAAGGGTACCAGTAACAAGAGTGCTGGTCATCCCAGTGTTGTTATGACACTGTTTGGCTACCTTATTACCAGACAGTGTAGTAAGGCAGCTGACCTCTTTCTCTGCACTAAAATTATTCTGAAAAGATTATTTTGCAATGTCACTCCCTGGGATTCAGTAACCTGTTTTCTCAAGTGCAGGAATAGTGTAGCAGCTCCTGCATGGAATATGGCCATTGAGTGATCCAGTAAACAAAGCTGGGATTGTGCACAAGCCTGCCAGCACTATTCTTGCATGGACATCACTGAATAATGCTAATTACCTCATTTGCTGGTGAAAACCATGCAAATGAGGTGAATTAGTGATTCAGTAAGCAGGCAGGCATCCGTGCAAGAACAGTGTGAGGTGCAAAAATGTATTCGGTTACTAGCAGAATACATTTCTGGAAAAATCAAAATGGAGGGTTAACAGCTCAAAGTAAAGCATGTATTATAATCCTTAGGCATGCCAATGGACAAATATATGGTCATTGGCATGACAAATTGTTGCAAATTTATAAAAATCAAAGTTTTTTTTTTTTGGCCAATTTCAGCCATTCAAGCATAGGGCAGCGGTGCTCAAACGGGATAGTGCTGAAAAAAATGTGGAAAGGCAATTTTAACTGAAATTTCCATTTTACCATTATAGTCTATGGCATGCAGAACAATAACAGGTAACACTGGTTAAGGAGGAGAGGTTGTGCTCTAGTGGTATAACTAGCGATTAAGCCAGTGGGGTATGCAAATGAGCAAATTTTACTGAATTACTAAATGGGAGACCAGTCTCTGGCTGCACCTAAATGTGTAGAAGCTATAAAGCAGTAGTGTAAGCAGGAGAAGCAGCTGACATGAAAAGGGGGTGTGTCATGATTGGTGTAAGCACATTATAGCTCCACGGCTCCCATTTGAGCTTAGCTAAGCACAGCTTAGCAAGGGTGTGTGCCTGAGGCTGTATTGACTTATTCCATGAAATGTAGAGCATGTTCCCATCTAGGGACAGACATTTCTGCTTCAAAGTATTTACTTAAGCTAAATGGGTTTGCAAGGGGTGCACCTGGTCTAAAACACAAAAATAAAAAAAAAATAAAAAATCAGGAAATAGCAGGAACTAACCTTAAATGGGCTATCTTCTGTGACCTACTATACAGAGGCACAGTTAACTAATCTAAGAAGGGTGGCGAAAGCCAAACACACTCTGGCTAGGCTTGTAAATGCCCTAGGGCAGATAGCCTAGTATCAACCTATGAACCTATGACTGTTTACATTTGGGTACCGGGTTTGTGCGGTGTGCCTTGGGGCCTAAGAGGTGTGGAAATGGGAAGGGAAAAAAGAAAAAAAAAGGAAAATAACAGAATAAAAGCAATCAAGTACAAATAAAATAGTAAGGAGGTGGAATGTATCATAGCCAGCCAATCATAAGGCAACATCTGCAGCACAACAGTATAAACTGTGCAAACACCTTTTAGTCTGGTTTTCCCACAAACCTTGCACCACTGGTGTACACATGTAGGGGAATTTTAACCACAAAAATTTTAGGGGCTGCCATTGCTTTGATCTATCAATATGTGCTGAGGGTAGTGAGGAGGATAATGCTGACAACTGCCCCAGGAAGAGGAGAAGAGTGTTCAGACCCAGGGTAACCTACCAGGGGCTAGATGATCTGGAGAGAGTAGAGCACTACAGGGTGGACAGAAACATATGTCAGTAAATCATTGAGCTGTGCCGGCCTCAACGCAGACCCAGAGACAACAGAGGGGAAACCATCCTAGTGGATACAAAGGTATGTGTATCCTTAAGAATACTAGCTACAGGTACTTTCCAAAGACCTACTGGGAACATGATGGGGTTTCACAGGCATCTCATCCAGGGTATTCCACCAGCTCCTGGATGCCATGCTACCACATGCCAGTGAGCACATTTACTTCCCCAACACCCGTGAGGAGAGGACCAGCAATATGCATCTCTTCCACCATGTAGCAGACTACCCGGAGGTACTGGGTGCGATAGATTGCACGCACATCCACATCAAATCACCACCCGGAGAACAGGGTAGGGTCTACATAAATTGCAAGGCCTTCCCCTCCATCAACTGCCAGGTCATGTGCAATGCCCAGGGCATTATCATGAATGTGTGCGCTGGCAGCCCTGGAAGCTATCATGACTCCAACATCTGGGATTTATCACAGCTGTACCAGTCATTTCCAGTGGGGACATCCCGTATGGCCATCTGGTGGGGGATGCTGGCTATGGACTAGAGCCATGGATGCTGACACCCATCAGAAATGCACATACACCCAATCAAGAATGCCATAATGAGGCATGCACACAAACCAGGATCATTACAGAGTGTGTGTTTGGGATTCTCAAGTCACAGTTCCGCTGCCTTGACATATCTGGTGGAGCCTTGCAGTACTCTTCAGCCACATGTGTACACATGTTCATAATGTGTGCCATGCTACATAATATGATCCTCCGGAAACAGCTGCAGCAGGAGCAGCATGGGGAAGGGCCACACAGCCCCCCACCATTGCCAAGGTTCCCACAGGCACAGAGGGACTCAGAGGAAGAAGCCCTTGAGCCAACTCCTGTAGGCAGACAGAGATGTGCCCAGTATGCCCAGGCCTTGGCAAAGAGGCAACTCATAGCACACACACACTGACACTGTAGGGACCCAGGTACTGACACCTCTCTCTGACTTGCACACACAGTAAAATGGATGCCACACACATCACACTACCTGTAGCTTACCATGTATAGGCAGTATACTGCATACATCTGACAGAGTCAGCACTCACCCACCTTCCCCAGAACTGCCACAGGCACAAGTTATGTCAGTCTTAGAAGACAACAAAGTACAGTTACCGTCCAAAGGTCATAGTCCCAAACAAAAAGCAGAGATAATATAATAAAACTAGACTCGGCCACCACGAAATAGTATAAAATCCAGACTTTATTTAAAATGAGCGCTTCCACGTGCTGTCATAGCACGCTTCCTCAGATTTCATTTTATTATTCAAAACTCAACGTTTAAATACCATCACCAAATTCACTTAATCATTTAATTAAGGACAATCAATCTCACCTGAAAACAATTATAACAGTGGTGTGTAGCAATCTAAAACTATCATCATAAAGATTGATAGCCAGTGCTTGATTCAATCGCAGCAGAAGCAAAAACAGCATACTCTTTCATTATAAAAATGAAAATCTCCCATTTGTAGATAGCATGCTATTAATATAGTACACTATCAAACATCAAAAATCAATAATAACATAAAAACTAATAACCTAAAAATATATGCATATATATGCAGTTCTAATGAAATAATTAATGTATTATATAAACATGTATATATGACTAGCCAGCTATAAAAATGCATATAACACATATCACAGAAGCAATAATGTAAATATAAATAAATACCCTTCATGTTTATATATCTGAATAGTTAATATAGAACTATTTTATTATGAAAGTTCAATATAGCAATATTCCAACTATTCATGTTATACTTTATTCACTTAAAGTTCCCTTTACAAAAAATTTAAATGTATCTATCTAACAGTTATATATGTGAACTCAAATGTTTAAAACAGGCATTAAGAGATAGTAAAATATAATCAACTATGTTAAGCCCTCATTACTGTATGTCAGTCTTCTAAACAATGAATGAATGAAGTAGTATGCTCTGGTAGCATATTTATGGTATTGCTGCATGCATGTAAGGGAATGGGGTGGCCTACATGAGGTGGCAGTAGACAAGTGACATCTATGTGGGACACCAGAAAATGTCTGCCAGATACTGGCTTCCCCACACTAGCAGTATTATCCAAGGTGACAAATCCCACTGCAGTATATGCAGGGGGCCAACTAAGGGGGGGGGGGGTCATAGGTCACATGCATGGATGTCAATGTGGGGATCCCATACTCACCCCTCATACTCACCCAGCAAGTCAGCCATAGAAAACCATAAAGGAATGTCTGGCAAAGGCCCACAAATGGTGACAATGATGGAATACCCCTTATAGACTTACACAGTGATATCACAGCAGGCCTTGCAGTTGCAGTAAGGCTCTGAAGGGTAAGAAGTCTGAAACTCAATTGTATGCCATTACAATCTAACCTGTAGTCTCTAGTGATATGCCTCTATTCTCCAAGACAGGGCACGATACTATGCTAAACGGAACCAAAATGTAAAGCCAATAACAGCACAGAGTATGTGCAAATGTGTACCATTGACAGGTGTGCCCCCCACACCCATATTCCCATAGAAATGCAGTAACATGTAAGTTTGTAGGGTAATAACAACAGAGCACACATTGCCAAAGCTGTCCCAATCAACATGATAACTTGTTGCATGTCCACAATATGCAGGGGTCAATGATCTATGTATATGCATGGGAAATACTGTCATGATGTGGGCAGCACTTACTCCCAGCTGTTGTGTGTTAGTGGCCTAGATACACTACTGTGGTAGACAGGGCCATGTTCCATGAATCGCAGTGCCAACTATTTTGCATGTCAGTTACACCTTTGGTGGGAGTTGTACACACTGTCCAGATGTCAATATCCATTACTGATGGTAAGCTGAACAGGTCATGGAGAGGGGGCCACACATATGAACAGTACACAGGTCAGAGTAACATACACAGTTCCTACCATACCTTCCAACTGTACAGACCTTTTGCAGAATGTACAGAGGTTTACATCATATTTGTGGAGTCTTTACCATGAAATAGTGGCTGTGTGTCAAATCACTGGCAAACCACGAAAGTCTAAAGTCAGAAAATAATGATGGATTGTAGTGTCTCAGACTTTATACCCTATAGAAATGCATGCTAATGCAAAATCTGTTATTGTATCACCTTTCTAGGTTTGTAAAGCCAATATTAAAATGGTCCCTATATTTAAGCCTTTGCCACCTAATTACTTATGACTTTGTCCAGATGTCTGGCTCTCATATGTAGAGAGGTATGGTGTCTAGTAGCACAGCAGGTAACTGAAGGTCAGTGTACTGGCAGGTCATAAAAGGCTGCCACCTTACTGTGTCAGCATTGACAACATGTCAAGGCCAACAGCCATGCCCCTGTAATGGCAGGGTGTCACAGAAGGAGCACAAGTATGCCTTGTATGTCTGTTCTGCTTGTCCTAACATTGCATTTGCCTGCAAGGTATTTGCAAAACAAGAAACAGTCATGTCAAAACATCAGTGGCAGGCAGTGGAGAAGCAGATGTCACACTCATAACAGAAAGCAAGCAAGTAACAAACTAGTCCCCCAACTGTCTATGTATGGCAGAACAGTATCAACACCCTGTCCCCATGTGTGGGCCTTCATCTGACTGTCATATGTGGGCCTGTCCAGATGTCAGAGTCAGTGACAGTTTGACAGCTAGGCCAACATGTAGCCACATAATAACATAGTAACAGAAACTGAGGACCCCAGCAGATGTAGTGGTGCAATGATGGACACCCTGCCAAATAGGTTTGCTCAGAGGTATGTAGTCTATGATCTTCTGTGTGATGTTATGGCATTTACCATGCTCACACCAGAATTCCAAATATATAACAGCAGCCACTGTGGGCAAAGCCTGTGACCGGACTACAGAAGGATAAAGAGACACACACAAGGGGGAGGGGAACTACTGGCCAAACAAATGGAGAATGTGCACACCAGAGCACATTTTGCAGTAAGAAAGGTGCACTGCAGTGTATGGAATCAGTAAGCATCACCTGCAAATAGTCAAACACACACACATAAGTGGAGGTCCACAACAAATCAAACCCCAAGTAAAGGACACCTCAGAGGCAAAAACACATGAGAACTTCCCAAACTTATACACCACAGACCAAGCATACTCCACACACCAGGGTCCTGCAAACACTAAGGCCTTACCATATATACAACATATTACTCATAGAAGACTCCACTGTGAGACACACAGATGTACACACACCAGGCAGGATAAGGAGAAAGTCACAATTACTTGTTTGGCAGGTGCCATAATCTGCCATATCACACATGCACTCAAGTCACCCCACAACAGGTACAGGTATCACACTAGCCTGGTCCATGGTGGTGTGAATGATGTCAGAAGTACCTCATGGACTATAGAAAGACAGACATGATGCAGCATGCTGTATATGTGTCCCATGCATGTATGTCCCTAGCCATAAGCAGCATCCTGCTGTCACCCAGAGTGATGGATCAATACGAACAGAATATGATTGTCAGTAACAACTGACTCACTTACCATTGTCACCCTAGGGGGATCCATTGCCTGGCAGCCTGGGAACATATGAGTGACAGAATGCACTGCCTTGCTAAAGATGGCCTGCATTAGTGCCACATGGCCTACAGGCCTCTGGCAAAGGCCCATGCCTCACCCATAGTGCCACTGTAGGGAATGTCATGGGGTCCATAATACCAACATAACACAGTCAACAAAATGCAAGTGAAAGGCCATGCTGCTAAATGCTAGTAGCATACCTCTCAACCTCATAGAGCAAGAAATCTGGACAAAGCCATACATAATGGTAGGATAAAGGCCCAACTACAGGGACACCTTTGAAATAATGCTCTCATAATGTTAGAAAGGTGACAGAATAACAAGGGGGGGTGTAATAGCATGGATGTCATGAAGGGTGTGAAGTCTGAAACTCTAATGTTTGGTCATTATTCCCTGACTGCAACCCTGAGTGATATGCAACAAACTAGCTAGAAAACCACAATGTTAAGGGTAACTGACCAGATATGAGAGGCATGAAACTGGATAATCTGTGAGAATCTGTACAGTTGAGAGGTATGGCCACACCAGGATATGACCTTTCAGGCAAGCAGAATACCGCACATCCAGGAGATACCCAGCCAGTATATCACCAAGGTGCTGGATCTTTTACACAGCTTCATTATTCAATCATCTGTAGCCACACCTCCCAACTGGATGGATTGTGCAACAGTGTCTAGCCTTTGCCTCATAATATTGTTCTGTACATCATTCATCATGTATTTCTCTGGTAAATAACTGTGATGATCCGATTATATCTGTCAGTAAGTACTGACACAATAAAGTTCAGTGTCAAACATTACATAAGTCAGAAAACGTCTGCTAAAACAAACTCTGTAACTCAAGCAACTCATACATTAATAAGATCAATAGTTACAGTATCCCCCAATGTTTGGGCCATTGTTTCCCCATATTGGCAGCCTATCTCCAGATAGCTTGCACAAACAGGTTGCAATGTATGGCTGTAGCATACAACACAGACTAGAGTTACAACTGTTCCTGGAATGGATTACCACACTTACTATAGAAGGTCATACTGGGCATGCTCCTACAAATAAAGCCCATGTCTGAAACCACAACAGACTATATATATGTATTGTGCAGATGTCTGTATACACATGGCTATGTACACCTAACTGTCTCCAAACACACCCATTAGACAGGATTACCCACAGCCAGCTGTAGGTGACCCATATGTGGTATATCTGTATCTGTTGCATGTGATAAGCACACATATATATGGGCTACATATTGCAATATGTCAAGCATATACACACAGAGGCAGACAGATAGTGATAGACTGAGACACACAGGGAGACACACACACAGAGTGAGTCATACACAGGGATACCCTGAATAGCAGAGAGTGATGTCCTGCTGCAGACAGTTGCATACCAACTGTAACCACTGGTATGTGCCAGCATGAAGATGAGATTCATTGTCTGATAGTACTGAAGTGGGGGTTGTAATATCACATAACTTACCTTTGTGTGTGTGTGTGTGTGTGTGTGTGTGTGTGTGTGTGTGTGTGTGTGTGTGTGTGTGTGTGTGTGTGCGTGTGTATAGGTCTAAGTATTATGATGCCTTACCGACCCAGTACACTTCCCATTGCCCTACTTTACAAGATCTGCTGATGTCATTTACCTTAGAAGTACCTTTGGGCTGGCCTCATCCCTATAAGCTTTGTTGTGTATGCGATAACTGCATAACACTGTAGTACAAATAACTAGTTAGGTAGGGGTTCTAATCTCAGTCCTGGCAAATGTAAAAATGTGTGTGTATGTGTTTGTAGGTTAAAGATTTTGAGCCCATTCAACCCAGTACACTTTCCATTGCCCTACTGTAGCATTTCTGCTGATGTCAGTCACCTTAGAAGTACCTTTAGGCAGCCCTCACCCCTATAAGCTCTGTGGTATCTGTGATAACTGCGTAACTCTGTAGTACAAATAGCTAGTTAAGTAGGGGGTTCTAATCGCAGTCCTTGCAAGTGTAAAAGTGTGTGTGTTTGTAGGTTAAAGTTTTTGAGCCCATTCACACACAGTACACTTCCCATTGCCCTACTGTAGCAGTTCTGCTGATGTCAATCACCTTAGAAGTACCTTTGGGTAACTCTCAGCCCTATAAGCTCTGTGATGCGTGTGATAACTGTGTAACACTATAGTACAAATAACTAGTTAGGTAGAGGTTCTAATGAAATGTAAAAGTGTGTGTGTGTGTGTGTGTGTGTGTCTGTGTGTGTGTGTGTGTGTGTGTGTGTGTGTAGGTTAAACATTTTGAGCCCATTCACACCCAGTACATTGTGTGTGTGTGTGTGTGTGTGTGTGTGTGTGTGTGTGTGTGTGTGTGTGTGTGTAGGTTAAATATTTTGAGCCCATTCACACCTCTACATGACGACTCAAAACATGCATCTGGTGACACTTGCTGTGACACTTGCAACAGGGCTGGACAGGAAGCAGTCCTCCTTCAAGCAGCCCTGTCCATCTGCCTGTGTGGAACCTTCCCTGCACTCCGGCTATGGCAAGTGTCTACACTCACACTTGCCATAGTCACCACACTAGCCTGTTTCATGCTACTACTCACCAACTGTCCATTATCTGTGGGCACTGGGGACAGGGTATGTGTGGGCATCGTGACTGTGTGCAGGGATGTTGTGGACAACAGTAGGATGCCAACCGATGGCACAGATTCAGCCCTTGACAACCCCACCTGTGCCTCACTATAACTATCATCATTGTCAGAGTCCGCAGAGACACTGACGTCAGGTTCCATGCGGGAGGCACAACCCCCATTGCCACCTGTGAGGGGAAGACAACATATGTGAATTAATACCTGCACTATAAGGTTGGCTGGTACATACACACACACACACACACACACACACACACACACACACACACACACACACACACACACACACACACACATACAGGTGATGTGGCACAAAGACATTACACAGACCTCACAATACCCAAATGGTGACATGCATGATACACAGTCAGACCACAACATACACACTCTGGACAGACCCTCAACATCATGCAGTTCAGCCATTATCACTCCATGTTACTAACAATATAAACCTCTGGAATATATGAGTAGTGTTAGCAGGTGATGGTCCTTCACCTAGCATGCACTGCACCCATGTACACATTATTGCTGTTCACGTGTATAGCACAGTGGCAACTCCTACAGAACATATCTCACAACAGATATGCTCAGAATTAGTCCAAAATGACAAAAAATACACCGAACCCACAGACATTGCCAACATCCTAGCTGACAGGTTCAGCGCAAACTTCTCCCACCACCCACCGAAAGGGCAAATATCTATCCCAGCAGAGTGCTGCCCCCCTGACATGTCAGATGCTCAGGTAAGAGCCGCCTCCAAAGCAAAAACACAGCATCAATGGGACCAGATGGTGCCCGGCTGCGTCTACATGAACTCAAAGAAGAGCTAAACCCAAACATAAAACTACTGTTCAATCTCAGCCTTACTACAGGATATGTGCCCAAAGAGTGGCGTACAGCAACAGTGGTCCCTCTCCATAAAGGTGGTGCCTCAACGGATCCTGGAAACTATCACCCCATAAGCCTGACTAGCTTGGTCTGCAAAGCTATGGAAAGGATCATCATGGACCTCATAAATAAAGATATTGGGACCTACAAACACTGGATCCTACCCAGTTCGGCTTTGTTAAGGGCAGATCCTGCCTCTTAAACCTGGTTGATTTCTTTGAAACAGTCACCAAGGCCATTGACGAGGGAAGGTGGTCCACACAGCCTACCTGGACCTCGCAAAGCCTTCGATACAATACCACTCGGGCATTATAGATAAGCTCACTAGCTTAAATATAAACCCCTATGTCACTAGATGGATTGCAAACTGGCTCAAGGACAGAACCCACATGGTTAGAATTGCTGGAGCCATGTCAGACTCCAAACCAGTTACAAGTGGTGTCCCACAAGGCTCAGTCCTGGGACCTCTCTTGTTCGGTATATATTTCTCGGAGGTACAGGCCAACACGGAAGGACTGTGGCTGACCAAGTTTGCAGATGACTGCAAACTGGCCCCATAATCGACTCTCCAGCCGACACAAGCATCCTCCAAAAGGGCCTCATAGAAACAGACAACTGGTGCCAGAGCCATGGCCTCAAGCTAAATGCCAAAAGTGTATAGTCATCCCTTTGGCAAAAACAAAGTGCCACAAATTACCACATAGGTGGAAATCCATTAAGTACAGAAGAAGTAATTAGGGACCTGGGGACCCAAGTTGATAGCAATCTCTCATTTGACAACCACGTGGCCAAAGTGGTTAGAAAAACATTTTATATAGCCCACCTAATCATGAAGGGATTCACATTTAGATCAGGGAGGTCATCGTGCCTCTTTACTCATCCCTCATCAGGCCCATAATTGAGTACAATGCCCCTTTGGGATGTACCTTACCAGACACCTGCAGCAACTGGAAAGACCCCAAAAGTACCTCACCAAGAGGATCAAAGGGCTCAAACAGATGCCATATGCTGCCCGGTTAAAGAAACTCCAGCTCTACTCAGTGGCATACCACCTGTTCAGAGGCGATCTGTGCCTGACGTATAAAGCCATGTCCAACCCAGAATTAATGGACATGCTGCACCTCAGAAAATCCAAATCCCATCGAGCCACGCCGACAGACTTGAACCTCAGCACTGAAATAAATAGGACATGCTGGAGGGACAGATTCATAACCCAGAGGCTCCTTCACTCTGGAATAAAATCCCAGTCCAGGTTAGGCAGAGTCCCTCATTGACTCTCTTCAAGAGGAATCTTGATGAGTGGATGGGAGATCGTAGGTTTACCCCGGGTATCACTTCTGTGTCACTGTTAGATAGAGGCACAGTATACTAACCTCGAAAAAGGGCATAGCAAAATAAATTTAAAATGGGTGGCGAAAGCCAAACACATTCTGGCTAGGCTTATAAATGCCCTAGGGCAGATAGCCTAGTATGAACCTATGAACCTATGAACCTATGAACCGTACAAATCTTCGCAGAATATGTAGATGTCTGGCTCATATGTTTGCTCTGTTCCTCATAACTCCTGTGTTTGTCTGATACATTACTGGGATGATCTGAGGATTGATGTCACTAATTAATGACATACATTTGAGTGTCAGTCTCCAAAACCTGCAGTAAGTGTATGTTAAAACAAATCCTGTTACACCTGCAACTTTATAAGCTTACAGTGCATATGATAAGTGTTCACACCTCTGTTAACATGCCAGGTTCTTGTAATATATCAAATGAGACCACAATAATTAATTTCAAAACATTGACTACCTTTAATGTGACATATCACCTGTGCAATCTAATTGGTAAACAAACAAATGTGTTAGATGTAAAATGTAATAAATGAATTACGTGCAATAGTGTGGTTGCATAAGTGTGCACACACCCTTAAACTGATACTTTGTTGAAGTACCTTTTGATTTAATTACAACATGCAGTCTTCTTGGGAAGGAGTCTATCAGCATGGCACATCTTTACTTGGCATTATTTGGCCACTCTTCTTTGCTAAAACCCTCCAACTGTCAGATTGCAGGGGCATATCATGTGCACAGCCCTATTCAGGTCACACCACAGATTTTCTATCAGAGTTTGGTCTGGGCTCTGGCTGGGCCAGTCCATAACCTTGGTTGTGTTCTGATGGAGCCATTCCTAGGTTGATTTGGATGTATGCTTCGGGTCATTGTCATCTGGAAAGGTGAAACCCCTCTTCATCTTCAACTTTCTGGTAGATGCCTGATAGTTTTGGGCCAAAAGTGAGTCGTATTTGGAACTGTTCATAATTCCCTCCTCCTTGACTAAAGTCCCAGTTCCAGCTTATGAATAGCAACCCCAAAGCAGGACACTGCCACCACCATGCCTCACTGTGTGGATGGTCATCGGGTGATGTAAAGTGTTGCTTGTGCACCAGATGTACCTTTTGGAATTGTGGCTGAAAAGTTGATCCTTGGTCTCATTACACCATAAGCATTTTCAGACATGCTCTTGGGAGATGATGTAATGTTTTGCAAATTGTAGCCAGGCCTGGATGTTTTTCTGTGTGGGAAAATGCTTCCATCTTCCAATCCTGCCCCATAGGCCAGTCTTAAAGAGAATATGGGAGGTTTTGTCATGTGTAGTACACAACCAGTACTTGCCAGAGATTCCTGCAACTCCTTCAGTGTTGCTGTATGTTTCCTGGCAGGTTCCCTGACCGGTTTTTGTCATGTCTTTTTATCTGTTTTGGGGGACGTCCAGTTCTTTGCAGTGATACTGTTGTCCCATATCTACTCCACCTTTTGATGACTGTCTTCACTGTGTTTCATGGTATATGCAATGCTGTGGTAATGTTTGTACCCTACTCCTGACTGATACGTTTCAACACTGAAATCCCTTTGATGCTTTGTAAGCTCTTTGCGAATCATGACTTTTGCTGTAGAAGGCAACTGACTAAATATCAGGAATATCCTACTAGGACAGCAGACCATTATTTGGTGTTATTCAGAGTCTCTTCACTTGATGGCAGGTGTCTACCCAAGCAGTCTGAATGTTATAATTAAATCACAAGCTGCTACAACAAAGTATCAGTTGATGGGTGTGCACACGTATGCATCCAGCTTATTGTAATTATTGTATCCTTCATATTTGGTCCCCTGACAGATTTGTTTGTTTGTTTTTCAAGTGAATTGTTCAGGTTATAGGTCATATTAAAGGTGGGAAAATGTGTGGAATGAAATATTGTGGTCTCATTTTTTTTATATCACAAACACCTGGCATCTTAACAGGGGTGAGTACACTTTTTATATCCACTTTATTAGAGTAATATTTCAAATATGTACCTATTTTCAGGCCTTTGTCCCCTCATTTTTCAGTCTCTGTCCAGATTTCTTGCACAGACAGGTTGTGAGGTATGCTATGGAAATGTTACATCTCCTGCTTATAGGCCCTTGTGGTGCCCACTGTGATGCAATGCAGTTAACACAACAGGACAATTAAAAGGTGGAAGCAGGAACAGTCCAAACACCACAAGACTACGAAAGATTCAGTTTACTAATACCAAACTTAAAACAATTAGATACAAATAAAACACATTACATTTAGCTTTCATCAGTAATAAGACTTCTTCAGAATATCAAGATGCTGTCTGTTCACACATTATATACAATCCCACTGATTAAACTAATTAAACAGTTACATCATTTCCTCCTCACAAAATTAAAAAACAGGAAATACATAGCCCATAATAAACAATCCAGATGTACAAAACCACAAAAGAGTTTTTCTCAACAGAAATTCCTTTAAATAAAAATAATTGCTTTAATTTTAAAAGGTTGTAAGGACATTTTCTCATTCAAACCAGGGGCAATGTGAATTAAGTCTAATTTGCCACTTTAATTCTAAATATTCCAGGTATTCATCCACAGGTCCCCCCTCTCCCCAGATCTACTTGTTCAAGAATATAAAACCAAAATTATGTTTATTATTAATATTAATGTGCTTAAATAAAGCATTATTAATATTCTTCTGTTTTATATCATATAGGTGTTGTATACCCTGTGTGAAAGCATTTTTGTTTTCCCTCATTAGAAACCTTTACAGTTTTACATACATAATATAGACCACCCCTTTAGTGTAACAATACATTCTCTTTCTATTAATAATCCGTCCATAATTATCCAACTTAAAACTATCAGTGTCCATCATATAGGGACACTGAGCACATCTACCACACTTAAAAGTACCCGTGCCCTGAGTGTTAATCTTCTCTTTTTCTAGGAGTCCTTTAATTGAGGTATTTTTCTTATAGATTATAGTGGGTTTAATGCCTAGTTTCTCCAGGACCCCAGCATCGTTCTCAAAAATTTTCCAATATTTATTAATAACGTGTCTAATGTCCTCAAAATTGTATGAAAAAGTAAGTATTAAACCACGTGTAAAACCAATATCTCCATGTCCATTGTTGTTACTCACATCTCGTTCATTTTCTCTCCTGTAGCCTAATAGGGCCTTGAAATGCCCATTTAACCTTTTAGTTTTCACTTCCTGGATAATATCAGATACAAAGGGTTCAGGGTACCCTCTCCTCTGTAACATACCATTCAATTTATCACATTCATCAGAAAAATCTTTAAGGTCCGAGACCATCCTGGCTAGTCTAACACATTGACCCTTCATTAGAGCTTTCTTCTGATGTATAGGGTGCACTAGTAAGTGCAATAATGTGTTAGAATATGTAGGTTTCCTATAGAGCTTGGATAAAAAACATTTATTTTCATAATCTTTCTCTATAGTAATGTCCAAATAATGGATACAGTCATAGTCCTTGACCATAGTAAATTTTAGAAAACTGGTTGTGTTGTTAATATAAGAAAAGAACCTATTCAGGTCATCCTCAGTTTCCCTCCAAAACAGAACAATATCATCCAGGTACCGCCCATACAGTACCCATGAAGTCCTGAATTCAGAATTAAGTATGTACATATCTTCCCATTGTGCTAAGACAATGTTAGCAAATATGGGCGCACAACATGCACCCATAGCTACACCCGTTTTTTGCTTAAATAAATGTCCATTCTGAATTCAGGACTTCATGGGTACTGTATGGGCGGTACCTGGATGATATTGTTCTGTTTTGAGGAAACTGAGGATGACCTGAATAGGTTCTTTTCTTATATTAACAACACAACCAATTTTCTAAAATTTACTATGGTCAAGGACTATGACTGTATCCATTATTTGGACATTACTATAGAGAAAGATTATGAAAATAAATGTTTTTTATCCAAGCTCTATAGGAAACCTACATATTCTAACACATTATTGCACTTTACTAGCACCTATACATCAGAAGAAAGCTCTAATGAAGGGTCAATGTGTTAGACTAGCCAGGATGGTCTCGACCTTAAAGATTTTTCTGATGAATGTGATAAATTGAATGGTATGTTACAGAGGAGGTACCTGAACCCTTTGTATCTGATATTATCCAGGAAGTGAAACTAAAGGTTAAATGGGCATTTCAAGCCCTATTAGGCTACAGGAGAGAAATGAACAGATGAGTAACAATGGACATGGAGATATTGGTTTTACACGTGGTTTAATACTTACTTTTCATACAATTTTGAGGACATTAGACCGTTATTAATAAATATTGGAAAAATTTTGAGAACGATGCTGGGGTCCTGAGAAACTAGGCATTAAAACCCACTATAATATAAGAAAAATACCTCATAAAGGACTCCTAGAAAAGAGAAGATTAACACTCGGGCACGGTACTTTTAAGTGTGTAGATGTGATCAGTGTCATATGATGGACACTGATAGTTTTAAGGATAATTATGGATTATTAATAGAAAGAGAATGTATTGTTACACTAAAGGGTGGTCTATATTGCATGTAAAACTGTAAAGGTTTCTGAGGGAAAACAAAAATGCTTTCAGACACAGGGTAACCAACACCTATATGATATAAAACAGAAGAATATTAATAATGCTTTATTTAATAATAAACATAATTTTTGGTTTTATATTCTTGAACAAGTAGATCTGAGAGGGGGACCTGTGGATGAATACCTGAATATTTAGAATTAAAGTGGCAAATTAGACTTAATTCACATTGCCCCTGGTTTGAATGAGAAAATGTCCTTACAACCTTTTAAAATTAAAGCAATTATTTTTATTTAAAGGAATTTCTGTTGAGAAAACTCTTTGTGGTTTTGTACATCTGATTGTTTATTATGGGCTATGTATTCTGTTTTTAATTTTGTGAGGAGGAAATGATGTAACTGTTTAATTAGTTTAATCAGGATTGTATATAATGTGTGAACAGACAGCATCTTGATATTCTGAAGAAGTCTTATTACTGACGAAAGCGCTAAATGTAATGTGTTTTATTTGTATCTAATTGTTTTAAGTTTGGTATTAGTAAACTGAATCTTTCGTAGTCTTGTGGTGTTTGGACTGTTCCTGCTTCTGCCTTTTAATAGTTTTGTCGTTTTGGTTCCAAGTTTGGTTGCACAACAGGACAATTCCATACTCACCAGCTTCAGGCTGCTGTCACACATCCAGACCAGAAGGACCTATGTAGTTGTGGGAGAGAGGTATTGTCAGCAGACTCACATGTGGCATTGTTATAAGATAAATGCAGCTTTTCTGCACATTTACAGTACAAGCTCCAGTACTACACAATTTGCTTTCCTTCATCCTAGATGTACACATATGTGCATTACAAAACCCAACCACAACTGCATTCTGACTGACATATGTATCTAGATACTCTGTTGATACCAGTATGTCTGCTACACTAATCTATTGATCTCCACAGGGGCTTTACCTGCACGCTCCTTGCCCATTGTCTGGATGCCACCCGCCTCCACATTGTGGGTGTCTGGACTATGATGTCGGGGTGGGGTAGGTGCTCAAGGTTGGGAAGGAGCTCCTCGGTGGGTGTAATTGGGGCCTGCATGGCAGGACCCCCACCTGTGGCTGTGCGGACTCTGGCCACAGCAGGAGCCCTTCACCGGGCATGGTGTATCAGGTCAGTCGCACAATGCAGGACTTACCCATATGTTCGTACATGCAGGCCGACATCATTTACCCTGTGGACAAGGTCATCCCACAGGGTTGTCTGTTCCCACAGATGCTGTTGGCTCCAGCTGAACATTACATTGCAGTGCTGGATGATGTGGTCTGTTATTACTGCAGTATCAGCCTCTGTGAAAGCAGGATCTCTGGTGCGATGCATTGCACCTGGAAGACATAAACACTGAAACACATCACAGGCTCTCATACATTTGTCAACGGTATTTACAGAACCTGCACATCAACATTGACTAGCAGTAGCCACCACTCACAACCACATCATACCCCTGTCAGCTATCAGCACAGTATCAGCTTGCATTGCACTCCTGGTCCTTATGTGCCATGTTCCCCCCAATGAGGACCAGTAAATTGCATAATCTTCTCTTCATCATTCACTTCTGTGTAGAGGGATGACAGTGGCTGCCTTCCATGCAGATGGGGTATGGATGGTGCTTAGGCTTTATTTGTCTACAGCGTGTAATGGAGCTGGAAGCACATGCCTGAGTTCATGTAGGATACAGACATGGATGTTATCAGGTCCCATGGAGACCTAATTTTGTTGCCTTTCTGTAGGCATTATGGACCTGCTCCCTGATGATGAGGGGAGGGGTGCGGGTGCTGTGCATATCCACCTACACTGATGGGGGGGATGGGGAGGTGATGTTTTCACTTAACCTGTCTGCAGCAGGTTGGCTATAGCTATGGCATGTGTGTATGTGGTGTGACTGGCCACCAGTGCAGGGTCAGTTGGGTTGTTGCCTCTGAGACTGAAGACATATGTGAGGATGGCCTTGTGATTGGCCTTGGTGAAGTGCATGTGTCCAATTTGTACTCATAGTTAGCCTTACTGTGATTCACCTGTGACCGTATATGCTTATTCAGACAAAGGTGGACATGCTTCCAAGTTGGTGCCTGCAGCTACTTGGCCCTGTACAGCCAATATAGTGACCTGTTATGTGTTTTTTCTATTGCTGCTGTCCAACAAAGGGGATTGGCCTACCTTGGTGGAGGCAGATTTTACGAGTCAGGTATTGCTGAGACCATATAGCTATGTAGGTACTCCTATAGCTGTTTGTAGTAGGCATGGACATGAGGTCATAACACAGTTGGACACTGTTCCAATTTCAACCTGATAATCATGCTTATTGTAGTACCCATTTCTGTGTCAGTGAAATGCAACAACCAGTAGCTGTAGACATACATGTCTTTTGGATTCATTAACACTCATATTACACATGTGTACAATATGTACAGCTTATTTATCTGACTGCTCGCAACTCATGTCTGTTGTTTTTTGGCTTCCAGCTAAACCTACTCATACATGCATACATGGTCACAGGTGATATCTGATATATATTTCTGTTCTATGTCAGTATGGCACACTGTATTTACACTCTTGCTGCTCGGTCATACCTCTCAACCTGCTAGAGCAGGACATCTGGATGATGGCACACATAAATAGGGGGCAAAGGCTCAAAAATACTGACACTGTATTACTATTGCTATAACATACTTAAGTCAGTTGGTAGCACAGTAGTCTTTGCATTCTCAGAAATACCCTGGAGGATGTACAACATTCATAAGTATGCTATTATGTCTGATATCAGTGTTCACAGATTTGCCAATGGGTTGCCAGAAGTAACACACCTCTATGTGTAAATGACTACAAATATTAGGCACACATGGTTATTGTGCAGCAGGACACTGTACAGTTGAATGGTATGAGCTCAGTATATCACATGCAGTTCAACACACACTTCTGCAACGGTAGTTTACTATGCACATACCCTGTATAGGTCTCTTAGATTTGCAACACAAACGTGTATCATAGTTCTATTTACAAGTAACATATGGATATGTACAACATCACAGTAGCTGGCCTAGCAGTGTCACAGTCAGTATTGTTTGACAGACACTCCAGTAGTAGTCATATGTGAGCTGTCCTTTCCTGGGGTGACTCAGGGGCCTGAGCTGTGATCTATGTCACTGCAGACAGAGCCGGATGCTATGGAAATAGGTTCTGTTCAACAATATATCAGTACAGCAAGTCTTGTTGAGACATATTTGTTTAACTTCCTATTTCACATTATTACATACCCCCTACTGCATTCCATTACATTCTTACTTGTTTCACATACCTGTTTTTTTTTCAAGTAGTCCTGAATAGTCATGTTTTGGTTTTGTTTGTTTTATTTTGTTGTCTTTCTTTCTTTGTTTCTTTCTCGATCTCTCTCTCTGTCTACTTATGTATATGTTTACATGTGTTTTGCATAGGCAGCAGCTTGCCTTTTGCAGGTAATGGTCATGAGTAGGTGATGGCCTGTGCATCAGTTTGTGTTCCCCACTTACTAACTGCATGCAGAACAGCTGTGTGGTTATTCCATTAGCCAGTGGCATGGGAACACATGCCTATAACTGAGTACTTCATGTGGGCATCACCCCTTTTCCTTGCCTGTGAGGAGGACATCATGGAGGTGTGTGAGCTACAGCATCACAGAGAATAGGTGGGAATCCCTCTTACAACAAAACTTGTGGAGACAGCCCAACAAAGGTTCCAGACTTAGGGACAGAATGTAAGTATTGCTGTTATACAGTTGGAATGTTAGTTTAACATGGTTTGTCTGGATATACATTTTTTCAACTTGATTTCAAGTCTGAGAATGTTATGTGGATGACATAACTCTTAACTGTAGGACTAGCTGCAAAATGACCAGAGGTTTTCCTGTTATGTTAGGTCTATTCCCCAGACAGTTTTTGACCTTGGCAAATCAGTAGGATACTCTGGAGATTGCAGTCAGTAAATGCTAACACCCATTTTGTGTTTCTGTCTTCATATCCTTCAGAAAAGATATGTTACAACAAACCCTATAACACCAGCAACTTTTTCAGTTTATAACAGCAATATTTCCAATATGTCCCTGTGTTTGGGCTTCTGTCCCTGAATTATGTCAGGCTTTGTCCAGATGTCATGCACTAAGAGGTTCAGAGGTATGTTACATCATTATTTAGTGCCTTCATTCCTGGTATCACCCCAGTGATGTAGCAGACTCCCAGACATGTTATGAGGAAGAGGATATAGATAAGAGGCCAAAGCCTGGACATTCTGTGGGAATCTGTACAGTTGAGACATCTGTGTATGTCTGGCCACTGTTAGCAAACTGTCAGGATTGTGTAGCAGTGTACTGTGTAAATGTTAGTTGGGCTGTGTAGGGATGGGGGTAGATGCGAGTGTTATTGGCCCTTTCTGACTGTGCATGCTGCTTCAGTTTCTGGTGGTCTATAGGCTGTATATGTTTGTATGGGCAGACTGTGACATGTCTCATAGCACCTCAGGATTCCCACTACACTGTGGCTTGGGGCAGTATATGTAGGGATAGTGTGAGAGTGGCAAACAGGATATTTTTGTTCACACAGTCATTATACTGTAGTGTTCAGTTGTTTTACCCATATGTCTTTGTGACTGTGGTGCAATTGATTGTGGGAATGCACTTTCACACCAGTGTCTGTTTTCCACTACTGTTGCATCACTGTAGTGCCTGCTATATTTGTTAATGGCTGTGTAATTCTACATAGCTAGTTTGTGGTGGTGTTGTGTTGGTCTGACTGTAGTTGGCACAGTGCTTGGTGACATGCTTGGCAGCTCAGTGTAGTTTCCCTAATGTTATGTTATGTCCAGATATTCATAACATATCCGGTTGTGTGGCTCAAATCATTTGCCTAGTCCCCATAACTGTTGTGTATTTCTGACAAATCAGTGGGATGATGTGAGGATTGAGGTCACTAACTTATGAGAGGCAATTGAGTGTCAGACTTGTGATATTTCAGGCAATATACATTAGAACAGACGGTGTTACTGCAGCAACTTTCTCAGATTATCTACTCACATATTTCAGATGTGTCCCTATTATCATGCCTTTGTCCCCTCACTTTGTCAGTCTTGGTCTGGATTCATTGCCCTAAGAGGTTCTGAGCATACCTGTCAACTGCCAGACATTCCACAGGATGTCCAGGTGTTTGGCTCATATTTTTGGTCCGTTCCACTAATTATTTGTATGTGCCTGGTAAATCACTGTGCTGATCTGAGGAGGTCAGTAAATAATGACATATTCATTTCTGTTTCAGACCACATATCCTTCAGAAGATGTATGCTGAAACATACCCTGTTACTGTAGCATCTTTATAAGTTTATAAGGGCGATATTTAAAATATGTCCCTATTTGTGGCCCATTGTCCCCACATTTTGATAGACTTTCTCCAGATTTCCTGCATTAAGGTTGGGAGTTATGATTCTGAGGTATGACTGCACTGCATGTTTATATATGCATGTATATATATATATATATATATATATATATATATATATATATACATATATTTATTTATATATGTATATATATATATATATATATATATATATATATATATATATATATATATATATATTATGTATATAGTTTTTTCATATATATGTATCACCATACATACATACATACATATATATATATATATCTATATATATATATATATATATATATATATATATATATCTTTATATACATATACATGTATATTTATATATACAAAACATGACTGATTCCACAGAGCTTTTTTCCTAATGTTGAATGCCTGTATTGCATGATATGTTTGAAAAAGCAACAGAAATTCCTACAGCTCAAATGGTGTAGTGGTACATTGCTCTAACTATTCTAGGTTTGAGACCTACCATAGCTGTCAATTTTGTTGCTGGGCAGAACAGAGGCTGATGGAGACAGAGAGTTTTAAGCAGGTTTGCATGGTTTTAATTGACTCTAAGCAATGCCAAAACACGTTTAGTCTGTTTTGGCTTCACTTAGCAGCACTTATTCCCGCTTACACCCGTGCTAATTTCTTTAAAAGGAAAGAAAAAGGGGTGATAAGAAAATGGTGAAAAAGGGGCATGCAGATGGAAAAATAATATGAAAGGTAGCTAGGGATGTGCAGGATGGGTGTAGGGAAGGTCCATAGCTGTCCATTTCTTATACAGTAACAGCTGTGCATTTGTACAGAATTTGCAGGTAAATTTGGACACTCAAACCCCAGAGAAAGGGGTGAGTACAACAGAAATGTGTTGTCAAGCCAACTGGACCAGATTACATGTGTCCAGTGGCCACATGTGCAAAATGGACAGCTATGTATGGGATGATATATATTGTTTTTGGGACAGATGCTACATTTTTTTTTTTAAAGGTGAGACTGGTATGTTGGGGATGCTTCTAGGTACATCTGGGGAGGTAGGTTGGGTAGGAAGGCAGACAAGACAGCAGACAGGGGTGGTATATGACACATGAAGGGGAGTAAACATCTTTGATGGGTTGGGTGGTTGGGAATCAAAAGCCCATGAGCCCCCAAATGGATACAGTGGGACTGAGGTCCCCACCCATGGGCAGTCACCACTGCAGCTTCACAACCCAGAAGGTGGCTGTGCTGAGGGCTGGCAGGAGGTGCAGGCTGCCCCTTGAGGTGCACCAGGTGGCTTTCCATCTGGTGCAGCTGGTCATGCAACTCTGTTCAGATGATGCTGTGCACCATACCCCGGAACTGAATTGAGTGACAGGCTCTTGTCCATGCCCACTCCTGGGGGGGGGGCCTTATCCTCTAAGGCGGTTCCACCCGAAGTTTGTGCAGGACCACCAGACGAGGAAGTCACGGGTTGGGTCCCAGACATTCTGGGGCCTGGTGCCATGGTCAGAAGAGGCAGGACAGGTGGATCCTCTGGGATCTGCCTTCCCAAACATGCTATGTTGTTGAAGTTTTACAAAATATGTTGGTTAGTCATGAACAACACATTTCAAAGTTAATTATAACAGCATGCATGAGTGTTCCAAATAACCCCATAAAACAGATTTGAAACAGTTGCATAGCAAACAGAACAAATGCATAAATGGAACAACAGTATGTATCGTAACAGCAGGCCAGTAACATTGTCAACAACAGGCCACCAACAATGGTATTTGAACAAGGTATGTTGACATGCAACCAGTCAAATATATGAACAATAATAGAACACAAGTCCCAACGTTAGGTTTGGAGAACAACATACCCGTAGGTTATGAATAATAATTATTGATCCAGATGAGGGGTGGGGAGAGAGACAAAAAGTCCATTAAAAACTGTTTATGCTTCTATTTTCCACAACAGTACTGCTCAATACTCTATGGGTCTGCTCTCACTTTACATCTACCTATGGCCCATAGTTTCTGTAGCACAAACATACCTATTAAACTGTCAGCCAGGAATGGTATGGGGCAAACTGTGAAAACTCTGGGTACATGACTAGAGGGGACTCATACATGTCAGAGTTACATATCTGGCACAGAAGGGGTACCCTGAACTGTTGTTATGTGAGTGTGCTACTGGCATACTTCAACTGGTTTCCTATCTGTAAAACAACTCACAGCAGAAAGATGAAAAATCCACAACCATCCACAGTAAAAAAAAGTTTAATAAGAAAGCACGCTGAACACTCTGGCACCTCGACACACAGCCTTCCTGGAGTAATACAAACACTCAAATGTAAAACCTCTTATATAATCATTAATCAACACTAATTATATAGCAATTGTTTCCAATTAATTTCCAAATTTAAACCCACAGGCAACAAAGTATCATATTTTAAAATATAAATAGATTCTTTATAAAGTAGTTTCTCTTTAACACTGCATATTTCACCAAGTTGTACAAATATTTATTCCAGAACACAACCCTGTAGTAAAGAAAAAACACTATTGTGTCTTTCTTTAAAATGCATATCTATATTGCTTTCAGTTTTGTTCTTTTTTATGTCCCTAACATGTTCTTGCAATCCAGTTCTAAATTTCCTTTTACATTTCCCTATATAATATATAATATAATATAATATAATATATAGACACAATAGTGATTTTTCTTTACTACAGGGTTGTGAAACCATTTATTTTTTGATAATATAAAAATCTTATTTTAGCAAATACAGTTTTTGGAAGAAATATAAACAGCTTTTAGCAGCAAATTTAAGAACTCAGCTTCAAGAAAACAAATATTTCTTTGCTGGGGAAATCAGTTCTTGCACATAACACATGACTCACACAAAATGGAAACACAATACTTTTCTCTCTGGTCCAGTAGTCAAACATCTCCAGGGTAAAATTAATTATAGTCAACCGATGAGTGAGCCTCTGTCAGTGCTTTCACCTTATTTCCCAGATTTCTGTAAAGCTGAGGAACAATATTCCTCTGTACAAGTAAAGAAAATCATCTTCCCTTCCAACAACATTGGGGTACATAAATCCTACTAGCATTATTTTAAGGCACCACTTTTAACCTGCAGCCATGGGAAATTTGCTTAGAGTATAGCTGTTTTTTTTTTTTTTTTTTTAACAGCCCTGGATCTAGGATCTAAGGCTACCATCTAATTCAAATACAGATCTGTAAAGGGTGGGGTGAAGGAACAGCTGCCCCAGGTGTAGGGTCATTCAATTGGCAGCACCAATATTTACCTAAAGACAATGTGCAAAGGGTTTTTTATTACCACTTTCTTGCAGTAATTAAGCTCTCATTATTCTAAAATATGTACTATTTAGTTTAGTTTCTTTGCTGGAACTATATTTGTGTTTAATAATTTTGTGCTTGTATTTCCACCATGCAAAACAGATGCCAGTTACTTCCTGATTCTGAGTCATATGGGGGATAAATAGACATCTTTTCTGCAGTGCACAGTAGATTTCATCATATAAAGTGACACAGACTGTAACACAATGAATCAATCAGACAATAAATTAGCAGCTAACAATGAATTTATATTCAAATGAAAAATAATAAATGAGAAATGGAACAGGATAACATTCCTAGTAAAATGAATAATGGGTTCATAGGTAAATAGCAGGCTATTTCACTGCAGTCTACTACATGCCTAGCCAATAACCAAAGGTCAGATTGAAACCCTATTCCTTTTACCTGTGAGGTAAAGAACCTCAACCATTATCCCACATCTTGCCCTTAATACATAGTGGAATAACAGAAACAAAATACTAACAAAAAGTTGTCTTACATGGGATGAACACTCTTAGGATGAAAACTAAGGATATGTGTACCACTGTTATGATAGCTTGCAAAGAAAAATGCTTGAATGCATTATACATCGACCGAATTAGTGCTAGAATAAAAATATTCATTGAATTGAATGGGCTTCTTGGCATGCAAAAGCTCCACCAGTATGTGGAACTTTGCACTGCAGACAGTAAGTGGTGTGAAATCAGACTGGCTGCAGTACTTGTTCCATATATAAGTGCAGCTGTACTGCAGATGTCATGAATCGGGGAAGCCTTGGGACATCCACATGCATGCATGCTTTGGTGTAGTGTGAGATAATCCCCAATCTCCTGTAAGGATGGCTCACTATGTAGTTTTCAAATTAGATTTAATTCCCTGTTGGACTGATGGCCCAGCAAGCTTGTAGCTCATCTTGGATAGAGAAAATGCTGTTATGACAGCCATGTCACCCTACAGGTGGAGATCTTATGCTGGACAGCATCATGGCTGTGCAGCTCTACAATATGTCAGATCTGGATTCTTCCCAACAATATCAGGTACGAGATACAGTTGGAGCTGTTGCTGCAGAGAACACTGACCAGACTCAGCTGCTTTGCAGACTACTTTGGTAAATGTAGGCTATGTTCAGAAGAGGTAATGAGATTCAATAAGCTAGACTTCTATAGAATCTTATTATCTATTACTGGCAAAGTGAACTTTCCATCAATGTAATGCAGTGACATAATAAACAGCTCACTGTTAGTCCCACATATGACATCATCAAAAGGTGCCACTAAATGGCACAGAGACAGGAAGCAACTGGACAGCTGCTCAGCATACATTACATGCCAACATATGTTATTAAACTTAATAAAAATAGCTACTGTGATCTAACTAACTACATATTTTTTAATCAGAAAGCATAATTTATATGATGAAAGCATAGTTGCAGCAAACTGAAATGTTAAAAACATTGCACATAATCATTAAGATAAAATTCTGAATGTCTTTAAAGATGTGTCTAAAAATATACCATTTGATAAATACTTACAGCTGAATAAGAAATATATTAAAACAATCTGTTTAAAAAACAGTGCAACATTTTTGTGAAAACCTTAATAAATTGTATTTTTCCCATGAATTCTTTATTTTATAAATACAGACCTGTAATTGACAGAAGCATTGAGACCTGGATTATTGTAAGTATTCAATAATATTCTATTAGATCCAACTCATTATTCATGTTGTCCCATTATCATAACATAGTTCCCCAGAAATATTTAGGCATATGAATGCAGTCAACAATCCAAAACTTACAACATCCAAATATCAAACTCCTAACTCTAAGTTATTTAAAAAATATAAACATAAGTCACACAGAACTTATTGCTAAAGAGAAAAACATTGAGATCAGTAAAGAAAAAAGCCCCAAAAAGCTAAGAAGACCGTCAGACCTTATTTATATGAATAGTATTCCTGTTAAGGAAATGTTTTGATGTTTCTTTCCAGAAGAATAAGGTGCAAGATTAGGATTAGAGTTAGTACCCATGAGAAAGGATGGTGGGAGGCTTTCCCTAAGAGAAACACTAGACGAGAGAGAGAGAATGACAGAGAGAGAGTGAGAGAGGCTCATGCACTAAACACACAAATACAGACATGCACACAACTAAATCTGTCAATTTACCTAGCTCTTAATTTAATCCTATCCTGCAGCCATCCATACATGTAGAACCACACAGTATGCTTATCAACTTACATCTCTCAGCAAAAAAAAAAAAAAAGAAATTAAAGAGAAAAACCTTAACTTTGAGCAAACTAAATGCTGGGTAAAACCAAGATGCAAATGTGTGTGTGTGTGTGTGTGTGTGTGTGTGTGTGTATCTAGATAGAGAGATATCTAGATAGATAGATAGATAGATAGGCATATATATCTATATTTATTATTTATTTATTTATTTCCAGTTTGATGACCGGGGAGGTCCACTGGGCTCAAGGAGCCTGTTTTCAGTGGAGGCCCAAGGAGAAAAGCTATACTTTACATAGTAAAAATAAGCAAAATGTAATATTATATAGTAAAACTAAGTAAAGTATAATAGCAAAAGAGAAGAACATACATTACATACTTACATAACTAGGTTAGAAAACAAGTTGTGCAGAGGTTAAGTTGTACAGAGGTTGTAAATCATCTCTAAATGGTTATAAAAACTAACATTTGTAAGATGGCAGTAAATATAATTTTTCCCCAGAAAAAGGGGTGAATAAAGGTGGAAAGTACATTATTTACAATGTCTATATTCATGATATTGATGTATTCAGAGAGAGGCAGTTGTATAATTGAAAAAGTGGAGTGCATACATTACATTTTAGGTTAGGAATGCATTGATGTTCTTTGTTAAATAGCATCAACATTTATATGTTGGCAGTAGTGAGAATCATTTCTAAATGGGGGAGAGAGAAGACAGATAGTATACTATTTACAATATATACATTCAAGATACAGATGTTAAATTACGTTGTATTCACAGTGAGGCAGCTGTGTAGGAAATCAGTATGGAGCAGAGTTACTTGTAGTAGAGTTATTAGCAGGTTAGGTCAGTAGAGTGCAATTACATTTCCAATTATGGGAGAGATAGGAATGGAGCTGGGTTTTAAAGTGTTCTAAGTTTTCAGAAATTATATATATATATATATATATATATATATATATATATATATATATATATATATTAGCAGTGAAACATGGAAGAAGAGAACAAACTAAAAAAAAAAAAAAGCTTTTTGAACCCTGGAGACAAGAAGCAAGCCAAATGGTTGTTGAGTGCCTTCATTCTTTTTTAGTGAACAGAAGTTCATCAGAATGAAAAACTTTAAATCAGGTTAGGTATCAAGATTAAATATTTCTTACATAATTCTGGTCAGCCAATAATTACAGGTGGTTACTATTTTTAAAAAGTCACAATCAATACAGTAGCCAAAGGTCAAGTTTGCCAGAAATGACTGTGCACCTTGTGGGTGGAGATCATCTGAGCCAGCGTGATACACATTTATTGTTTAAATTTTTATTTATGCCTGGGTAGGCATTCATGTTAAGCAAGAGTTGCCATTTTAGTTTGCTTACCTGGAAATAAACCACTTAAATCTGCTGAAAAAGGATTCCAGGTCCAATAATATGTGCCACGAGTATAAAATATCCACAATTTTATTAAAACATTTGCGTATGAAATCTGTCAGGTTAAGCGCTTTCGTCTATCACATAGACTTCTTCAGAACATCACCTCAACGTACACACTAGTTTAAATAGTCCAATCAATTATTAAAACTAATCAATCAATTAAAACAATTAAAAACTTTGTCATCTTCTTAAAGTGACTGTGCAAACTGAAATTCATATTACATGGTTCTAAAACACATCTCTTTTTTATCAAAGATGTTGCAGTCAAAGTATATATTTATGAACATAAGTGAATAAAAGGATAATTGTAAACATCACAGTTTTGCTTCCAGAATGGCCTTCAATGATATACCATCATTTATCCCTGGATGAACAGTAGAATTCAACAATCTTTGCCATCTGGTTTCTTTCTCATTTAACTTTTTGGTAATTCTACCCCCTCTAGGGTTTCCTCTTATTTGCTCAAGGATGGAAAATTTGAATTCTTTACATCCAGGACATTTTTGTAGGTGTCTGTACAAAGCATTTGTTTCATCTTTTTTCTTTATACAGTAAATATGGTCGTATATCCTGTTTCTAAGACACCTATCAGTTTTTCCCACATAGAAACAGGGGCATGTGGTGCACTTGGCCAAGTATACCACATGCTGAGTACGACAATTGCCATTCTGAAAATACACTACAGTCTGATTTATATTTTCCAACTTTATCTCTGCAATTTCCATAATGGCAGCTGGAGTATTCTAAATATGTGTTACTGAACGTATTTTTCCTATAAAGTTTGGATGCAAAATGATCTTTTTCAATGTATATGTGTCCAAGTATGAAATGCCTTTAGTGTCAAAGTTATATGTGAATTTTAAATAGTCACTAGAGTTATTTAGGTATTCCATAAACAGATCCAAATCTTTCTTGGAACCATTCCATAACATAAAGATATCGTCTAGAAACTGAACATAACCTTTAATAGTCAAATTCCACTTACTTTGGAATATATGTTGCTTTCCCAACTGAGTAACACTAAGTTAGCAAATATGGGTGCACAAGCTGCACCCATTGCAACACCATTGTTCTGTCTATAGTATTCACCTTCATAAAAAATATAGTTGTATCTCAAAACTACCTCCATCAATTCCAAAATTAGGAGAGTTCTGTCCCATGAAAAATCACTATATTTCTGAATACTATCCTTAAATCTACTAAGACCATCTCCCTCCGGTATACACGAAAATAAGTCTATTACATCAATGGTAACAAATACGACTTCATTATTAAATTTATCAGGAGTCAACTGACGTAAAAAGTCCCATGAATCAATAATGATATGCTGTATTTTACTGTAAATATTTTTAACCATCTGTCAATCACTTGACCAAACGGAAAACGTTTTGATTTATTCCCTGAAATGATAGATCTAAATGGGGGGTCCATTTGGTCTTTGTGGACCATAGGTATTCCCACCATTGTAGCCATAACTGGATTTTTTACTTGTAAGAAGTCATATAGTTCAATATCAATTTTATTTTTCCAACAATAAATCCTCTAAAAATAAATCAGTCTTGTGATATCCAATATTAACTTCGTTCAGGGATGCTATTTCATAATTACCTGAACTTAGTAATATTGTATGCATTTTATTTACATATTCTTGCACATTATAAAGAACAATCCCACCCCCTTTGTTGGGTTTCATCACCCTAATTTGATTGAACTGTTGTAGTTGTTTCAAAAGATTAAATTCCTTTTTAGTTAAATTATATTTCATTTTTTCTCTATTAAATTTATTAACTAATTTGTATAGTTCATCGATCACAACCTTTTCATATGTAGCCAAAGTAGAGTTCATAGGTGGAACAAAAGTACTAGTTTTTTTTAAACATTTTGTGAATTTTTGTTCTGTTACTATCATGGAAATATATTGCCAAATTTAGTTTCCGCATGTATAACTTAAATTCCGCTATATAATCTACAATATTACAATGGGAAGTTGGAACATATTTCATTCCCTTGGAGAAAAGTCTAAAATGTTTACATTCCAGTTTAAAATTTGTGTAGTTGAACACGCTGAAATCTCCCATACTGAAATGAACCTCATTATGTCGCACAATAATATCCTCTCCTATCATTTCCTTAGACCTCTCGTGAATCTCTTTACCGGCCAGTTGTTGTTTTCCGGTACAAACTGTTTCCCCTGTATATCCTGCTTGTATTCCCTTCCTCCTAAAAAATTATTGTTCCTACTATTGTTGCATTCACCATATCCTTCCTTCCTAGTGTAGTGTTTTTCCTTCCTGTTATATGTCCCAGCGGAATCTCGCCTGTAGGCATCCCATCTATAGGCTGATTGATTTTCATACTGCTTTACATCCCTTTGTAACTTTTTACATTTCCTATTAAATTATTTCTGACAATTATTTTCAACCCAGTCATACTGTTTATGAAAAAACGATTCCCATTCACAAAATAATAAATCTTGAGTTATAATAACATTCATGTGTTCAAACTCAGTTATTAGTGCACATATTTGTTTGTCATTGCATTTCATAATAAATTCCATAAAAGAAAATCCAAAGGTATAAAACAATTGATTACATTATAAAATGTTAGAATCATTGAAATCTACCCCTATGGACTGTTTAAAACATCTCAAGCCCATAGGTACAACTTTCACCTCCATACAATGCTTTAGGTACATATTGTCGAGCTGTAAGCTCTTCACTCTACCTAGTTTCTTACCAAACTCATAAATTAGATCTTTCAAAGTTCTATTGTTATCCTTACATTTCGTAATACATGTATCTGATGTAGATTTACAAGAATTATTTTCTAAGTCATAATTGCATTTGAAAAAAGTGTCCAAATTGTGCTGTTTGTAATTCTCTTTGAGACCGTTGTTATTGTTACATACTTGTGGATTAAAAGTACCTGCTTCCACAGCTAGTCCGGTCACAGAATATGTCTTTTTTGGAACAGTCCATTTGGGTTTAGCCCCAGAAATGTTGAACTTGTCCTCCGATCCTCTGTCATCTCTCCATTTAAAACACTCATTAAACCGGAGACCAGCAACACCGTTGGATCCATTAGAGGGTCCGGTTGATAACACTTCGCCATTGCGCTGTTCTTTAGGGAATTTAGTTGTATTGTTGTTACCACTACACCCACATGTTGATGTCATCTCCTGCAAAGCCTCAGACTTCCTTTCTGGCTGGCTGATGAGCTCAATCAGCCTAGTTAGTTCCCCTTTAATTATAGCCATCTCAGATTGCATTTTTTGTATCTCATATCTTCTAGCTGGCGAAAAAATTGATGGCAACTCATCCAAGGAATCCATAACCCCTGTTGAACTTGTTAAACAAACGTAAAGTTCCAGCAGTAACTACCAGGAAATAAACCACTTAAATCTGCTGAAAAAGGATTCCAGGTCCAATAATATGTGCCACAAGTATAAAATATCCACAATTTTATTAAAACATCTGTGTATGAAATCTGTCAGGTTAAGTGCTTTTATCTATCACATAGACTTCTTCAGAATATCACCTCAACTTACACACTGGTTTAAATAGTCCAATCAATTATTAAAACTAATCAATCAATTAAAACAATTAAAAACTGATGTCATCTTCTTAAAGTGACTGTGCAAACTGAAATTCATATATACACTGTTCTAAAACACATCTTTCTTTTATCAAACATGTTACAGTCAAAGTATATATTTATGAACATAAGTGAATAAAAGGATAATTGTAAACATCACAGTTTTGCTTCCAGAATGGCCTTCAATGATATACCATCATTTATCCCTGGATGAACAGTAGAATTCAACAATATTTGCCATCTGGTTTCTTTCTCATTTAACTTCTTGATAATACTACCCCCTCCAGGGTTTCCTCTTATTTGCTCAAGGATGGAAAATTTGAATTCTTTACATCCAGGACATTTTTGTGGGTGTCTGTATAAAGCATTTGTTTCATCTTTTTTCTTTATACAGTAAATATGGTCGTATATCCTGTTTCTAAGATACCTATCAGTTTTTCCCACATAGAAACAGGGGCATGTGGTGCACTTGGCCAAGTATACCACATGCTGAGTATGACAATTGCCATTCTGAAAATACACTACAGTCTGATTTATATTTTCCAACTTTATCTCCGCAATTTCCATAATGGCAAAGCATTGGTTACAGTTGCCACATTTGTGTGTTCCACCCTCCCTAAATTTGTTGTTAGATGAAAAAATGTTAATTTCAAATAAATTCTTGAGATTGAAACCTGTTTTGTAAACAAAGGATGGTTGTTCCCCCATTAATTTATAAATATTTTCATTGGACTTCAAAATATTCCAATTACTTGTAATGGTATACCGAATGTCCTTGACAAAATTTCCATATTGTAAAATACAAGACCGATTATAATTATTCTGATGCTCAGAGGTGTCTGCAACATTTGTCTGTATGTTCACACTTCCATTATCTAACAATGGCTTGTACGTTTTGCCCCATTCAGACCTAACATGTTTTATAGTGTTGTCTATAAGGTTACTAGGGTAACCCCTTTTCAAGAACATGTTCCCAATAAATTCAAGTTCTACATCAATATCTTTTACCTCTGAAGTCATTCTTGCAGCCCTTATGCATTGTGCCTTAATTATGCTAGCCTTTTGCTTGTAGGGGTGGCAGCTGGAGTATTCTAAATATGTGTTACTGAACCTATTTTTCCTATAAATTTTGGATGCAAAATTATCTTTTTCAATGTATATGCATGTGTCCAAGTGTGAAATACCTTTAGTGTCAAAGTATAGACAACACTATAAAATATGTTAGGTCTGAATGGGGCAAAACGTACAAGCCATTGTTAGATAATGGAAGTGTGAACATACTGACAAATGTTGCAGACACCTCTGAGCATCAGAATAATTATAATTGGTCTTGTATTTTACAATATGGAAATTTTGTCAAGGACATTCAGTATACCATTACAAGTAATTGGAATATTTTGAAGTCTGATGAAAATATTTATAAATTAATGGAGGAACAACCATCTTTTGTTTACAAAACAGGTTTCAATCTCAAGAATTTATTTGAAATGAACATTTTTTCATCTAACAACAAATCTAGGGAGGGTGGAACACATAAATGTGGCAACTGTAACCAATGTTATGCCATTATGGAAATTGCGGATATAAAGTTGGAAAATATAAATCAGACTGTAGTGTATTTTCAGAATGGCTATTGTCGTACTCAGCATGTGGTATACTTGGCCAAGTGCACCACATGCCTCTGTTTCTATGTGGGAAAAAACTGATATGTGTCTTAGAAACAGGATATACAACCATATGTACTGTATAAAGAAAAAAGATGAAACAAATGCTTTATACAGACACCTACAAAAATGTCCTGGATGTAAAGAATTCAAATTTGCCATCCTTGAGCAAATAAGAGGAAACCCTAGAGGGGGTAGTATTACCAAGAAGTTAAATGAGAAAGAAACCGGATGGCAAATATTGTTGAATTCTACTGTTTATCCAGGGATAAATGATGTTATATCATTGAAGGCCATTCTGGGAGCAAAACTGTGATGTTTACAATTATCCTTTTATTTACTTATGTTCATAAATATATACTTTGACTGTAACATGTTTGATAAAAGAAAGATGTGTTTTAGAACCATGTAATATGAATTTCAGTTTGCACAGTTACTTTAAGAAGATGACGTCAGTTTGTAATTGTTTTAATTGAATGATTAGTTTTAATAATTGATTGGACTATTTAAACCAGTGTGTAAGTTGAGATAATGTACTGAAGAAGTCTATGTGATAGATGAAAGCGCTTAACCTAACAGATTTCATACGCAAATGTTTAATAAAATTGTGGATATTTTATACTCGTGGCACGTATTATTGGACCTGGAATCTTTTTTCAGCAGATTTAAGTGGTTTATTTCTTGGTAGTTACTGTTGGAACTTTACATGTGTTTAATAGTTTGCTTACCTCTAAAAACATGTCACTGTCACTAAAAAACTTATCTGATTGCTCCAGTATGAGAAACTTGAAATATTGGAAATTGTTGCAAACTGTACTATGTTTTCCAATTGTGCTCTTTGTGTCCCTGTTCCTTATAGCAGCCTGGTACTCTTTGATGTAGTCTGAGAGTTTCCTGTATATTTCTGCTATATAAAAGTTATTGCAGATCTGACAAACACCGGCATAAACTATATTTTCACTATGGCAAGTAAAGTGTGTGTTGAACAGAATTCTGGCATTGCAATGTTTGAAAACATATTCCAACCCAGTGCTTATGTGCTTGCATGTGACACAGGATCCCCAAGGCAACATGCCCTATGGTTTATTGTTAAGTGAAGTGTTGTTAAGTAGGAAGTGTTGTCCAGGTTGGGATAAGAATTGACTGAGAGTTTTACTTCTCTTGTATGAAAAGTTTGGCCAGTCACCTAGCTTGGATAGGAGGTCTCGGCTGTTCTTAATACTGTCCCAGTTTTTTATGATGATGCTCATGATGGGAACCATATCACTGCTAATGGGTAGTGAGAAGCTTAGGGTGTGTGCGGTGTCTGCATGCATGGTAGGTTTGGATTCAAACCCAAACCTGAGGATCAGTGTAAATTTGGTGGCTTAGGCTGAGTAGATTTCATTTACTATGCTTTCTACCAGACTCTGTGCATAGTTTCTTTGTAGAAATAGGTCCTGTAGAAACTGGTTTTCTTATAGGAATGTGCAGCCATTACTAATTAATCTAGGGAGTCAAATCAACCAGCCTCATACTGTATTCGACTTCTTGAAGTGCGGGTGCTGGCTCTTATAGTCTAAAAAGTTATTTCTATATTTCTTCTTGCTGAAGACATTGGACTCTAGCTTCAGATAGTTGTTATCTAATGTGATTTCTGTGTCCAGAAATTGCACCATAGGTCCAAAGCCAGAAATGTTAAACTGAAGAAAGGGTATGCTATCGGACAGAGACTGAATAAAGAGAAGTAGCTCAGATTCAGTGCCCCACCAAATAAAAAATATATCATCGATATAATGGCAATATAATTTGTTTTTGTTAAATCCAGGTGGTTTGATGACATATATGTATATATAAAATCACAAACTGTTTCCACAATGGTGTATGGATACAAAAAATGATATCCAGAAACAAATCCAGCACTTGAAGCAGTGTCTGATAAACAAAAGATTTATTAGGCCAATGGGTTATAAACCATGCAAGCCAGTTATGGTAATCAAGCTTTGTCAGAACACTCTGCGTAACAAACCAAAATTGACTGTTTCGTCTAACAATTGCGTCACATGATCGCAGACACAGTATGCAAAAACTTCCTCTAAATGTTTAATACACAAGTCAAAAAGTATAAAAATCCAAATAATATAGAGAAAAATGAAAAGCAATAAAGAAGTTTGGAAGTATATTTCCTGAAGAACACATTCTCATTTTTCAAAGGTAATTACATTGAAACAAAGTGGCCAGGAAATCATAACAATAACTCACTAAGCTTTAAGAAGTCAGCTGCATTACTATATTTCCTAAGTAAGAAAGATAAAAGCATTCTGGCAATACATATTAAAGATGCACATAAAATACAAATATATCCCACGGGAGAAACTAACTGAAAAAATGGGATTTTTGCAATACAAAAATAAACAACATTTTTTTCTGCAAGCCCAGCAGAAGTAAACAGACTTTTTATTACCTTTGCTGCCACCATATTCTCAGAATCAGTAATCAAGGCAACTACATTTCGACAAATATGTTCTGTACACTTTGTATAAAAACTATGCAGGAAAAAACTTGTAAAAGAAATTAACCAATATAGAAATCTCCTTACAAATAAATTAGCAATTCAATAACAAAGAAATAAATTATAAATACTAGACCAAATAACTGCATGCTACTGTCCATGTTTTAAGAAGTCTGCTGCATCATCATACTCCTTCAGGCTTGTATGATGGAACTAGGCAAGCCTAAAGCACCCCAGCAGTGCATGTAAAAGGATGGTTACCATCCCAGCAACATATTCCAGAGAAGGATACAACTAAAGAAACAATATCCTTTGCAAAACAAAATCAAGAGCTTTTCTTCTGCAAGCCAAACAAAAGTAGCCAGTAGGTCAATTACTTTTGTTTTTATGCTGTCAAAACTGATAGCACAAGGCAATAATCCATTAAACAAACATATGTTGTGTCCTAAATGCAAAAACATATATAAAAGAATGAAAAGATGTAAAGGTCTCCAAGAAAAAAAAAACATCCATTGTAGTAAATATTAATCTTATTCCATAAACAGGTATTCAAACATGCTCATTAAAGTGATGTTCCTGCCAGGATAAAAGATCATGCCAATCACTTTTGAGTAAACCACCTGTAATCAGCTTATCAACACCACTGAAGTTAAAGACAGCTGTATTAGCTTTTAATAAATGCTTGTACAACGGGCTCATTTCTGTTCTACAAATAATCTCACTTATAGGTTCATAGGTGTGCACTGGGCTAATGACCACAAAGGACTTTTTAAGCCTAGCCATGCATCCCAAATCTCTGGCAAGTCCTGGTGAAGCATTTACAAGCAGGAGCCTAGACGATGAACCATTTACAGGCTGCCTCTGTCCATTAGAGACATTGGTGTCAAACCAGGGATGAATTTCCTGTTCGCCATCCAATTGTCCAAGTTACACTTGAATTGGGTTATGGAGGAACTCTGCTTCACATGGATGGGTAGCCTGTTCCAGAGAACGGGTAGTCTCTGGGATACACACCTGTCTCTCCAACAGGTCCTATTTATATCACAAGCAAGGCTTAAGTCTTTAGAATGGGTAATTCTGGTGCTACTTGTTTTGCAGATATGCAGGAAGTCCATTAGAGTGGGGGTCTGACAATGCCTTGCATTCCAGGCATAGATCTCCCCTCAACAGCCTGTAGGAGACAGAATACTGGAATAGGGCATTGAGGCATTCTGCATAGCACATGTTACTTATGCGCTGTATTCTTTTAGTGAGGAGCCCGTGTGGATGTTCCAGTTGTTGGATATGACAGGTTACTTACATACCAAGGGGGGGCATTGTACTCAATGATAGCTATGATGAATGCTGAATACAGTGGAACAATTACTTCCATGGACCTAGATGCCATATTTTTGTTTGTTACACAACATGGACTGATTTCTTCACTACTGTAGACATGTAATGGTCAAAGGCTAGATTAATGTATATGTATACCCTTAAGTCCCTGACTACTGGGTTAGCTCTTAAGGGTGTGTTGTCAACATGATAGATATCTGGTGTGGCTGACTTCAAGAAGGATACTATTATGCATTCCTTGGCATTTAGTTTCAGCACATGGCTCTGGCACCAGTTGTTTGTCTGTGTCAGCCCCTCCTGGAACATTTGTGTTGGTGGGAGATTCAATTACAGCTCCTAATTTTCAGCCATCTGCAACTTTAGTCAGACAGAGGCCATTGATGTTGGCCTTGACTTCAGAGATGTAAATGCCAAAAAGGAGTGGTCTCAGGACCGATCCCTGAGGAACTCCACTTATGACTAACCTCTTTCTAGAGATGGATTTCCTAATTCTAACTTCCTAAGTCTTGTCTGTGAGCCGCTATCCACCTGTTAACATAAGGGTTTATATCTAACCTTTTAAGTTTGTCAACAATGCCACAATTCCCAAGTGCAGAATTGTGTCAAATGCCTTATAGGCAGTGTAAAATTTTGCCCTCATACGTAGCTTTGGTGACCTTTTCAAAGACATCTGGCAGTTAGAGTAGGCATGACCTGCCACTGTGAAAACAAATTTGGGTTTTGTCAAGTGTCTGGAGATTTCCTATGTCATTATTGATTATTTCCATGGCTTTGCATATGAGACTAGTGAGACATATGGATCTGTAAATACCAGGGTCAGTAGATGGTCCAGCTTTGTTGTTGTTTTAGAGAGATCATGTTTCATGATATTTAGAAGGCATTATGGGATATTGTCTGGGCCCGTGATGCAGTGTTCTTGGCCTAAGAGAGAGCATTAAGGACATATTCCCCTAGTGATAGCAATGGGAGTTATATCTGATGGTATTTCCTGGGGGAACTTTGAAGGGGAGAGAGGGGTAAAGCTGGAGCTGAATTTATCAGCCAGGAGGTTTGCTATATCTTCTGGCTCAGTATAGGTGACTCCATTAACAATGAGCTCTGCACACAATTGTGTCCTGCCTGTGAGGCTGTAGACATAGCTAAATCATGCCTTGGGTTGCCTTGGCCTAGGAGGCCAAACTTACCTCAAATTTGGCTTTGGTAGACTTTATTTGTCCTCTGAGTTGTTTGTTTAGTTTGATGAGAGGGCTTTTATCCTTCTTGGTGATGCACTTTCTAATTTTTGCCATGATTTTCTTCCTCCTGTTATACAGTCGATTGATTTTGTGATTCCACCAGGGTGGCTTGTTTATTTGAGTTAGTTCTGTACTTCTTCCTGGTGGGTAGAGCAGCCTCTATGCAGCTATTAACATGCTTGTACAGTGTTTCTGTGAAAAGTTCTGCATAGGCAGAAGTGTGCTCAGGGTTTGTGGGAGCTTGACATTTTGCCAGGTTCTCACTTAATAGCAGGAGGTTAGACTTAGAATAGTTCCTGAATATTTAAGGTTTAGCTGGGGATCCAGAGTTTACTTTTTTTGTGGTCTGACCTTACCAGGGAAGGCATTAAAGTAGAAGATGTGCAGCAGTGTGTAAAATGTGGCTCTAGATGATTCGGTCATGTTGACTAATTTTGCCAAAAAATGGGCATGGGTAGTTACCGTTGATAAGTGGGTTGAGGACCCGGCCTACTGTGACCCACGCCAGGGACCCAAGTTAATGGTGGGAGAGGTATATGTGCCCCTATTGGCCAGTGTGTGCCCGCCATAAATCCCAGCAAGCCTGGGTCAATAAGCTACTGGCTGGCTGGTGTCTAGTTGCCCAGCCTGAGTTACCTGGGATAGCTCTGTTGATCGGAAGATGGACGTAAAACCAACCAACCTGTCAAACATGAACTGAAAATTGCTACGCTTAATGTAGGTTGCCTGACAGGATGCAGCTTGGAAGTGGATGACATGATAATACAGAGGAGGTTGGACATCCTATGTATCCAAGAGACAAGATGGAAGGGCAGTGCAACAAAGCCACTTGGCTTGGGATCCAGACTCTACTACTCAGGTGGAGGGCAGGCTAGAAATGGTGTAGGAATTGTGGTGAGAAAGAGGCTTCAGAAGGCAGTAAGGGATATCATCAGAATTAATGACAGGCACATGGCAGTCAGACACCAGTGTAATGAGAGGACAGTATTCATAATCTCAGCCTATGCCCCACAGCAGGGTTGTGATAGTGAGGAAAAGAGTGCGTTCAGACAGCAGTTGCAGGACCTACTAGATAAAGCAGGACAACATGAATTGGTGTTGATAATGGGTGACCTGAATGCACATATTGGGACAGACAGAACAGGATATGAGGACTGCCTGAGTCCACATGGGTGGGGCAACAGGAATAAAGAAGGAGAAGCCATTCTAGACGTCTGTCTGGCAAATGGCTTGATAGTAGCTAACACATGGTTCAGAAAGGGAGACAGTCACAGGATCACATACAAGAGTAGCCAACATGCAACTCAGGTAGACTTCCTCCTAGTAAGGAAAAGGCACTGGGGCAGAATCTATGATTGCAAAGTCATCCGCAGTGAAACAGTCGGCCCACAGCATAAACAACTAGTTGCCACAATCAGCTGCAAGCAGTGGTCAGAGCAGTCTCTAAGGTCAACAGAGACCAGGCTGAAGATCTGGAAGTTGACTGGAGAGAAAGTACAACAGTTCAAGGAATTACTCATGGCTCTAGTACACCAAGAAGAGGAAGAAATAGGTGGAGTTGAAGAAGAATGGCAGTGCCTAAAACAGCATGTGTTAGGACTACAGAAAAGATACGTGGCCAAGCCAGGTATGGAAATAAGGCACATAAGGAAAGCTGGTGGTAGAATGCAAAAGTCCAAGAAGTCATCAAAAGAAAAAAGGAGTGCAGGAAGAAGTGGGAGATGGAAAAGACTGACCAGGCTAGGAAGGACTACTGGTTGGCTAACAAAGAAGCTAGGAAAGAAGCTGCAATAGCAAAGAATAGTGCATCAGAGGCACTGTTCCAACTTCTAGAAAGTGACTCAGTAAGGGGCACAAAGAAACTATATCAGGTTACAAGGCAAAGACAGAAAGATAAAGAAGATAGTCAGACACCCTTCATAAGGGATGTCAGCAACAACCTACTCATCAGTCCAGAGGACATCAAAGGCAGATGGAAGGAGTATTTCCAGCAGCTTCTGAATGAAGAAAATCCCACAGAACCTGTACTGCCCCAGAAACAGCCTACAATGAGAGAAGAAAAGGAGCCTACCCTAGAAAAAGTAAGAACAGCACTAAGAAAGATGAAGTCAGGGAAAGCAGCAGGCTCAGATGAGGTCACATCAGATATGATAAAGATGATGGGTGAGATAGAGGAGAAATGGCTCCTGAGGGTACTAATAGCAGTGTGGAGAGAAAGGCGTATCCCAGATGACTGGAGAGTAAGCATACTTGTGCCAGTGTGCAAGAACAAAGGAGACATCCATGACTGTGGGCAGTACAGAGGCATCAAACTCCTATCACACATTGCATGAAAGTTCTAAAGGGGGTGATTGATAAATGGATATGCAGAGTAGTAGAATGTAAGATGGGAGATGAGCAGTTTGGATTCCGACCAAGATGCAGTACAACTGACCTGATATTTGCATTGAGATATATACTTGAGAAGAAGCTAGAGATGAGGAGAGAGTCAAACTGGGCATTCCAGGCAGGACTGTGGTGGTTTGAAGTCCCAGAAACATTGGTAGAATTAATTCAGGCTATGTGCAAGGACCCAATGACTCAAGTATCCACAGTGTTTGGCCTCACAGAGGGTCTCCCAGTGGGTGTGGGTGTACATCAGGGTTTAGCTCTGAACCCACTGCTGTTCATACTGGTGATGGACTACATTAGAAAACATGTTGGAGGGAAAGGATCAACAAAGCTGCTGTATGCAGGCGATGTCAGAATACAGGCAGACTCTGAGCTAGAACATCAGCAAAGGATAGGAGAACGGAATGCAAATCTGAAGGCACATGGGATGAAATTAAGCACAGATAAGATGTTGGTAATGGCAGAAAATTGGAGAAATCAGAAGAAGGTGAGAATAAAGATAGAAGGGATGATAGTGGAACAGGTAAACAGCTTCAAGTATCTAGGAGGAGTAGTTGAGGAGAAGGGTAGTCTGAATGGAGAGGTCAAAGCTGGAATCAGAGGGGCTGCAGCCAACTGGCATAGAGTATCAGGTGCAGTCCATGACAGAAGAATGCCAAATAAGCTGAAAAGTAAGGTGTACAAGACAGTGGTACGACCAGTACTACTGTATGGTACAGAAACTTGGGCAGTAAAGCAGAACAGTTGAAGAAGCTAGAGGTGATGGAAATTATGTGCCTGAGAAAGGTGATAGGATACACACTGTGGGACAGACGAAGAAATGAGGACATAAGAGCAGAAGCCAAAGGAGCTCCAATTGCAGAAAAGATCAAAGAGAACAGATTACGATAGTTTGGGCACGTGTATAAAAGCAGAAAACAATCTGGTGAGGAAGATTTATGACAGACAGGAAGAAGGTAAGAGTAAGTGAGGACATCAGCAAAGAGGTGGATGGATGGGGTGAAAGAAGATCTGTGACAGTCAGGCACAAGTGTTGAAGAAGGCAGGAGTGTGGCACTGAATCGAGAGAGTTGGCGACAGTTAACAAGATACACCCACCCCATGTAGAAAAAATGGGGATGATGATGATGTGCAGCAGTCTCCCATATTAGTGAAGTCCAGATCCAGTATGCTTGCACCCACGGCTAGTGTATTGACTACCTGGTCCAGGGAATTTGTGTTTACAAAATCCAGGAATCTCTGTGCATGAGCGTTTGCTGTCATATAGGATTCCCAGTTAATAGTGGGGTACATAAAGCTATCCATGCACATGGTATTGGGTTGGATGTTTAGTGTTTCTAATAAGTTTAAAAACATGATATGGGTCATAGAGGGGGACCTGTAGCTTGCAAGGAAGTGGTATTGGATTTTACCTATGGTGAATTGAACATGGATCAGCTCAAGTGCATTGTCCTGTTTGACCAGCCTTGAACTATGTTTATTTTTCATGTAAATAGAGACACCTCCACCTTTAGTCCCTGCCTGTGAAGTAGCTGGCCTAAATGTGTGGAAGGTGTTATAACCTTGCACTGTTGGTGTGTTGTCTGCGGCCTTAAACCATGTCTCAGTGACTGCACAGGCATCAGCATTCTCTAGGGTAATGAGAGCTTCTAGGGAGTGGAATTTTTTGTTTAGACTCCTTGCATTAAGCAGTAATACCTTTAGATTTTCTTGGTTTTGGTTTGTTATGTTAGAAGGACTTTCAGTTTGGCATTGCCTTCTGTTTGGAAACTTGATCAAATAATTGGCATCTCATACCTTTTTCACATCAGCAAGTAATCCCTTCCATGCTGTCTGCAACTTATTCTATCTAACAGAAATAATAAGCAGTCAGTATTACTTTTAGGTTCATTGTGTGCTCTTAAGCATTCACTATTCTGTCATATAAGACATTTTATTGTTTTTGTACTTGAGCTAGTTATCACTGTACTAACCCCATCAGTGCCTTAATCCTGAAATTTAGCCCATACTACACAAGAGATGCCACCAGGGAGTCATATTCACCATCTAACTCATCACAAATTATTTCTAGTGACCTCCTCATCCTGTGACCATAAAGTAAGTCAAGTAGTAAAGAGCATGTAAATTACTGGGGAACCTCTCTGCATGCAGACAGGAAATGTCATAGCTATTTGACCCTCTCCCACTTAAACCATTCTGCAAATGCTGTCTGCAGTGTAATACGAGTACAGTTAAATGTCACCAACAAACTATTTATTTGAGCATAGTAGGATAGTAGGGTAGATTTTAACTACCTTACTCCATAGTACTTCTGTACAAATATCCTCAAGACTGGCATAAACTCATCCTCTCTGTATGTCAGTATTTCCAACAAAAACTCCACCCTTGTTAAATTTTATAACAACACACTTTCTACCGCTCCTGCTTCAATAAAAGGAAAAGCCCTAGGCAAGGTACTAGATCGGGCCCCCCAGAGCAGCCCCTCCTGCAGCAACTCCCCACGCTCACCAGAGCAGACACTCCTGCAGCAACCCCCTACCGCTCCAGCAGCAGCCCTCTCCTCAGCCATTCTGATGTTCTTTTTCTTGGCTTTCTCATCAATTACCATAAACACCATTCAAACCTATCAGTGTGTATACTGTTTTCTTATTTACTTCTACAATTACAAATATTAAAATAAAATAGTACAAACACAGATAGCTATCTGTTAAACAAATACAGTTTTGCAATGAAAACAGATTTAGCATGGGAAATAAACTTCTCTGCCCTTGAAACTCACGTTCATTGAAACAGCATGAAAATCTACCTTCATAGAAAATGCATCTGGCCAGTGGGGGATTAAGTTTACCTTTGGGCTGTTTTCAAAACAGACTCATTGCATACATTTTTAGGGCCATGCATACATGTATTAGTTCTTTGATTCACCTTCCTGATTGTATTAAATTATATTATTTGTATAATACGCCACTTGTTGGAATGTGTTTTAAATTTGTTGTTTTAAACATACTTTTAATAAGCAATGAAACAAAATGTATGAACCAATAATGACAAAATTACCCTATTTCATAAAATTTCAACCATAAAAGGGTACTCAGACCTCTGTCATTAAAATCCACCAATATCACTCAATACACACAATCTCTGCAGAAGTAAAATCATCTGCATAATTCCACATTAAAGAAATCTGTAACTAATGACTACCACTGGCAAACAACTTTACATTTCAGTGTTTCATCTACAAATTCAATGCCTGCTGCCCTGGAAAAAAAACAATTGCCTATATTACATTTAAAAAATTGGTAATCTTGTAATGTTATAAAAATAAATGACTAACAAACCGACAAGTTCATAGTCAGTAGGTGTCTCATAAATGGAGGGCATGCTAAGGAGTGTATAACACCTATCCCCCCAATAATGCATCAAATAATCAGCAGTCATATGGGTACTGCAATATCAGCACTCCATCTACATGGTGTGGGAGAAAAATCCACAGCCCTCTGCACCAAAGACGATTATGCCACTGTTTTCAAATTCTACAACACAATGTGCCATTTGATAAACAAAACAGTTAGTTGCATGTTGAAAACAGACTTATCACAAGCAGCAGTAAACTTTTTTCATTCGAAGCATACAATTCCATGAAAATGAACTGAAACTCATAATCCATTGAAAATGTGCTGAAACTCTTAATTCCCTGAAAATGTACTAAAACTCAAACTCACATTTCTGTCAGTAGTCTGATAGTTTGTGTAGAGCAGTGGTTCTCAAACCTTTATGGACCAAGACCCACTTTTGAAAAGGGTAATTTTTCACAACTCACTGCTCGCGTCAGCATGTTTGCATGTGAAGCACGTATGCCCCATCCTTAAAGGAGAAGACACCTCCACCACAGAGTGTTTTTTCAGGATTTAAAGGGGCCATGTAAAGTATTCTTATACTTTAATTAGCAAAGCCAGATCATGGTCAAATGGGGCCCTAGGCAGGGTAATAGATTAGGTCTCCCGCAGCGTAGCCCCTCCTGCAGCAGTCACCTCCCCAACCATAACAGTGTTCCATTACTTGGCTATTTCTCCCCAGTTACCATGGACACCTTTCAAACCTATCAGTGAGTGTACTGTTTTATTTACTTCTACAATGATTACAGATATTGAAATAAAATGCACAAACACTGATAGCCATTTGCTAAACAAACAATACAGTTTCACAATGAAAACATACTTAGCAATAACTAAAGTCCTCTGCCATTGAAACTCACTTTCATTGAAACAGCATTAAAACCCACATTCAAATAAAATGCATCTGGCCAGTGGAGAATTAAGTTTACCTTTGGGCTATTTTCAAACTATAGGCTCTTTGAACACATTTTTATGGCCATGCATGCATTGATTCACCTTCCTGATTGCATTAAATTATATTCCTTGTATAATACAGCATCACTTGTTAGAGTGTGTTTTAAATTTGTAGTTTTGAACATTTTTCCATTAAGCAATGAAACAAAAATGTATGACCCAATATAACAAAACTGCTCATTTCAGAACATTTTAATCATAAAAGGCCACTCAGACTTCTGTCATTACAATCCACCAGTATCAGTCATTAAACACAGTCTTTGCAGAAGTAAAATTCATCTGAATAATTCTACATTAAAGAGATTTATAACTATTGAAGAGGCTGTTACTGTCAAGCAACCTTACATTTCAGTGTTTCATCTACAAATTCAGTGCTTGCTGCCCTTGGAGAATTAATTGCATACATTACATTGAAGAAACAATTAATAAGCTGGTAATATTGCAATAAGGAATGATTAAGAAACCAAGTTCATAGTTACTAGACATCTTATACAAAGGAGGGTACCCTTAAAATGCACCAAATAAATTGGCAAGTAGAGGCATTACATACCATGCCTCCATACCGCTCAACCTCTTAGCATAAGAAATTTGAACAAATCTGAGCTCAAGAAATCTGAACAAATCCTAAAATAATGAGGGGGGACAAAGGCCACCAAACAGGGATAGATTATAAATCTTACCTTATAGACTTACCCCGGATTCATGAAGCTTGCGCCAGGCGCAGGCGTAGTGTATGCGGGATAACGCCAAATATGTCCGCCGAGCGATTCAGGTACGAACCAATTCCACGTGCACCACCGGCGTACATCAGATCTACGCAGCCCTTGGCATAGGTATGCAAATCACCCCATGTGCAGTGTCGCACCATGCTAATGAAGGCATACACCGATTCACGAGCCCATGGAAATATAAACCAAAAAGTACGGTTTACATTTTCCCAAACAGAACATCGAAGTTGTGGAAGCGGACCAGACTCATGTATTACAAAGTTAACATATGCCAATGGCTAGATACACAGCCAATGGCACAAGAAAAGATGCACAACACCCAAAAAACAACATTTAATGTCATGTCCACAGTAACACACAGTACAATCGCAGGGCATGTGTGCGCAAACAGGAATACAAAGGAAATATATACAAATGTCATAAAATCGCAATGTAAGACAAATCAGGATTTCACCATAATATGCAATGGTAGGCATGGCACACCGCAAGCAAGGCGCAAGGGTTGCCAAGGGCCCACGACAGTGTTCGGTGCTGTAACTATGAATTAGTAGTCAATGCCATGCAAATGAGGCAGGTAATACTGAATCGCAAACGTCCCGCCAAATTAAGGATGTACCTGACGGCAGCGCTATAAACCCGAGGAGTGTATCAGAGGTGATATATGACATCAGCAGAGGGGTGTGCCACCGTATCAGTAAGCACATTGGAGCAATGCAAATCTGGCCGGGCTGTTGCTAAGCAAAGCTGCAGGACAGGGGTGGGGAGGAAGGTATAGGACCGTTTAGCTGAGAGCACACATGGTGCTCGAAAGCACATGTGTACGGGGATGGAAACGTGCCCGAAACCCGGTAAGTGGATGCACGCACCGCGAACAATAGCATAAACAGGAAGGTCATATGAAGAAAAGAAGGAAATGCCAAAGCAGGGTAATTGGCGTACTAATCAGCAATTAACACCAATCAACTCACGGCGGCCAATCGACGGCAGTAGACAAGCCTACATGCAAAAACCTGCAAAACAGGATAGGGGAGGCATAGGATTGCAAAGAAAGGAGGGGAGGACTTGGAATACAAAGATAGGAGAACTGTCATAGCAGAGCAAAGCAAACCCACAGTAGATCGGCAATAGAACACATTACGCAAGATAAGCCAGGTCTAGGAAAGTACAAAGGAAAGCAGGCTGCTGGATGCATGCCAGCAAATGGTAGGTGTAACATGCACAATTGTAAACGGAAGGGCAGGAGGTAATTCACGGCACCCAAATGTAATGCCAACACCAAAGGCAGCACAATAGTGGTTCCGTTAATAAAACACAGAAGATACCCTGTAGCCACGATCATACATACACACCAAATGACATCATCAGTGTTCACAGCAAAACAGTATAAAGTGTGGAAGCACCCAACACACACTTGTGTATTCCCAAACACTGCACCATAGGTGTAAACAGATGGGACATTTTTAAAATGTACATGTTGGGAGCTGCCATAGCTGTGATTTATCAGCATGTGTTACAGACTGACGGTGTTGTGGAGGATGATGCCGACAACCACCGTAGGCCTCGGAGGAGGAGAAGAGTGTTCAGACCAAGGGTAATCTACCAGGGGCTACATGATCTGGAGATAGTAGAGCATTACAGGGTGGACAGTGACATCTTACAGCAAATAGTAGAGCTGTGCCGGCCACGCCTGAGAACCAGAAACAACAGAGGGGAACCCATCCCAGTGGACACGAAGGTATGTGTAAGCTTGCGAATACTAGCCACAGGTACCTTTCAAAGGGCAACTGGAGATATAATGGGGATCTCACAGGCATTGGTATCCAGGGTACTACACCGGTTCCTGAATGCCATGTTAGCACATGCCAATGAGCATATATACTTCCCCCGAACTGAGGAGGAGTTGGCCAGCAATATGCGTCACTTCCACCGTGTGGCAAACTACCCGGAGGTACTGGGTGCGATAGACTGCACGCACATACAAATCAAGTCACCACCCGGTGAGTATGGTAGGCGCTACATAAACCACAAGGGATTCCACTCCATCTACTGCCAAGTCATGTGCAATGCCCAGGGCATTATCATGGATGTGTGTGCTGGCAGGCCTGGAAGCTACCACGACACCCATATCTGGCATGCCTCACAGCTGTATCAGGTATTTGTCAGGGGGGACATCCCACATGGCCACCTTGTGGGGGACGCTGGCTATGCACTGGAGCCGTGGATGATGACCCTCCATCAGAAATGCACACACATCAATGCAAGACCGCCATAATGAGGCACATGCACAAACCAGAATCATCATAGAGTGTGTGTTTGGGAAGCTGAAATCATGGTTCCGGTGCTTGGACACATCTGATGGAGCCTTGCAGTACTCCCCAAGCATGTGTGCCCACATCTTCATAGTATGTGCCATGCTACATAATATGATCCTGTGGAAACAGCTGCAGCAGGGTCAAAATGGGGGATTGCCTCACAGTCCACCGCAATTGCCAAGGCCAACACAGGCACAGAGGGATCCAGTCCATGGACACTCTGTGCCAGCCCCAGTAGGGAGACGGAGGCATGCCCAATATGCCTACGCCTTGGCAAAGAGGGAACGTATAGCACATACTCTGACAGTGTAGGCTCCCATGGACTGACACCCCTCTCCACCTGCACACACAGTACAATGGATGGCACACAAACACGACCACCTGTAAATTGTGATGTATAGGAGGCCCACTGTGGAATCCTACATAGGCAGCCCTCAAACATTGTACACGCAACAGCCATTGGAACATGGAAATGTCAACACCTAAACAGTAGATGCACCTATCAGCATCTGTCGGTGCTGTGTGTAGAGGTTCTCAAGTACATCGGTAGGTACACGCCCGATTGTCAGAGGCAAAACACCAAACGGGGCAAACAGTGACTCCCGTCGCCACAACATCGAGTAAGCAACTGTCGCTTACTGGATCAGAGGCAATCATGGGAGCACATGTGTGTAAGCACTATCATACACACACACAGCACGGATTCCCCGCTGCATTACTGAGGGGCTCCACAAAATGTAATCATGGATGTTGTGTCAAGGCAGGGGATGTACCCATGACAGGTATTCGTCACCCCAGCATGCTGCATCCACGGTCGTATGAAGGTGTAGCACATTATTGAGTGTAGCTAATTGTGATATACATACCCAATGCTGGAGTACAGCCAGTAAACATCACATGGACATACCATTAACTGGACTCATCAATTAGTAAACTAACGGAGTTATCCATGTGAGTGTAGTGTGGAGTAACTGCTGTAGTGTACTTCACATACAAAATGACATAATACGTGTACAACCCCCAGATGTCCAAGTGGTACATGCAGTGACTGTCGTTCATGTTCCCGGTCCCACGTCCTGCAAGGGATGTAACGTACTCCCGACGACGCGGGTAATGCATTCTGGATGCAGGTCATCAGAATATGTGTAGCACACATTAGCAGGAATAAGTGTTGCCCACAGCCGGTAAGCGATGTCTAAATAAGACTATATGGATATGCACGAAACAGGGCTAAACTTCACCGACCACTGCGCAGATCACGGTGAATGATGTACAGAACAGGTGAAACCAGAATTAGTCACCCCTGAACAAATAGCGCCTGCTCTGAAGGGTAAGACGACCACTGCCAGGAGTGGAACAGGCAATCATGTATACAATCACCCAACACTATTGCAAGCCAAGATGTACATACGGTAGGGTTACCACATTTCAAATGACCAATGTGGGACATACGCCAGATGTCTGCAGGCTGACACATACACCCGGCCAGTACAAAAACCAGAACGTCAGTGTTTTGCATAGATAAAACTCTTATTCTAGTAAAGGTCGCAGGTACGGGTTCCGTGTCCTGTAACATGTAGGTGGGTCAGAGACAGAATACGTGTTTTATGCAACTATTACATAAACTATAGGGAATATGTTTGTCCCAAAGTCGCAGGACATTTGCTATGTTCACAAATATTTCGCAGGACACACCTGTACAAAGAGGGACTGTCCCTCGCAAAGTGGGACGGGAGGTATTCTTAACCTATGGCAGGTGTGTAATGTGACAGGTACAGACACAAATGTGCTGAGTCCAGGAAACACAGCATACACTGACAAACACACAATGAAAGGCGTAGCGTGCCTGTCACCACCCCTGTCCTAGATATGTATATATATATATATATATATATATATATATATATATATATACATATCTATATATATGTCTACACATATATAATACAGCTAGAAAGGGCGATAGTGTGATATATGTCGATGTATAAGGAGTCACTGACATCTGCAAATATATAGATAGGTCAACGACATTCAAAACACTTTGGAGGTACAAATAAATAGGATACCGCCAACTATGGAATGTGTCACACACCGACACGTGAAACCAGGAGGCTGAAAGACAGAAACAACACAGTACTGGAACAGTAGAACTGCGAGCAATATGACAATAGTAAGGACATGTAATCACTGCTGCCGGTGGTGCGGTCCACGTAGGTACCATGTACAACTGTGGTTGTGAGTGATATAGCCTGTGTATGTGTGTGTTGAGGGTGCCATGTGTGTTTCCTTGTGACTGTAATGTGTGTGTGTGTGTGTGTGTGTGTCCGCATCGTGTGTCTGTAGGTGGCAACTCGGAGGTAGATGATTACGGTAGGTGCGGGTATAGCTAGCCGTAGGCATGCGGTAAACACCTGTCCCACATTGGGAGGGACAGCCCCTCCCTGGGCAGGTGTGTCCTGACATGAAACATTACAAAGGGCAACTGTCCTAGAGTGTAGGACATTAGTATGTCCCAAATATTATGCAATACTTGCAGGAAATACACATGCCTGTATGTAAGAAATGGAAATGTTACATGCAAACTGATCAGTAGGCAAGTTCCAAGAACAATTGGTATGTAATGAGGATAAAAGTATGTGCTATCCTGTGTACTGACCATGGCTATATGTCAGCCTGTAAACACCACTGTGTGACCCGCAAGTGTCCAACTATGGCCATATGAAAAGGTGGCAAGCCATGCCACAGAGAGTCTGACACCAACACCACTGCAATGACTGCAAATATCTGGGACAGACATACACGGGATAGCGGTCATTTAGAAATATCCCTGCACATATCGCCGTACATCCGGAGGTATGGAAGTATCAACCTCACCTGCATACCATATAGAAACCATAAACGGCCCAAAGTAAATTCCCGTAACAGACATCTACTAAGTGATAGCACTGTAATTAGGGAAGGGGCCCACACACATATATATGGACTATGTAGAAATGCTAGCCCCACAAAACCGTATATGCTAAGTACACCCGACTACATCCCCCACACTGGAAACAATAGCAATACAGACCGTAATCACAGCACAAGCATCCACTTAGTCAATTACATCTGCTGAACCGTTAACATACCTTGTGAGAGACACATTTAAAGGCGCCATGCAAAAGTGCATTCATCGTATAACGGTACAAATGGCGATGTTACAGGTGTTTGCAATAGTCCATTATCAGACAGGTGGGATGACAGGTACAGTCACAGGTAGAACCACATACTCAAGCCATCACACACAATCCACGGGGACATGACTCCAAAATACACTTGGCTCTACACATAGCAGTTGCAATTACACACAACAAAACACAATAGAGGCCATCTCCCTGAAGGCAGGGCAAATGGCCAACGCCCAAGTGGAGAATTCAATTATACCCCACTGTTGCCGAGTAATTGGTGAATGGAGTAGCTGCACAGCTGAAGTGCATGTAATTAGTCACACCAGAATACCAATTGGCAGCAGTAAACCACATGTTGCAGGTATCGATGTATATAAGGATGACTGGACAGATATGCAAACTGTATGCTTATGCCGTAAAACAGTTTAAAGAGTGATACAGAACAGTGAGATAGAGATGAAATACCGGAATGATATCAAGGTATGTAGAACACTAACTGTATGTATAGTATGTTCCGTATTAAGTTATGTCAGTGTATGCATAGCCTGGTTTGCAGTAATTAAAAGTGTCCACCATGCATAAAGTGGGAAATGGTATTTATGTAGTGATGTCCTGCTGATCGTACTAACGCTTGTAGAAGTTGTGAGTCCAGCAGTGGGCCACAAGGTAAACAGCACAGACACCACAAGGGATGCAACATGACGGCTTTAAACAGAACAATGTCATACAACCCGCCGTCAGTGGCAGGGTATGTCCAACAAGTACGTGCCATAGCAGGGGATAGTATATGTGGATATACTGTAACAGTACGCATGTGTATGGGCATATAACGTCAATGACATGTCTAAGGTGGTACCGCTGTGCAAGTATGCTTTGAATTATGGGATACCATGTAACATATGTGTAATGTATAGTACAGTAGATTGATATGTCAGATATGCTACACAGGAGAACAGGCATATGATGCATACCAAAGGTATCATATAGTGATGTGAGTAGTATGTAATTAATTTATGTATAAACAGTTATGATGAAATAAATAATGTAATCCACTCTGTGCATTTGCAAAGGACGCAAACATTACTCCCATACTAGAATAGCAGAAGAGATGTGACAGCCAAAGAAGAACATGAATGGCGTGTACAATAACAGGATACATATGGCCTGTAGTCACGGGACATTGTAATAGCATGACAGCTAATCTAAATGGAAGGGCTATTCCAGTAACCATGCACAGAGGACATGTAATAGCTCTACTGGTTCATAGTGGGGTACCATGCAGTCTGGCAAGTCTATGTGTAACAACAACTACAGTGTGCACACCAGTGGCACCTCACTAGGGTAGTGTCCTGTGAACAGAAGAGCCATGTGTAACCTGCATCTCTGCACAGTACAGCCACTGCAGTGATCCCTGGCGTACATGTGTCCACCATCCACCAAGTGAGGTATCACATGAGCACTACTACTGACTATCCATGCATAATGTACATAGGAATATTGTCCCAAAGCATGGTGAGTGTCCGGTCTGGGAATGCAACCCCCAAGCACATCCCACGCACTGTTGCGTGTGTGCACATATCCATGACCATCATGCTCACAGTGGCTACTGTGTATGTCGCGTATGCGGAGTATATCCATTAACACATTTGCTATGTTCACAAATATTTCGCAGGTCACACCTGCACAAAGAGGGACTGTCCCTCGCAAAGTGGGACGGGAGGTATTCTTAACCTATGGCAGGTGTGTAATGTGACAGGTACAGACACAAACGTGCGGAGTCCAGGAAACACAGTATACACTGACAGGCACACAATGAAAGGCGTAGCGTGCTTGTCACCACCCCTGTCTGAGATATGTATATATAAATATATATATGTATATATATATATATATATATATATATATATATATATATATATATATATATATATATATATATATATATATATATATATATATATATGTCTACACATATATAATACAGCTAGAAAGGGCGATAGTGTGATATATGTCAATGTATAAGGAGTCACTGACATCTGCAAATATATAGATAGGTCAACGACATTCAAAACACTTTGGAGGTACAAATAAATAGGATACCGCCAACTATGGAATGTGTCACACACCGACACGCGTAACCAGGAGGCTGAAAGACTGAAAGAACACAGTACTGGAACAGTAGAACTGCGAGCAATATGACAATAGTAAGGACATGTAATCACTGCTGCCGGTGGTGCGGTCCATATAGGTACCATGTACAACTATGGTTGTGAGTGATATAGCCTGTGTATGTGTGTGTTGAGGGTGCCATGTGTGTTTCCTTGTGACTGTAATGTGTGTGTGTGTGTGTCCGCATCGTGTGTCTGTAGGTGGCAACTCGGAGGTAGATGATTACGGTAGGTGCGGGTATAGCTAGCCGTAGGCATGCGGTAAACACCTGTCCCACATTGGGAGGGACAGCCCCTCCCTGGGCAGGTGTGTCCTGACATGAAACATTACAAAAGGCAACTGTCCGAGAGTGTAAGACATTAGTATGTCCCAAATATTATGCAATACTTGCAGGAAATACTCATGCCTGTATGTAAGAAATGGAAATGTTACATGCAAACTGATAAGTAGGCAAGTTCCAAGAACAATTGGTATGTAATGAGGATAAAAGTATGTGCTATCCTGTGTACTGACCGTGGCTATATGTCAGCCTGTAAACACCACTGTGTGACCCGCAAGTGTCCAACTATGGCCATATGAAAAGGTGGCAAGTCATGCCACAGAGGGTCTGACACCAACACCACTGCAATGACTGCAAATATCTGGGACAGACATACACGGGATAGCGGTCATTTAGAAATATCCCTGCACATATCGCCGTACATCCGGAGGTATGGAAGTATCAACCTCACCTGCATACCATATAGAAACCAATTAACAACGGCCCAAAGTAAATTCCCCTAACAGACGTTTACTAAGTGATAGCACTGTAATTAGGGAAGGGGCCCACACACATATATATGGACTATGTAGAAATGCCAGCCCCACAAAACCGTATATGCTAAGTACACCCGACTACATCCCCCACACTGGAAACAATAGCAATACAGACCGTAATCACAGCACAAGCATCCACTTAGTCAATTACATCTGCTGAACCGTTAACATACCTTGTGAGAGACACATTTAAAGGCGCCATGCAAAATTGCATCCGTCGTATAACGGTACAAATGGCGATGTTACAGGTGTTTGCAATAGTCCATTATCAGAGGGGTGGGATGACAGGTACAGTCACAGGTAGAACCACATACTCAAGCCATCACACACAATCCACGGGGACATGACTCCAAAATACACTTGGCTCTACACATAGCAGTTGCAATTACACACAACAAAACACAATACAGGCCATCTCCCTGAAGGCAGGGCAAATGGCCAATGCCCAAGTGGAGAATTCAATTATACCCAACTGTTGCCGTGTAATTGGTGAATGGAGTAGCTGCACAGCTGAAGTGCATGTAATTAGTCACACCGGAATACCAACTGGCAGCAGTAAACCACATGTTGCAGGTATCGACGTATATAAGGATGACTTGCCAGATATGCAAACTGTATGCTTATGCCGTAAAACAGTTTAAAGAGTGATACAGAACAGCGAGATAGAGACGAAATACCGGAATTATATCAAGGTATGTAGAACACTAACTGTATGTATAGTATGTTCCGTATTAAGTTATGTCAGTGTATGCATAGCCTGGTTTGCAGTAATTAAAAGTGTCCACCATGCATAAAGTGGGAAATGGTATTTATGTAGTGATGTCCTGCTGATCGTACTAACGCTTGTAGAAGTTGTGCATCCAGCAGTGGGCCACAAGGTAAACAACACAGACACCACAAGGGATGCAACATGACGGCTTTAAACAGATCAATGTCATACAACCCGCCGTCAGTGGCAGGGTATGTCCAACAAGTACGTGCCATAGAAGGGGATAGTATATGTGGATATACTGTAACAGTACGCATGTGTATGGGCATATAACATCAATGACATGTCTAAGGTGGTCCCGCTGTGCAAGTATGCTTTGAATTATGGGATACCATGTAACATATGTGTAATGTATAGTACAGTAGATTGATATGTCAGATATGCTACACAGGAGAACAGGCATATGATGCATACCAAAGGTATCATATAGTGATGTGAGTAGTATGTAATTAATTTATGTATAAACAGTTATGATGAAATAAATAATGTAATCCACTCTGTGCATTTGCAAAGGATGCAAACATTACTCCCATACTAGAATAGCAGAAGAGATGTGACAGCCAAAGAAGAACATGAATGGCGTGTACAATAACAGGATACATATGGCCTGTAGTCACGGGACATTGTAATAGCATGACAGCTAATCTAAATGGAAGGACTATTCCAGTATCCATGCACAGAGGACATGCAATAGCTCCACAGGTTCATAGTGGGGTACCATGCAGTCTGGCAAGTCTATGTGTAACAACAACTACAGTGTGCACACCAGTGGCACCTCTCTAGGGTTGTGTCCTGTGAACAGAAGAGCCATGTGTAACCTGCATCTCTGCACAGTACAGCCACTGCAGTGATCCCTGGCGTACATGTGTCCACCATCCACCAAGTGAGGTATCCTATGAATACTGCTACTGACTATCCATGCGTAATGTACATAGGAATCTTGTCCCAAAGCATGGTGAGTGTCCGGTCTGGGAATGCAACCCCCAAGCACATCCCACGCACTGTTGCATGTGTGCACATATCCATGAGCATCATGCTCACAGTGGCTATTGTGTATGTCGCGTATGCAGAGTATATCCATTAACATATTTGCAGACATGGGCCATGTCTTTGTAGCAGAGGTCACCCCTGAATATGTAGTCTGCAAATGTGTACAGGCATGGTGTCTGTACTTCAGCCGCAAACTTTAACTGTTGTAGCTCAATAAACGTCATGGCGTTTTAATGTTGAGTGATGTAAAGCTGTAACTGTTGTGTAAGGTACACCCTAAGCGGGGTGTTGTACCCATGGATGTGTGTATAAGTCCAGTGTTCAGAGGTACAATGGGTGCCTATATACCAGCTACACCCCCAGTACAGACAAGTGTGAACACGTAGAAGGATATCCACACCAAAGTGGCAATGTGGTAATCACAGGAGTGTGTGCGACATACATGTGTAGTACGAACATGTACAATGCGACATGTATGTAGGGGACTAACACCTATGTGATAACCAGTGGGTGGATGGCGTACTGCAAAGTTGATGTTCATACCAAGTGTCATGCAGGTTGAGGCCATGATGTTCATATCAGGTATCCGTCACAGTGACACCTGTATGGATGGGGTCTGTATCAGCTGGTGGATCAACAACGGCGCTTGGTATGCAGTGGTCTGTAAAGCTAGGCGGGGAAGTCCCCTCAGTGGTAGCCTGTACCTCAGGAAAGTATATACCGAACATGAGGGCCCCATGACTGAGGACTGTGGTATGCCAAGTGTAACTGGAATGCAGTATGTGATATGGTATGCCACCCTCAGTGTGTGTGTCCCGTCCATTAGCCATGTTGCATAACATCCTGAGACATATGTTTTGATGTGCAGGTGGATGTGTATGCTGTCAATACCAGAATGGTGAACGGTGCTGTAAGGCAGTGATAGGACAATGTAGGCTGTGTGGACCCTCGTGTCATCATCAACTACTCTGGTGACTGTATGAAAGGTGCTCAACAGGTGTAGAAGGCATGCTGTGGCACCAACAAGACCAACCCAGCTGGCATCAAAGGACCGGAGCACAACAAAGACTCAGCAAATGATGTCCATGATGATGTGCCCTATAGCCGTGCAGAACAGTCCAGTGAGGTGTGTAGGGCAATAGTCCCAGTCATGCATTGTGGTGCCACCTGTGTGGAGTGTAACTGTTGCTGTGTGCCAGTCAGGGGCCACAATGTCTGGTACAAGGCTATTACTGAATATGGTGTCCCAGTGGGGAGACATGTCATTCAGAGGTCTGTGGACATCACAGCCTGGGATTTTGTAGGGTGACAAGGGGCCAGTGTCCTAGGATATATAGAGTGCAGGTCAGTACTGTGTAGGTGTGACCGTAGGTACACCGCAATGTTCCTGCAAGGAATGCGGCCCTGTAGGGAGTGAGAGGGTGTAATGTTAGCATTGAAGCCATCAGACAGCATGTTGCCAACATCACCTGTTACTGTCATGTTCCAGAGTGACAGTTGTATGTGTGAGCAGATGTGGTTATTGCATACGACTACTGACATACCACCATAATGCCTTGTGGTACATCTCGGAATGTGTCGCAGTAATGTGTATGTAGCTAGTTATGGAGTATGTGATGAGGGATCCCATGGCCCTACCGAGGCTGACCAGTGAGTTACCCCACACATGGGAATGTAAACCACTGTGCAACAGCCTCCATCTGTTGTAAAGTATGTCCATGGCACCACACCCCCAGAGTGGCATCTGTTATCTGGTGTGTACCATCATGGCTCTGTGTGGAATAGCATGATCCATATTGTCGTGTACGTGCTAATGAAGTGCACTGGGGTATTTCTAAGCATTTGTATGTGCATTGTCCACCTGCACGTGTGTCATGACATCAAGTACTCCTGTCATGCGACATCTGTAGCAGGTGTTGTAGTACTCATCTACTGTGTATGCTGTGAAGTGTGTGGTGCCGGTACGTGGCCAACAAGGGTGAGTAGCATATGTTCGGACTCCACTAATGAGGGGATAACTCCAGGTGTGAAACAGCAGTCACATGTTGGTAGTGTCCATGTCAAGGATACTGTTGGTCTTGGAGGTGGTGTGTATGGGTCGAACCAGCCGAGCAGAGGTTATGACTCACGGACAGCATACACCTAATGTGTGGGTACATGTGCGGCTATCACAGTTAAGTGTGGGTTACTGTCAGTCTCACATCAGTAGCAGCAGTATGAGCCCAACTGTCCAGTACACCATGAAATGAGGTCTGGTAAACGTGGGGTATGTTGAATCCGCAGCTGGTAATACTGGGAATAGCAGTTCCGGACACAGTTAGTTGCACGTGGAGCACCTGTGATGCATCGTGCTAAGTAACCAGCCGGGATGTGTGTACAACATAGTGGAATATGGGGACACCTCAGACGTGGGTGTGACAGTCCAGGTACGGTCTGTCTATAACCAGTCATTGCAGGTGTGCTCTGCAGAGCCAAGAGGCAGGTCCCAGTCACTGCAGAGATATTGAAGTGGTGCAGTATCAGGTGTGCCTTGCCTGTGATACATGACCACATGTTTCGCTAGCCAGTTCCCGTTCTTGTGGTGACTGTTATTGGACACTGTGCAAGACAGGCAGTATAAAAGCATCAAGAGTCCAACATGTGATCCGTACTCCCAGGGCTGACAGGTGCAGGTCAACTGTGCCACAGCATCATGTTGTTTGACCAGGTCTGTCAAAGTGGACATACACCAGACACCTGTGGAATGACAGCAGAAGCATGGACAACTGTTGGGAGTGACACAGTCGCTCGTTGTACAGTGGTAACAGGTCCGGATGACTGAAAAATGTTCCCCACGGCTCACACCACACCATCAGGACTACAACACTGGTGGGCTATTGCATGTCCCTGCACACGTAGTCTGTGCCCTGAAATACAACCTCAGTCACACAAACATGGAAAATGACAGCCACACCGTACCTGCTGAGTTGTGCCATGTGTGCATAGGTTATGTTGCAGAGCCAGTTACCTGACAGCAGGATGTAAGCGACTATCGCCTTTTGTAGCCTGCTGAGTGGAACAGCAGTGTGACCGCCAACAGTCACCTATGGCAGGTGTGTTGTGTATGTTATGACACCCTATTGGCTGTATGTGATGGGCACACGTGTATGTGGGCTATAGGTTGGTGGGGTTGTGTTTGGCGATGTGGGCTTCCATTGGTGCCCACACAGAGTATGGAGGGGTACTGTACAAGGGGTCTCCATATGTGTGGCCTGTGGTGGGAATCATGTGGGACTATGTGATGAGTGGGGTGTGTTGCAAATGTTGCACATCCCCACATGACTGTCAGGTGCAGTCAGGGTTGGTGACAGTATAACCCCCAGCAGGGCTGCATAAGTGCATCCCCCACAGGCTGTACTGTTGTATGTCGGGAGGTGTGCATTGACTGTGTACATCAGAATAGCTCTATTGCCACATGTACAACATAGTCATCATAGTGACAGGCAATAGCACTGGTATGTGCCAGTTGGACATGCCTGGATATAAGTGGTACATGCCAGGTGGACACACCATATAAACCACCATGTCTCATGAGATATGTGAGTGATATGTGCATGACAGCTGTTGTACTGTAAGCAAGCTGGAAATGTATGGACAGACAGTGTGCCTGTGAGGACTGGTGTGAAATGGGTGCTAAACTAAGCAGTAGCTCATAACTTGCCAAGAAGCTCTGAACAAGTGCCGAGCATGCCCATACAATACAGATAGGGTGTTGGATAATATCAACCCACACGTGTTGACGACATTCATGATTGCTGGCACTGCATCTGAACACTGCCGGGTATGGTCTGCAAGTCCATGAACCATTATCAATGTAGATGTTAGCAGTACAGATCTACAAGACAGTACGGATGTTTGACTACAAATGCCTTTGTATGTCACAGGAGTGTTCTACTAGTGGCCTGTTGACAGACTCATAACTATTAAATGTGCTACAGGGACATGTGCATATCACACGGTGTCAGCAACAGTAAACTAGGGTTAATGTGTTGTACCCCACCCGCATATGTGAGAATGTGAATGGCCATAACCTATGGACAATAGTTGTCACAGTGTTGTGAACAACATACAGAATGGGCTGTGTGTGTGAGGTGTGACATATGTGCACATTCTGGTGGATGATATCAGCAATGACACCACTAGGGGAATACCCCTGTACCCATTAAGTAACACTTAGCTGCAATCGTGGAGGTGAGTGTCTCCCAACCAATGAGCCTGGAGTTGCCTGGTAAGTCAGTACTGAACATATGGCCAGTATATCCCACGTACATGCATGTGTCAGTGTACGTCATGTAAAGTAACAACATATGCAAGGTATGTGGACACACATGCTGCATGCTACATTATGCTACCCTGTGTATGCACCATACCTCTGAACTGTACAGGTATTTGCAGGATGTCCAGATGTCTGCCTCATATTGTCGGTGTGCTCCCCTTGATATCTGTCCCTTTCTGGCAAATAGCTGAGGAATGGAGTCATTAAATGATGACATACATTTGTGTTTACGACTGCACATTCCGTGTAAAAACCATGTGCATGCAAACCTATTAGTCTAGCAAATTTCTAGGTTTGTAAGAGCAATATGTCACAGTTGTCCCTATTTGTCCCCCATCATAGTAGGCTTTGTCCACATTTATTGTTCTAAGAGGTTGAGAGGTATGGTATGCACACATGTGCTTACTATATGCTATTGTACATGCGAATGTGTTAACTTGCACTGTGCACCCTGTGGCTGTCATACAGTCATGGATAATGTTCATACTGCTGTGTCACCCTATACATGTAACTCTGGCATGCCACACAGACAAGAGTCCATTGCAGGTGAGACTGTCATCGGTATCAGGCATGTCAAAGCATAGATCTATTTGCCATGTGGCCAGTTAATACACGGATATACAGGTCGCATCACCCATCATCCACACAGGCCACCCATGTGCAATATATACAAATGAAATGACACACAGACATGACACCACAGTATTTGTCATTGCTACATGTGTGTCCAGCTGTGCATATGATGGTGGAGGTGTTCTACAATGGAGGCATATGTACTATACAGTGGAACAAAACATGTGGTACACAAAACAGTACCGCACAGTGAGCAGTGATGTGGGCAGACCACATGCGTCACCATTGTGTTATATGTCCCAGCAATGGGTTCACACATTGTGATGTTCCATCCGACGTCTCAGACCCGTAGCGTTTTGGTTGCAATATTGTCACACTTTCCCATAACCCATACCCCACATACCACACATACAGCTGTTGTCTGCATAGCCCTGTGAATGGTGACATATCCAGCATCTATAGGTGTATGTCATATGGGACATCACAGACATGTGTGATAGATGGCCATCACATACAATGACCAACACATGTGCACACATGGCCATGGGGGATGGCCAGAGACACGTAGCCACACAGTAGATGGGATGTGGATACACCCTGTCCCACTTTGTCCACACATGGTCCAATTACAGCCGTACTAGACTGATTGTACAGGTGATGTGGTACGCTGCAAATCTTAAATGCCTGTGCACAGCTAGTGGAGGTGTCAGTGATGTCTACCTCATAAGATGTGTTGAACATGACATCTATGTCATAGCATGACAGTAGTCACCTTTACAGATTCCACTGACAGTGACACCAGGCCACAGATACTGTACTTTTCCCTTGCTGCCGTAGGACATCACTGTTAGCTGTGCACCTTGTGTGCGTGGTACATCAATGTAATCTGTGAAATGACGTGACAGGTCTGCTATGTGTGGACATGGTTGCCAGGCAGCTAACACTCTGTAGTCATCGTGCAGGGGTGTCATCTGTATGTCCTCCAGTGACCTGTCACATGACACAGCATGGTTTGGCATGGTGTGTATACACCTCAGCATCGTGGGTCACAATCCACAGGTATGTCATGGGTATGCATGCAGTTCTGGATATGCAATGCGTACATATCATGCACTGTTTAGCAATATAGACACCTCATGATGCCATGCAATGGCACAGTGTCTGTACTTCACACTGTACAGCAATGTAGACGGCTCACAGTCCCCTACCATGCCTATGCACATTTGCTCAACATGCATTCTGTCTGTAGGACATATGGACAGCACCGCAATGTGATACCCAGTATGACACTGTACATGTGTCAGGACACCATTGTGTCAGGCATGCATGCATGTTAATGCACACGTCAGCAGATTACATGTCAGGGTCACGTCAGCGATGTGTACTGTTATCCTGTTCTGGTCCTCATGGTGTATCACGGGGATGCATGCATACTACCATGATCGTGTGAATTGCATGGATAATGATATGACACCTGCCTGCTGTAGTGCGCATTTTAGAGGGTATGCTTACAAACACTAGTGATGTCTGAGCTGCATGCTGTCAGCTGTATCACAAGCATGCTGCATGCCATCTGTCATATCACATGCAAGATGTGTCAGTGTGTGTGTGCGTGTGTGTGTGTGTGTGTGTGTGTGTGTGTGTGTGTGTGTGTGTGTGTGTGTGTGTGTGTGTGTGTGTGTGTGTCAGTGTGTGTGTGTGTGTGTGTGTGTGTGTGTGTGTGTGTGTGTGTGTGTGTGTGTGTGTCAGTGTGTGTCAGTATGTCAGTGTGTGTCAGTGTGTCAGTGTGTGTGTGTGTGTGTGTGTGTCTGTGTGTGTGTGTGTGTGTGTGTGTGTGTGTGTGTGTGTGTGTGTGTGTGTCTATTGTAATTTAGAGTCTGTCTTTGCATTCACAGGTGATGTAGGTGCGTTACCCTCCTGCGATCCATCTGATAGTGTCCCCACAGATGCTAGCAGTGATGAACATATGCATGAGGTACAGACAGGGATGTCAGGGGCTGAATCTGTGCCAACGGTTGCCATCCCAGCTATGTCCCCCTCTTCCCCGCACACAGTTCAGCTGCCAACACATACCACATCACCAGTGGCCATAGAGGAAGGACAGTCAGCATCTGTTAGTGTTGAACAGGAACGTGTGGTGGCTACAGAAGGTGTATCTCCACACCTTGGTGGCAGTGTACTGACTGCAGATGTGCCACACAGGCATGTGGCTGGTGCTGTTCGTAGGAGGACCTCTGGCAGACATGCACCTGCAGGATATAGCGCAGCAGCTGGAATCACCAGACGCATGTTCCAGACTGTAATGGCGGCACAGGCACATGCCGAACGGCAGAACAGAGAAGGGCAGAGGCTGCAGAGGGCTGCTATCCATACCCTAAACAACAACATCCAGGCATTGGCAGGTGCTCAACAGCAGATTGCCAATGTTCTGGACAGGCGATTGGGTGACATGGTCAGAATCCTTGACTGTGGCATGGCAATCCGCGAGCTGTCTGTGCTGGAACATCTGGTAGGGGTGAGGTGTAGGCCAGGTGGACATAGGCCAGCTACACCACCTAGTGCAGGTCAACGTGAGTGTGCCACCTCACATGGTCGCTCCCATAGTGCCGGTAGCAGTAGCAGTGCAGCTGGTGCTGTGCTGTCCACACCAGGACACAGCAGGCCACGTGGACATGGCCCCGGATGTTCCCGGTGGGGACACAGTTCCAGTGGCCATGTGTCGTCGGACAGTAGCCATTCTGTACCTCTGCCTGGTAGTGCCCGTGCAACCCCTGGCAGGCACAGGACACGTGGCTGTGGCCGGTCACAGAGAGCTGTGCAACCTGGTCTGTACAATCCGCAGCTGTCGATAACACCCTTGTGTAGGCCTCATAAATGACAGAACTGTGTGCACACATACACGCACACAGCAAACACAACTGTAGGGCTCCACAACACCCACATGCATACGGAACAGACATGTCCAATCAAATCACCGGCCCTTACCCACACACATGATGTCATCCATTGGTGCAGCCTATGCCCCTGGCAAACAGTATCACCCTGTGCATATGATGAAGCCTGTGCCGCATCCCTGCCATCCACACCATCGGTGCAGGGAGATGCTCAAATGGTCTGATGCACAGGGTGAACAAAATAGTGAGAGGTGTATCTAACATTACTTGTGTATGCATAGTGAGGGATGTGTATGTTGCATTGGCTGTGTGTGAATACTGAGAGATGTGTATGTGACATTGGTTGTGTACTGTCGACATGCACCAGTCATACCATGTAGTCCGGGTGCAGCATGCACTGGGATATGTTCACAGTATGTGTCTCGGTTACAACAGTAACAGCATGTTGGCAATGATGCCCTGGTTCCCTCCTATGGTGTACTGGCATGTGCCTACAGGTAGCAGTGTTTGCAGTCCCCCATGTGTAACTGTGGAGTACTCACAGGCACGTATGGCAATATCAGCATGCTAAACGTACCCTCAACCTGACTGTTGGAAAGTCTAACATGACACAGATGTCCGCACATATACTGTACCTGAAGCATGTGGTCAGTTGAATAGGCTACGGCGGACAGAGACGTGACATACATACCAGGAAACATTACAGGTATGTTGACATGGTGCAGGGTTTGTACACAGCAGTCTGGCCAATGATAACGTTAGAGACCACTTGATAGCATGAGACCACACTGCGTAGCAGTAATACCCTGTCACATTACAGGAACATGGCCACATTCACGGGGTCTACACCACTATAGCACACACCCCATAGTGTTGAGGTGTGGAACCTTGCCTATGTGGTCATCACCCTTGCAGTACTTTGCACCCACACGATGTGGCACAGAGAAGGAACATGCACAGGTAGCCAGTACGGCTGGGACCGATGGCATCAACAGGGTAGTAGACTGCATCACCATGAGGGGTTAGTCACCATGAGGGGTTAGTGATCCTGTTTTTGACTGTATGGTAGCATACACCCTCACACCAAGCACCAGACAGCCATACATACATACATACATACATACACATACACACACACTGTGGTGACTAGATATGTATATACGGATAGCCGATGTGTGTGATGCACCACACCTGCCGACATCATGCTTACCACACTGCAGTATGTACAGATCTCTACAACAGTGTACAGGGATGTGTAACAACTGGGACGTAATCCCCACCATATATGGCATATGTGGTCACACAAGCGGACACACATGGCAGTGCTGGGAATGATACACCTGCCATATGATGAGATGTTTGATAGACATGCAGCGGTATTGTCTGCATTATGTGTACCAACGCTATGCCTGGCAATTGTGCTGCTATATGCACACAGGAGGATGTAAGTGTTACAGGTGTCATGTGACATACAGTTGGTATTACCTGACCGCTGTGTATGCATTATGGCATCACCATCAAGTAACAGTGACATAGCGTACTGTTTGCACATGGCATGGTAGGATGGCATGTGACACACCTGTGAGCCATCCCCGGCACACATACATCTACTCACCACTTTATGTACACGCATCCCTCCATACATGGTGTACAAACAACCGTACTGTCTGTATGTCACCATATACAGGTGTCAATGATGGGGCTGCATTGTGACTGCATGTTGTCATTAGGTGCAGCTGTGTTACGGACATCGGCCACTGCACATGCATGGTTGCTGCATGCACAGTACAGATTGTACACATGTGTTGGTCCTACATTTGTCTCCTGTAGCCATGCTTGTATGCATTGCTGTTGGTGGACATGTGTATTGACATACATAACACATGGATTGTGGTATGATATCATGGGTGTCATGGGCGACTAGTACAGGGGAATGTGTCCTCGGTCAACATTACTACCTCCTGTACTGTGAGCTTTCAACAGACATGGACCCACCTTCCATTTGCGTGTGTATGATTGCTTAGGCCACTGTTCTGTACGGGGGACAGCAAAGGCTATGCTATGTACATATGTGTTGTGTGTGTGGTCCATGCACACATCCACTGCAATCACATGTATGACATATCCAAACATGTGTGTCCATTGGTGTACAGCAACACTCATCTGTCACAGCTGTGTAAGACCCGGAGCCCCTGGTATGTCTTGAGCAGACCTGGTCATGTATAGTGGCATCATTGCAATGCATAACACAATAAATGCCCCATTCGGAATGTATCTGACCCGACACTTGCAGCAGCTGGAGAGGCCACAAAGTTCCTCACCAAAAGGATAAAGGGTCTCAAACATCTGTCCTATGCTGCCCGACTGAAAGAACTCCAGCTCTATTCAGTCGCTTACCGCTTGCTCAGAGGTGACCTTTGCCTAACATACAAGGCCATGTCAAACCCAGATTTGATGAATATGCTTCACCTCAAAAAATCTAGATCCGTCAGAGCCACAAGGGTGGGAGACTTAAACCTCGACACGGCTATTAATAGGACGTGCTGGATGGATAGATTCATCACCCAAAGACTCCCTATGCTGTGGAATAAAATCCCGGTATATGTGAGGCAGAGCACCTCGCTGGCCTTGTTCAAGAGAAATCTTGACCAATGGATGGGAGATCGCAGATATACCCCAGGGATTACCTCAGTGTCACTGCTCGACAGAGGCACAGCAAAATAATGGGTATAGTTCCCCATACTAAAGGGGTGGCGTAAGCCACAAAACTATGGGCTAGGCTTGTAAATGCCCTCGGGCAGATAGCCTAGTATGAACCTATGAACCTATGAACCTATGAACACCTGTTGGAACCCTGTCAATACATGTGTACTCTGCACAGTTGCTGTAGACCTCTGTACAATCCACTGGTCATGTGTCACACGGTGTTGTGGTAATGTATGGCTGTGTATTGCTGCACCAACAACATGGTGATGTCTTGAGGGCTACAGTGTGGACTGCAGTGTGTATGTCTGTGATCTGCACCTGTGACAGCTGTGATGGCAGCTGCATGTGTGTGACCGCCCTCTGCGTGGGGACAGTTATACCTTACTGTGCCCTTCCGTGTTTAGACTTTGTCTGCACCCGCCCTGTGCGTGGGGACAGATGCTTTTAGATGCCTCACACCACAGATATTTCCTACCGGCATCTTTGCCTTTGTGGATGATTTCACGCACCTAGGAGTATACCTCTAGGGCCGCTGTGTTCTGTAATCTCAGTAGCGCATTCTGTTAATGCGTTATGCTCTAGTGTGATAGGGTAGTTAGGTGTATGTTCGACTCCCAGCCCTGCCAAGTGTGTGTGTGTGTGTTTCCAGCTGCATGACAACAGTACATTGCTTTTACAGTATTCACTCACCATAACATCCGTGTGGCGTCTTTGCCTTTGATGCTGCTGTCTGCAGGCTACACGTACGCCTGTGTGAATGCTGTGATCTACTAATCATGATAGCACATTCTGTAACTGCATAATGCTGTTGTGTGGTACAGTGGTTACGTTTGTGTTCTGCCCCCAACCCTGCCACATGTGTTGTGTGTGTGTGTGTGTGTGTGTATCTGTCTACACATATATATATATATATATATATATATATATATATATATATATATATATATATATATATATATATATATGTGTATATATACATATATATACATATATATATTGCATATATATATATATATATATATATATATATATGTATGTTGAGATTATCACTCTTGAATGTGCTGCATTATCTGTACATGATCGCCTTGGATGTATGTACATGTGCTATGGCTCTGTGATAGTGAACATACTGTGTGCTGTAGTGATCGTGGGTTATACTTGTGTAGTGACCGGTTATTGTGTTGCTGGGTATTACAAGGGGCATTGGAAACAATGTTAGTACAGCACCTTTGAATGGTCGTATGCACATCTCGGCAACAGTCAGCAGTGGTTATTACTTTGGAGGGTGAGTATGGCTCATATCCATATGTAGTAACTGACATTTCTATGCAACTCAGGTTAGCATTACTGACTCGCGTTTATCCACAGGTTGTGGTACAGATCCCAGGACTGTATGTGTATACATTGACAGGTGCAGGACTGGGTTGTGTTGGATGCATGGAGGGGTGTCCATGTCCAGTAATGGGGATCTCTACAGCCTGGCAGGTACGGTCTGTGACTGTCCCACAACCCCCTGTATATGGCTGACACATGCTGTACCTGTGTATATGCAGACACACATACTTACCACAAACAGCTAGGGCTATCAGATACACAAACCCATTGCATCACCATTGGGCCACGCAATAACCATTGTCCCTCACACACACACACCTGTGTGTAAATTGAATGGATCAATGACAGCTCTGGTAATGTCACACCACACCCTGTGCATATGATGTCACCTGTGCCACCAGCTGTGATGTGTAACATTGATGCAGGATCAGACTAACCTGGTGCTGATGCCCACGGTGGCTTTATTCCACTATATTGATGTTAGAATGCTGTTAACACAAAGTGTGATACTTCCATGTGTATATCAGCAGGCATGATGCATTGTAGCTATGACCATTACTGTAGCATAGTTTACAACACTGTTAATTCTGATTATGTATTCACCATCCATGTGCCATTTCACTGATGTGTGTAGTATTGGCAGCATGTGTGTCTGAGTGTGCAGTACATGTGTGATGTGTGTAGTACACATGTGTACATGCTTACAAACGCGTACACTGGCATACACAGCATTACACGGGCTTCACCATTCGTACACTAGCTTACTTGTTCTTCAACATGTGCACACAGGCTGACACGCGAGCACACATGCTTACCCGGGCTTACTGGCACGCACGGGCGTGGACACACTGTAGGCAGGTTTGCAGGTAACATCGGTGGTATCCATGGCGTACACCGTCAGTCTCTTGACTTTCCCTAGGATAGCTCATAACACGCCTCTTCCACTGAGTACTGACAGCAAACATGTGACACTGCTCTGGTAAGATTACAGTGTTTTATACATACACACTCATGTTGTCACCTATCTTTAACTCTAATAGTCCCCTTATCCTACACTACACTGTAGAGGCTTGGCCCATATGGCATGACATGTTGTGATTCACTATCCTCAGCCTCACTTGCATCAGATTGCCTACAAATGCTTTGTTACATCCCTGACAGAGCACTTCCACACATAACAACCAGTATGCAGTAGCCATGTTGTCTCCAGCTTGCCATTCATCTGCATGGCATGCTAACATCTAACTAAACCTACATTTTGTATGTATATTATACATATTTGACTTGTTTTGAAGTGCAGCGCGTTCTCGTGGCGCTGCGCTACACTTTCACACCGGAGATCGAGGGAGGACAACTACAGTTTTATGGATATCCACTGGTCAATAATGCCACTGGCCTTAGATTTGGACATTGGCATGCTTCTTCGACTGTATTCATACTTTATTTGCAGCTGTCATTGCTCCGTTTGGCAATGTGCAGCACATTAGTCGCCTAACATCTGGGTACATTTCTGCACATAACTCTGCTCTTGCACGGACAGCTTACTGTTTCATGTATCGCATATTTACATCATTTGCATAGCTTTCACATACAAATGGGGTATGTTGCAAATCCCAACATTGTCCATGCAACGTTTGTGTTACGGGCGGTCTTACACGCCCCTACAGGTGTTTGCTGAATAGCTTGGCAGACATCTTTCCTTGCTGTACTCTCACTCTACTTGTACACGCTGGAGGCTTCGTGTATCATGGCCTAGGCTTTGCTGTGTGCTATGTCTATTTGTGGTGTATGCATGGCTGTGGGTATGTCCCACTGTCATTGTTTGTAAAGGTGACTGCCCTATAGGTACGTCATGTAGACTGCTGTGTCATTTGACATGTCAGCACATACCTGTGGCCAATACTGAACTTCCTACTGCAGCACTTGTCATACCTTCTGAGTTATCTTGCAGTCGATAATGCTGTTTCCTCAGACATGTATCTGTTTCTGATCATACCTCTCAACCTTCTAGAGCACAAAATCTGAACAAAGCCTACAATGATGGGGGGACAAATAGTGGCAGATTTTAAATATTGCTCTTACAAACGTAGATAGTTGACAGAATAATAGGTTTTGCTTTAGTATGACTTTTCTGAAAGATTTGGAGTCTTAAACTCAAATGTTTGTCATTATTTAATGACTTCAGTTCTCAGGTATTTGCCAGAAAGGTACAGATTGTAAGTGGAACACACCAAACATATGAGGCAAACATCTGCACATTCTGCGAAAATCTGTACAGTTGCGAGGTATGTTTCTGATACAGGATATCAGGTTTCATACACCAATACACACAATATTTGGCAGCATCACAGGCCAGATGCCATTACATTCCTATTGCAGGACACCCCCCCCAGAGGGTTGTATGCCTCACAAAGGCCAACATGTGCTTATCCACAGTACTTATTCTATCATGTACCTTATGTGTACACCGGTATTTGCGCTTTCCATCAGTGGCAGAGCTCGCGTACGAGTATGGGGGACTGGACACTGTATCAGTGACACTGCATGACACCCTGAGGGACACATTTCTTTTGGGTCTATTAACCTTCCACATTGACTTTCACAGGGCATACGTTGTCATTCACATTTGTCAAAGTACATGCTTTTGACTTGTACATGTTTTGTCATTTGTCCTGACGTCTTTCTTCTCACCTGTCCACCTAGTATCACTAGTTCTGTACATTTATTTAGGACGGGTTACCTTCATACCTCTCACCTGTACACATTATAGGTAAACGCCCCGAGGATTGACCTATGATTTTGTTACATTTGTCATAATAATGTGCCTTTCCGGTAAATTACTGGCAAGGCATGACGGACTGTGAGGTTAGATAATAATGATTGACATGTCTATTTCATGATTACTAACCCCCATAACATTCATACTCCTGACTACGCCATTATTCTATCAACGTTCTGACTTTGTCAGGGGTATATTTAATATAGTCCCTATTTGTATTTCATGTACTATGCCTTAGTCCAGCTGTCTTATTCTGACAGTTTGGAATGTATGGTTACCATCTTGGTCGTACGCATGTCCATCCATGATAATCACCTACATGACACTGATATAGGTCCCTACGTCTTCCCTCAATGGTTTAAACAATATCCAGTAGATGGGTTGAACCTTTTTGGAGAATGTAGGCGTGTGCTATACCCACATAGGTATATTGATCACTCCCATGGGGCGGACCTAATAAATCTGTGCCAACCAACACCTAGGCCCATTTCTGCATACCCATGGTTCCCATACCTGACAACCCTCCACAGTACCCATTAGACATGTTTAATGTGAGCGATAATAAAGTGTGATGACACTTCTAAGCACTCCCCACTCTCCGGATATCAGGTCGTACGTCATACATTCTATCGACCCATGTGTTATTACCCTTGCACCTGCTACTGTTGCATGTACAGCTATATCGTAGTTGCAGCTGTGACTTCCTTTGCGTCGATGATGGTTCGCACTTCGTACGGAATCAATTTTTGGGTTCCTGCAAAGGACACCTATATTCATGTTTAAAGTGTAGATCTTGCAGGCCTGTCACACTGGTACTTTCCGGGCAATGGTTTGGAAAGCAGCAGTGTATTCACCTTTCATGCATGTCTGTCTGTCTATCCAGAATAGCTATACCATGACCTATTTATGTACATGTGTTATATCTACAGGGACATATGTTTGTTGTGTATATATCTATTAATGTATCGTGAGTGTATAGATATATATATATGTAGATTTATACATATGTCCATATATGTCTGTACATTCCTCATTTCATATTTAGATTTGGTTTAAGTCTGTGGATATATGTGTATACACAGATATATATATATCCATATCATACCTTTCAACTGTACAGATTTACGCTGACTGTACAGCTGTTTGGCTCTTATCTTTGGTCCATTTTACATAACCTTGTGTCTATCTGGCAGTTTAGTGGCATATCATTAAAGACTGACATTGGACAATAATGACAAGCATTTCAGGTTACGACTTCATACCCTTCAGAGAATCCATGCTAGTAACACACCTGTTATTCTATGTTTGTTAGGGCAATATCTGGGGATTGTCCCTATTTGTACCAGTTGTTTTCATGGCTTTGTCCGGTTTCGTTCTTTACGAGGTTAACAGGTATGAGCCATGTATATATAACGTGGAGAAAACAGCATTCATTTGCTATGCTGTGAGCAGATTACACACACGCAGGCGCACTTGCATATCCTTATTGTGGGTTACATATGTTTAATAGATATTTGTGCTTACGTGACCTTTCATAATTCTGACCGTAACGGTTACATATCTGTATTCTGGTTTACGGACTGATGTGAAGCACACGTTCACCTTTACATATTTAAATGTGTGTACAGCACGGACGCCTTCATTACACTTTAAAGTTATATGTGCAGTGGTCGTAGGTCAACCAGGACTGCATTCACGTTGGCCGGATGCCAGAACCACTATTCTATTGGTGGTCTGCCTCATTGATATGCATACCCATAGTACTTAACTACATCAACATATGCCTCACCGCTTCACTTACAACACAGGCATCCATTCTCATGCTGGGAAAAATGCGGTACTACATATTACACATTCCCTATTGCCTACTGCTGTGGACCCCAGCTGCATTGTTAATTACTCCAAGGATATGCAGAACACCAAGGCATATAGTCCTGGCACATACAGGTCTTTAATTGTCAGGGTGTTCATGTAGTGATCTGGGTTTAGGCTTGTCCGCCTGGTGAACGGAACTTCCCTGGCCGAGTTCAAATGTCAGACGAAGCATATGGACGGGGTGTTTCTCCCTATTATGAATTTTTACCTGTGTTTATAGACACAGGTGTTTGGGCACCTGTCAGTAGCTTATTCTGTTGGCAATACATATTATGGGTGGGGTTGTTACAGTCACGGTGATGGGTGTTCGCATTCACATTTGACTATTGCCTGTATTCAGTCATACGGGGATTATTAGTTTGGACATGACGTGACTACAGGTATGCAGTTGTACATTGCACAAATGTGAAGGGTTGTTACTGTAAATATGTACGGACCATACCTCTCAATCTCTTGGAGCAACATATCTGCGCAAAACCTACCTGATGGGCGGACAAATAGGGACACATTTTAACTATTGCTCTTACAAGCTTAGAACGTTGTTAGAATACGAGGTTTTGCATTACCATGACTTTTCTGACAGATGTGTAGACTTAAACTCAAAATATTTCTCATTATTTAGTGATGTCAATCCCCAGCTATTTACCAGGCAGGTGCAGATTGTTGGAGGCACACAACAACAGTATGAGGCATATGCTGGTCATTCTACAAATATCTGGAGTGGTATGGTACGGACCTCTGTAATACGCTGTTGTGTTCTGGCACAGCAGTAGCGCATCATTAAAGACTGAAGTTGGACAGACAGTTGGGTTTCAGATTTCATACTCTGGACATTAATGCCAATGTGCAAACTGTTATTCTATCATATGTCTATGTTTCTAAAAGTTATCTTTACAAATTGTCCCTGCTTTTGGACCTTTGTCTCACTTGTATTCACGGCTCTGTCCAGATATCTTGCTCACACAGGTTGACAGGTATGGTCGGTCACACCTGCACACAGTAAGTGTCCCTCGCACTTGATCAGGGTTATCCTGTTTACATCAGTGTCTTCCTCACCCTTATGCTGTTTGCCACTATGCGAATGTGTGCAATATATTCTCCCACCTATTCGTGTTGGGACACGTGCATCACGGGAAGGTGTTTTATCCTGGGTAGTAGGTTATGCATGACCACGTAGGGCTGGACAGTGTCATGGACCTATACTTCACATTCTGACTTGTATCCAGATATCTACAGGATTGGTCATCATGTCGTCATACCCATTCTACTATTTACACTGGTTAGGTATCTCATGAGGGATATCCCAAAAATTGGTCCTGACCAGAACAAGGCAGATACCGAAGATTTTTGTGGCTTTACAAAAATGTGCAGGGGGTTTTACATGCAGGGGATACATGGTTTGCAATCCTGACACTGCCTAGGGTGACAATACCTACTACATATGCGTAGGGGTCACTATGTGTAGCTGTGTCTGCAATGACCCAGTACGCCAAGTACGGCTGGATTTGGTGGACGTTCTGGTATGGGGGCAGGTTGTGTGATGTGGAGGGTATGCTGGGTAGGCCATTATGCATCCAGGTGTGTTGCATTTGTTATGGCCAGTTCCATCAGGACCAATCTGTGGGTATGTGACCGTGACATATCTATACATTTGTATCGCACATTTCCATATTCATATGTTTGTGGGATTGTGTTCTACACTATGGCCTGTCTGCTTGTCTTGCAGCTGTTTCTACATGTGTTTGTGTTTCTTTCAACTTCACCCTCTGCCCCCTCGTATACCTCCGGTTCACCTTTTCTGCATACAACACAGTATCGCCTTTGAGGATTTTACCATTACCCATCCACCCCTTGCACACAAATTCCTCACACCCCATAGATCACTACTTTGGTTATTGGCCCATGACACGGCCAAAGTAACACATTGACTACCCTACATGTGTCAGGTACCTTTATGGTTGTGTGGACTACCCTGCCATGTTTGTTTTCCACATGCTATACCTCACGCACATAGGTACACGCCCATACTTCACTGTCATTACTTGGTTGGTATAACTGGGTACTACCCGTTCGACTGTGTCACATACAAGTTCGCCTTTTACCGCTGATGTCTGGATTTTGCCAGCCTGTTGTACTCATTGGTAGGGTGGCACCTTTTCCTATGTCCAAGCTATTCCTTACACATATCCGACTGTTGTGGACAATGCCTCCCCACAGTTGACGGTAGTGTTTCCACCTTTTCAATTGGCCACAGTGTGACATTTGCGGTGAACACAGCACATTTTACAGGCCGACACATACCCACGGTCAGTTTGGCAGATAGAACGTACAATTATTGCCTATATCTAAGCTTATTCTTGTAGCATTTCAGTGGCTTATTCTGTTTCTTATGACATTTATGTAATATACGTACAGAGAAACACTGTTTAATGCAACTATTACATGACATCTACGGTATAATTATGTCCTATAATCTCTGGACATTTGTCATTTTTACACGTTTGTGTCAGGACACATCTGCCCACAGAGGGACTGTCGCTCGCAAAATGGGACAGGTGGTAATCTTAGTAGACGGTACCGATCATACTGTTCCTTTTGGCCTACATGTGTCCTTATTGTTGTAGCTGTTTATATGCTCCTTCTTTTCCGTTTACATGCATATTCTATTTCCTATCACATTTGGTATGTGAAATACGGACATACCTTTTGTATGTGACTATTACATGCCTTGTGGGCTATGATTTGGACATACGGTCACTACATATATCTACATTTCTCCTTGTGTATTTTGTTATGGACACATCTGCCCAGCTATGTACCCTCCCTCACATTATGGGTCAGCTGGTGACCCTCTCCATTGGGCTGGACATACCTACTGGCAGTGCGCTAACATATGATACGTTTCACTTCCACATGGTATAGCTATCAACACTACGTTGGACTACGGGCACACGGTTTTCATGTCATTTGTTCAAGGGTAGGGACCCGTTATTCCCTACCGTGCATTTCTGTTTGCTTCTTCATTTTCTGTTCGCATGGACTATCTTGCATGCTTTGCATACGTTTCAGTATCCATGGACACTGATAGGTGCGATTACCATTGCAGGTGGAATATAATATTCAGCAGTTTAGGTTGCTCATCAACGGCCGACATTGACATGCCTCCGTGCGCAACTTCCATACGCCCCATGCACTCACGCACGTTTCCTATGCACGTGGCTGGGATGGCTGCGCGTCTTCATTAATATGCATATGGCATGACTACTCCATATATACGCTGCACGGCCGGCGCAAGCCTTACGCCGGCCTCGCCGAGCTTCTTGATTCCCGGGGTTAGAAAGTTGCTAGAATAACAGCATTTGTCTTAGCATGCATTTTCCGAAGGAAATGAAGGCTGAAACTCAAATGTATGACATTTAGTTATTTCAATCCTCAGGATTTGCCAGAAAACCACAAATTTCATGAGGAATAGGCCAAAAATATAAGGCAAAAATCTAGACATTCTGCAAAAATCAGGACAGCTGAGAGGTATGCATATCTCTTAACCTCTTAGTGAAAGAAATCTCGACAAAGCTTAAAATAATGTGGATGCAATGGCTGGAAAAATAGGGGCAGATTTTAAGTATTGTTCTTTTTAACTTAGAAAGTTGCTAGAATAACAGAATTTGTGTTAACATGCATTCTTCTGAAGGATATGAAGACTGAATCCCATATATATCTCATTATTTAGTGACTTCACTCCTCTCTGATTTACCACAAAACCACAAATATGAGAAACAGACAAAAATATGATCCTAAATCTGGACAGTTGAGAGGTATGTTAAAGACACACACACACACACCCACACCCACACACACACACACACACACACACACACACACACACACACACACACACACACACACACACACACACATGCACACATACATAGCAACACACACATATCTTCTCTTTCATACAGCTAATGACTAGTTTAAATTCCACACACTCCTACTCTCTCAGACAACACATAGACACTCACTTTCTCATACAGAAACAAACAGAACCACTAGTTTAAATTATACACAGGCATACCTACCTTCTCTCTGTTCTCGCACAGCAGCACACACATACACCCACCTACTCTCTCATAGAGTAACACACAGACATGTATACACACACACGCACTTTATCTCTCATACAAATAGAACAGCTAATTAAAATTCCATACACATACACTTACACATACATACATACATGCACACACACACTTTCTCTCGCATACAAAACCGAGCAGTTTAAATTACGCATAGACACACACAAACGCTTACCTTCTTTCTAAACCAAACAGCCACATGAACACACACGGACTTAACCCCACTCTTAACGGAATTGCTAGCCTAAGTTTTGCGTGCGACTGCAGGATGTATTTCTTCCACATTGGTGTGTGCATGCATATTTCTCTTTAAAGGAGAAGAAACTAATACCACAGTAAACCTGCAGCTGTTAAAGCAGGAGGGTGCTCAACCCCCCTTCACCCTATGGTTCCGGTGCCCTCGATTCAGAGACAGGGTGCCAGGAAGAGCACACAGACTGACAAAAAAATTAATTAAAATAAAAAAAAATAAATCAATAAATAAATGAAAATTACGTCCTTTATGAGGGCGGTCTGTATGGTGTCCTAGGTGGTTGCCTAGTTCGCCTGTGCCTAAGGCCAGCTGTGCACCTCATGTAAAAAACATGGTTTTGTATTTGCATGCTCCAAGGTCATTGATGACATTCATAGTCCAGGAGTTTCCAGCTACTTACCAGTTATCCCAGATGCGCGCCACTAATTGTATATGCAAATAAGCTAAGCTCATGTTGTTTAAGCTGAATAAGGAAAAGTGAACGCATTTTGCAAAACATACCTACTTCCAGCACAACTGTAAACTAACTGAAGATAAGTGTTCAGTACATGTAAAGTACTATGTGAAATCCATATGCTTTATATTATTTTGCATTTATTCAAATATTGCAGGTGGATGTGGCTAAGTGCAGTCACACTTGAAAGACAATGCAAGTGGTGAAATGCACAGCTTTTATTACTAATAGTCAAAAAACTAAAGGAGTTTAATATGTTTTAAATAGGGGCATCCTTATTTGGACACCCTAATGTTTTCAGTAAAAAGTGAAAAGGGGAGATAGGAAACATTGAAAAAGGGGAGCCAAAACAAAGAGGGAGACACAGAAGGAACAAATTAAGAAGGTTATGGTGGAATATGTGGGAAAAGAGGGGCACTATGTTTTTGCCCAATAGATCTCTCCAGTTTTTAATTTTTTTTTATATAAGAGGATGACTTGAGTGGGAAATAGATAAGAGGGTGTAGAAGAAAGGATAGGGGAAGAATGGCTGAGGAGGTGCCAGCAGGAGTCAGCACTCCACAAAGCCTCAAATATTTCCACTAGCAGATGGTGGTACAGGGGAGGGCCCTGATGTTGAGGGGGTTGGGGGCCTGTGGTGATGCAATGATTAGCACCAACTAGGGTTGGGTGTCCTCAGCACAATGAAGAGAGACATCATATAGCTGTAATTTGTCTGTCCATGACTTGTTTCAACACATCTTCAAATAAGTACCCTTGGCAAATGAGGCTTGCCAGGCTGCCCCATGTTGGGGTGTCTACAGGACTGCTGCTACCACCTTGACCCTGCAAGGATGTCCCCAGATAGCAAAGGGTGAGTACTGCCTAACCTGGGAGGTAACATGCTTGGACTCTAGAGGATTTTGGATCTGGAAAAAAAAGTGAACATAAATTGGAGAAAAAGAATATAATAAAGGACAAAGGAATGCATGATAAAATCAGAAAAAAAAGAGAAAAAGGGGGCGGCAAAAGAAAAAATACTCGGAATAAATTCCGAGCATTTAGTTTCTTTCTTTAAAATATTTTTATTTTTAAAAGTCTGTATTGAAGTGAACAGAATGCATTGGAAGTGCTTATGCAGACATGGGATTACTGATTTGGGAAGTGCATATGTGCACATGGAGAGATTGCTGTAAGAAGGGCTTATGCAGAGTTTGGATGATATTTTATGGGAAATGCTTATGCATACATAGCAGTTGAGTGTATTGCTATCAAGTTCAGGTGGTGTTTACATGTTGCAGTCTGCTACACAAACGTAATGATCATATTTGTGCTTCATATGCATTTGTTTGCAATATTGCACTGAAAACACTCCACATCTTACAAAATCAGTTTAAGACAGAAGACTGCAGTTTATATATTGGCATATATTTTACATTGGGTTGCACTGATGTACTGAATGCACTCTGCTGCTTCAGTTACTATGCTGTATCCATTATTTATTTATATACAATAACAAAATGAGTTAAATACAGAATACTGTACTTACATACTGCTATAACTCTCACTCTTTCTTGTAGTACTCTACTGAATGCGTTCTAATGCTTTAGCTGCAATGCTTTATAAAGTATTCCCTCTATATATGAATGAAATCAATTAAACACAAAATGCTATTTACTACTGTATTCATGCTTACCAGTTTCTTCAGCCAGACAGGTTGTTCCTCTTTCCCACTGTTACTTGTTGTGGGCGATTTATATGACTAGTAGTTATTTGGAAGGCATTCCATTCACTGCAGTGCCTGTTTACTATGTGTTCGTTGGATTTGTATTACTAACTGAAATCTCATACTGTGCTAATATTCCCTTCACTTCAGCCATGAGGAGAATCACATTCTTATGGCAGCCCTTAGGATATATGGCAAATGTATGCTTGCTAAATGGGAGCCCAAATAAGCTGAGGACAAAAGCTTGGAATCAAGTCATCCTGGATATTAATGGTGTGGGTGGCTGAATCTACATATTAACACAGTGCAAGAAGAGGACAAATCATATGATGGAATGTGCTAGAAGCAAGGTGAGGCAGAATGCAATTCTCTGTACCAGTAATGAGATGGGGCCTTGACCATTTATCCCATTAACACCAAATGAGGAATATCTCCTTTCCATCCATGGGGATGATGTTGACACAGAATATGATGGCACTGAAATAATGAGAGATGGTGTGGTCACTAGCAATTACCAATGTCTACAGCAGCAGCGGCAACACTGTTCTGCTGAGGAAGGGTGGTTTAAAAACAGTAGCATATATTTATATAGAGAATTGAGTGCTGATGTGGAATGATTACATTAAATGCATGACAATTACTATTAATAGGTGATCCTTCCACCTCATCACAGAATGACAGTGAAGGCAGTCTGCTCAGTAAGTCTCTTCCAAACCACCTTTTAAGCACAGATATGTTATTAATTTAATGGCAATGTTTCCAAATAATTTTTTTAAAAGGTCAACAGTGAAACAAACAATTCTTCTATAGCATCTTGATGATTACAGCAAATGTTTTTTGTATATGACTGTGGCATTTTGATGATGATAACATTGTTGTGTTTAGGAGGCAGTCTGAGAAAAGTGGCACACAGTCCTCAAGTTTAATGGCAGGATCTTGCAGGAAGTGACAGTGCATCACAAAGTCATGTTAGTAAATGTGCAGGAAGTGACAGTGCATCACAATGTCACATGTTAATAGATTTTCAGGAAGTGAGAGTGCATCACAAAGTCACATGTCAGTAACTATGCGGGAAGTGACAGTGCATCACAAAGTCACATGTTAGTAAATCTGTAGGAAATAGCAGTGCATCACAAAGTCACATTAGTAAATCTGCAGGAAGTGACAGTGCATCACAAAGTCACATGTTAATAAATCTGCAGGAAGTAACAGTGCATCACAAAGTCACATGTTAGTAAATCTGCAGGAAGTGACAATGCATCACAAAGTCAAGCACTTACTGACATTACACTCTGTATTGTACAGGAAGACAACCGATGTACCTCTAAACCTGTATCTCCAAACCCAGATGAACACTTACAGAATGATGGCAGACATCCAGAAGTAACATTGTCCACACTGACACCTTTATGGAGGGAAGTCAGGTGCAGGAATTTGTTGCAGCTACCCCAGCAAATTTGCCATGACATTGTTAGGGCTGAGGGCACTGCCAGAAAGGGTGAGCTGGAAATGGTCAGAGTTCTCCAGGGTGTGAGTATGAATTTTCACCACTACTTGGAAATGGCACAGAACAGGGAGAATGTCATGATTTCACTGATGCATAGTATGGTGGCACACCAAATATCCGTGGCTGCCTCCATTTTTACACTACTTAGCACTCACTCTTGGAAGGAAAAGAAGACAGAGTATTGTACAGAAACGTGAGGGTAGATCACATGGGGCTACAAGTGCTTCTCAAGAAAGTAATATAATTAGTCAAGGGGGGGCAAACACAACAGCTTTCATGCAGGCCATATCAGCGTTCATGTACTCCTAGCAGAATCTCTTACTCAGGGTCCCAATCATGTTGCCACAGCACTGTCAGATCATTGTCTGCAAGATCACCTGCATCGGGTAGTTCACTACATTATACCATTTCAGCATCTAGCTCTTAGAAAAGCCCCTCTTTAAAAGTCACTTGCGCCATCACCTATCCTATCTACAGATGTGTATGATATTTGACCTTGACCTACTGTGATTCAAGTGTAGCATTTCTGTTGCTTACAATTTGTCCTTGACACAAACAAACCATTGTTTAACTTGAAAGAGAAAAAGTTATTAAAAATTAAATTAAAAAAATGAAAAAAAATGGGGGGGGGGGTTTAGGACACTTTCAACTTTATTAATTTCACTTTTATAGTAGCATAACTTAAAATCTTATGGAACTATGGAAAGAAATGTGTGTCATAACATATGATTGCAGTCATTAACATCAATATTCCATGCCTTATCATTGTTAGAGCTGGCAGTTACCTACAACTTAAAAGTATTAATAAACACCTTTTCATGGACACTAACAAGAAAATTACATATTAAGATGAGTATCCTGCCATGTAAATAAAGACTGCTACCAATCTACCCTCACCACTGCACAAATATTTTGTAACCCTGAGGCCACAACTTATTGTGCGTAACAAAATAAATGAATCTAATGTGCACTACCTCAATAGACAAAGCATACTTTTAACTGAGAAACTTTGCATAATATAAACAACAGTATGATAATTTTTCCTTCAACTGCAAGGTATGAATTCAAGTTAAATATTAAGGTTCCAAGTGAACATATGACTGCAACAGTCATTCCCCTCCACAAGACAGCATTATCAGTCAACCCAGGGAACTAAGACTCAACAGTCTAACAAGCCTAATATGCAAAGCCATGCTACAGATTATCATGGGAATGATAAACAAGGACATTGCCAACCTTCACTCACTGGACCCATCCCAATTTGTGGCCTCAGAAACAAAGGTGACATAGCAAATCCACTGCAGGATAAATTTGTCTCAAACTTCACCCCCCCCCCAGCTCTACTAGGTGAAATTCCCTTCAATATACTTCACCCAGCTATAAGCAGGGACTTGGTGCTGGCAGCACTCACTAAGCCCAAGAACAGCACATCCTGGATTCCGACAACATCCATGGTTGCCTCCTGAATAGTCAAAAACATGACTTATCAGGACCATCTGAGGCACTCCTCAACAACAGCTTTGAAAAAGAATACATTCAAAGTGAAAGGAGGACTGCAATTGTCATTCCCCTCCACAGGGCAGACTATCAAATAACCCAGGGAACTTCAGACTCATCATTCTAACAAGCCTAATACGCAAAGCCATGGAATGAATTATCATGGAAATGATAAACAAGGACATTGGCAACCTCCAGGCACTGCACCCATCCCAATTTAGCTTTGTTAAGGGAAGGTCATGACTACCTGACCTGGTAGACTTCTTTGAGATGGTCACAAAGGCAAGAGACAATGGCAAAACAGTGCATACTGTGTATTCTGAACTGGCTAAGGGATTTGATACAATATCCAACTCAGGCATTATTGGCAAGCTTTCTGAGCTAAGCAGAAACACTTATATAACTCTCTGGATTGCTGGCCAGCTCACAGACGGATCCAAGAAGTCAGGATCAGTAAGACAACTGCCATCAAGAGATCGGTTACCAATGGAGTACACAAGAGCTCCATGCTGAGGCTGCTCTTGTTTGGCATGTACTTCTTGGAGGTCAAGGCTAACATTAAAGGCCTCTGGCTCACCAAGTTCTCAGATGACTGTACATTAGGGCTATTATAGATTCCTCCAAGACATAAAGATCTTGCAAGTGAGTTTAACACAGACAAATGACTGGTGCTAAAGCCATGGCCTAAAACATAATGCCAAGAAATGCATTATAATGCCCTTTGGGAAATTACCAATACAAGCTAATTACTCCACCAATAAAACACCCCTAAGATTTGGCCCAGTAGCAAAGGATCTGGGAACATACTGTATGCAGACAACAATCTGGCCTTTGACCAACGTGTAGCTAAGATAATAAATAAATCATTCTATGTCACCCATCTTATAGGTAAGGGTATGGCATTCAGGTCCAAGGAAGTTTTAGTACCACTCTACTCATCTCTTATCAGTCCTGTCATTGAATACAGTACCCCCTTTGGCATGTATCTAACCGGGCACATGCAACAGTTAGAATAACCACAACGTTTTTCACCAGGAGAATTCAGATTATTAATACCCTGCCCTACACTGGTCACCTAAAGGCTCTGTCTCATTATTCACCTTCTACAGGCTGTTGAACTGAGAGCTTTGCCTGGTTTACCAGGCTTCCTCAAACCCATCCCTGATAAATCTGTTGCACATGTGCAAAATAAACAGCACCAAAAACACTAGATCCAGGGATCTGAATTTCACTTGTGATATAAACAGAATATGCTGGAGAGACAGATATGTGTCTGAAAGGATCCATTCACTATGCAATAGCTTCGATATCCATGTAAAACAGAGTTCATCCCTGACCTCATTCAAACAAAACCTTGACAATTGAATAGTAAATCATAAATTTACCACCAGTCTGACTCCCCCACACCCCTTATGGACAGATGCCATCAATAAGAGAAGTATCATCCTAGCTACCCCCCCCCCACCAAATCCTCAGCTACTTACCTACTCACAACTCCCCCCCCTTTATGATACTTGGGACAAAATGACAAAAATGGCAACTATTCAAACAGCTACAAAACCAAGTCAGGAAACAAGTTAATAGAGATACAGAGTCTTATTATACTCACCTTCAAGATAACTATAAATAAACCCTAAAAAATTCTGGTCCTCCATATCCTTTTTCATCAACTCAGGTACAGAAAAGGATACCAGCCCATACCCAGACATTCCCCCTCTTCAAACAGCTACCTATTTCAATGCACACTTCATGGAATGCATAGCCAGCTTAACCTCAAACTCACCGCACACCCCTTCCCATGCAGCTAACTTACCCTTCATTATACCATAGCACATTTCCTTCACTAAACTCACCTAACTGCAACTTCTCCAATACACACACTGACAACTCCATCTACTTTACCTTTACAACAATTTATATAAAACATAAAAAAGCTTTTGCATAAAATAAAACCTTGTTTCTCCTCAGCCAACAACCTTCCCCTGGAATACCTACATTTAGCTGCAGATGCAATAGCATACACAATCAGCATTCTTATTAACAGATCAATAACATAATCCCATGTCCCTAACATTTAGAAAATGGTGCATATTATCCCCTTACAAACTTCTGTCCCATAACCATCCTGTCTCCCCTTTCTAAAATCTTTGAAAGATATATACATCAGCAATTTCTCCACCATTGCTTACAAAATAAATTAATTACCAATATGCAACACGGATTTCAGCTAGGCCACAGCACATCCACTGCATTACTGTCATTTACAGACACTGTCAATAAAGCTTGCAACTCTAATGATGCATTATTTCTAGATCTATCAAAACCCTTTGACATGGTCTCTCACACTAAACTTCTCAATCAACTTTCCACCCTGGGTCTGTCATCGCAGTCTAATCAATGGTTCTCTAGCTACCTTGTCAACAAGGTGTAAAATGGCAAGGATACATCTCTGCATACCTTCCCACTTCTACAGGAGTCCCACAAGGATCCATACTTGGCCCTCTATTAGTCAATATTGTTATCAATAACCTACATTAATCTTCCTATGAAGGCATCTTGGTTCAATATGCAGATGACTCTGCCATCATTTGCTGTTCAAACACCTTAACTCACCTGTAAGAAATCACTGCACAAGCTATCATCTCCATTGATACCTGGCTTACAAGAACACAACTTTTGCTCAACTCCCAAAAAGCAAACTCATCCTCTTTACCTCCAAGACTCACACCCCTAGCAAAACATTGTTCAAAATCTTTTCGCAAATGTCACAGATATTGAATTAGTCCACCGTACTAAACTATTAGCAGTTGTAATAGTTGATCATTTTAAATTTGACCTCCACATCCAAAGCAATATCAAGAAAACCCATCAACAGTTAGGCATGCTATACAGAAACAAACATTTTCTGATCACACCCACAAAAATTACTCTAGCCAACCCTAACTTTTGCCTCCATACTCTGTGGCACATCATAAAAAAGAAACTTGAAAGTTGCTACAAGAAAATGTCTAAGTTTGCTACTAATTCAACCTCCTTGGCCCATCACTCTAAAGGTCTGCATACCCTTAGCTGGTTGGAAGTCCCCCTCCACCTCTCCTTCATTCACCTTATAACAGTACATAAAATCATATACTATCCTTTAGCATGGCCAGCTCTTACACCTTTAATCAACACGTTTCCCTAAAAGAGCTCTGAGATTAGAAGACAAACAATTTCTCACCATAAATAAGCCAAATAAATCTCCAGGCCAAAGTCTATACTCATACTCAGTAGCAAATAAATAAATAAATAAATAAATAAATGGAACTCCTTACCTCTATCCACCAGTTTAACCTAGCTAGCATTAAATGGTCCATAAATTAGTACTTTACAAAATCTTGGACCTGCTCCTGCACCAATCCTGGCTGAACTTACTCACTATACTTCACTCACCCTCAGCTTGTCACACTTCACAACCCTGTCCATCCTCCTACTCCTCTCCTTTTATTTTGTTTTCCCACTACCTTACCTTATCCATTTAATCTCTGCAGCTGTTTCCTCTACCTCTTTCTCTTTCTTTCCTACTCACCTAAGCTATGTGAAGACCCCCTACCTTCAGTATTCTTATAATCTCCTTCTCTTTGTCCTTCTTCCTTTTCCTTCTGTAAACATAATATGAACACCATCTCTCATACTAAGACATCACTCAATTTCCCTCACTGTCTCTAATCATGTAATCTCAAATATCTCTTTAAATATCTTATTAGCATTGTCTCAGGTCTCATTTGTCATTCATTTATCTATGTAACAAATAATATGGCTAATGAGTTTTTCCTCACATATTTTCCCCAACTCATGTTATTCTTTTTCATTGCACTCTACTATGAAACACATATTCTATGTTTTTTTACTCGTATGTTTTGTAGTACAACATGATACTTTGTAATTTGATATATTTGTACCTGATATTTTGTACTGTAACATGAAACTTTGTAATTTGATACATCTGTACCTGATATTTTGTCGTGTAACATGATACTTCGTGACTTAAAGTATCTGTTCTTGATCTTTGACCCCAGAGACTGCCCATGCTCTGGAATAGACTTCCCATACATGTCAAGCAGAGCTCCTCTCTGCCCCTCTTCAAGAGAAATCTTGATAACTGGATGGGAAATAGAAAGTTCACCCTGGGGATCATTCCAGTGACTCTACTTGATAGAGGCAGTGGGAATTAATGTCAGGCGGCACAATGCCAGGGCACTTCTATGGGCTAAGCTTGTAAAGACTCCAGGGCCATTAGCCTAGAACAAACCTATGAACCTATAACATATTGTGATTGTGGAGTTTTTCTCTCCAAGCCTCCACTGAAAATGGGCACTTTCTGAAGCAGTGAAACTTCCCAGTAAACACATGTCAAATAAATAAGTAATAAATAAATAAATGTTTTGGAGTGCGCAGTTAGTGTAATAGCCCCAGTGGTCACTAGCTTAGAGCAATCTATGAACCTATGAACTTTTGACTAACTGTACCACTTCAGGACATTCAGTAGGAGCATACTTAGGTACAGCACTGCAATGCAATGCATTGTGCAAAATAATAAAAACGGGATTATTCCTAAGGCATCACTGAATAGGAGTCACTGAGCAGTCAGGCATGACCTTTGCAAACAATAATATGATTCACTGTTGTGAAGGTAAAAATAAATAATTTTTTAAAGGTGAGAAGGAATGTCAGATGAACATTGTCAGCAGATTATGCGTTACACAGCATAGCCCACAGATATCACTGCATGTATCAAAATTATA
>NC_056744.1:513930662-514043162 GCF_019279795.1 Protopterus annectens
AGGAACAGCCGGCAGGGGCGTGCAAGCGAGCTCCTAAAACGACTCTTGCACGGACAGGATTAGTTTATGCAAATTACCTCATTTGCTACTGAAAGCTATGCAAATGAGGTAAATTTGCGATCCAGTAAACAATAACCTGTCCGAGCAAGAGTAGTGTTATTTGGAGAAATGTACTCGGCTGGCAACTGAGTACCATTCAGCAAATAGCAAAATGGAGCCATGACAGCTCCAAATAAAGGATGCATCCAGTTGAGGAAGCATGCCAATGGCCAAATATATGGCCATTGGCATTTTTATGTTTTGCAAAATAATAAAAATATTTTTTTCCTCGATCTCCGATGTTTAAGCATAGCGCAGCACCACGCAAACGTGCTGTGCTCTAAAAACCATAAAAACAAAAAATAAAAGCCACAAATAGGGATTTTATTCAAAATATTCAACTGCCATGCAAGTGAATGGCAGGCTGAAGACAACATGGCTACTGAGTAGAGGTTGTTAAGGGGGGAAGCTCAGTCTAAGAGATATAACCAAGCATTAGTAGGCAATCCTATGCAAATGACAATAAGGATAGTGAATCCCAATTTTTCCTGCTATGCGAACCATGTCCCTAGAGTGTAAGAGTAGGATAAGGGGATTAACAGAGTAGAAGATGGGTGACATCATGAGGGGGTATGTATTAAAAAGACTGTAAGATCATTAGAGCAGAGTGGCATGTGTTTGCTGTGAGTTACTCAGGACTAAAAGAGGTGCATCTACAGTTGTCTAAACTGAAACCCAGAAACTGAAGGTGTACGCCGTGGCCATCACTAAAGTTTCTTGCAAAGCTGCTTACACTGTGTGCACGCGTGTAAATCCGTCTAAGCCTGTGTGCACCTGTGTAAGCCTGTGTAAATCTGTCTAAGCTTGTATACATGAATGTGCACCCATCTAAGCCTGTTTAAGCCTGTGTGTGCGTGTGTGCGCTCGTGTGCGGGTGTTTGCGCTTGTTTGCACGGCGCTGCCCCCTGTGGAAACAGAAAGGGGAAAAGAAAGGAAAAGAAGTAGTAGGAAGTTAACCAAGGAGAACTAGCAGAGCTGTCAGCTGAAATCAATCAGAATCAGCCAATTACATAGGCAGTACAGTAGCCCAGCCCAGCACTTAAAACTCTGCAAACAACATTCCCCCAGGTTTTTCTCAGAAACACTGCAACACTGCAGTCAACAAAGAGAAGTGAAAACTTAAAAAGCTTAAACTGAGACATAAAAATGTTAGAGGCTGCCATTGCTGTTATAAGGCAACATGTGCAAGATGCTGAGGGTGGTGCCATTGCGAATGCTGCTGAGCAACCCACAGTGAGGAGATGGAGAAGAGTGTACAGACCCAGGGTAACCTACCAGGGGCTACATGAGCTGGAGATAGTGGAGCACTATAGAGTGGACAGAGAGCTCCTGTAGCAAATTGTTGAGCTGTGCAGGCCATGTCTCACACACAGAACCAACAGAGGGGAAACCATCCCAGTGGAAACCAAGGTATGTGTTGGCCTAAGAATACTAGCAACAGGTACCTTCCAGAGACCAACTGGTGATATAACGGCCTGCACAGGTGCAGCGTGACTCGGAGGAGGAACAACCTGAGCCTGCCCCAGTAAGCAGAAGGAGGCATGCCCAGTATGCCTTGTCCTTGGCAAAGAGGCAACGCATAGCACATACACTGGCTCATTAGGAACCATGGAAATTATACCTCTCTCTGACTCGCACATAAAATAAAAGGGATGCCTAACTTCACACTATCTGTTTCCAAACATGTATAGGCAGTGTAGTATGTGCATCCAACATAGGCAGCCCTGCAATACCACCTGAGGCATGATTGCCATGTTTTAAGCAATATAAAGCAGTGCTAAGCAGCCTTCACCAATATCTAGTATATGTAAACAAAATCACTCATGCAATGTTGGGCAAGGTCAGGGAAAGTTGAGCAAAGTCAATTAAACATGCTCATATCTGCTTTACTGTTCCTTAAGCAGTCTGGTCTGGCTGGCATGAAAATAAAAAGCAGTGACAGGGCTTGAACCCAGTATACTGTGCACTATAGTCACAGTACTGAACCACTAAGCCACAATAGCATTTCAGTGGCACTGACACAGCAGGACAATTGTACACTAATGCAAACACAAAGCAATGCTGTATCATGCCCCTAAAGAGGCAAATGGGTAACCTCACCCACACACCTATGCAGACAGAGAACATCAGGCCAGGTGTTGTGATGTGGGTTGTGTAGGCTATGTATTTGCAAGTAATATACGTGACATTGGATGCTAAGATCTGTAGTACAGTAGTATGCCTCAAGCCAGTACGATAGGCAACAGTACAGATTGTAATGGTGTCCTATGCATAGCGGTGCAGGCACAGAAAATGTGTATAAGTATCAGGTGAAACCCACATCCTATGTACACCCACAGTAACAATCCAGTGTGCCCACGGGTAGAAATATACAGAGAATAGCTGTCCCCCCTGTATGTAGAAATTTTGATAAGTCTATGCAAAGTGTCTCATGGAAGCCCTGCAGGCACAGCATAATCCCTGTTGATCTATGACACAAAGGTGAGCCCTGCTGTAAAAATACAACTTGATTTACCATACACATATAGTATAAATGTGTATAGTGTGCGTGCTCACACACTCCAACAAATGTAGTGGATTTCATTCAGCATAACACTGAAAGGTTGTACTGAGCATGCTCACACACTTAAATAAACAAAGCAAATGTCAGGCAGGAAGATACTGAAAGGTCATACTGGGCATGCTCACACACTTAGGCTAAATATGGATGTGATAATAAGGGATATATAGACAAATGTGTATAGTCATCTCTACTTCCAGAAAGACATTCACAAAGTGGTCTGAAAATCCTGCTATGTGTTCACACAAACCGCCAAGGTCTGTGCATGTAGGTCAAAGGAGGTTGCCACTACTCAGCAGTCATCAGACCTGTCAGAGAGTACCACAATACACTTGCAATGAATCTGACTAGGCACGTTCAGCAGCTAGAAAGACCAATTAAGTACCTTAACAAGAGGATTACTGGCCTCAAATAGTTGCCCCATGCAACAAGACTGAATGTAACCCAATCTGTACTCTGTTGCATACTGTCTACTCAGGAGATCTCTGCCCAACAGACAGGTCCATGTCATGGTTACACTCAGATCTGTTCTGAGTTACAGCTCAATGGCACTAAATGTACAGATCCAACTGATATTGCCAACATCCTGGCAGATAGTATCAGTGTTAACTTTACCCCCCTCTCACCCATGAAAGAGCACATCTCTATAATGGAAGACTGCAAAGTTGCTGTCATCACGGCTGCACAGGTAAAATACACTCTCCAAAGCCAGTATCACAGCAGCCATGGGACTAGATAACTTCCCAGGCTGTGTAGTATGGACTTCCCTGAAGTAAACATTAACATGGAAGGCCTGTGGCTACTGAAGTTTCCAGAAGACTGCAAGCTAGGAGCCATCATTGTAAACACTAACGATGTGGACATCCTACAAAAGGGCCTCACTGAGACAGATGGCTGTTGTCCAAGTCATGGGCTGTAGCTCAATGCTAAAAGGTGCATTATCATCACCTTTGTTAAAAACTCTGTAGCCAAGAACTACAACATAGGTGGTAGTATACTTCACACTGTAAGTGTGACAAGAGACCCTGGCTCACAGGTGGCCAGTGGATACAACTGTGATAAGCACATTCCCACAGTAGTCAGGAAAACCTCTTATGTGGCACACCTCATCACAAAATGTGTCTCATGCAGAATAGAAGAGGACATTGTTCCTCTCTACTCACCACTTACTAGAACTATAAAAGAGTACAACACCACTGTTGCTATGTACCTCGCAAGACAACCACAACAACTGGAAAGCCAGCAGCAATACCTCACAAAGAGCATCAGTGGCCTGAAATACATGCCATACACAGACCATCGCAAAATGCTCCATCTGTACTCCCTTGCATATCGCCTACTCAGAGGTGTTCACTGCCAACATACAAAGCTATGTCAAACATAGAGCTGTTGGATATGATCCATGTAAAACACTCACAATCGCTTTGACCTTTGAACCCAAAACCACGAGTGAAATACAAAAGGAAAGTGTGTAGCCATTTACCTTATGGATATCCACACCTTCAGGTTACTGGCACAGCATGAGGTCTTGGAGACCATGCAAGTGCAACTAAGATTGGGCAAAGCTGCCCATCAGATTGTAGCCTGCTACAGATCATGTACCTTGTCTCAGGAACCTCACTCAGTATTCCAGAGAACAATGGCAAATATAAAGGTCCTATCAAAACCATTATATGAGGAGATTACAACTACCCAAACATTGAGTAGGTGAATTACTCGTATACAACATCCCTTGCCCAATGTGTCCTAGAGTTAAGAAACTCTAACACCGTGGAACAGCTGGTCAGCACGCCCACTAGAGGTGACATACTGGACATGATCATCGCCAACATGGGGTACCAGTGTTCCACAACAGAGATAAATTCCTCGCTGGTAATATCAGATCATTAAGTAATCACACTGGACATCCACATCCCGCCCCCACACACAGTCAATGAAACCACTGTGAAGACATTTGCAAAAGCATACTGCACACTTCCCAAGACCAAAGTGGAACGTTCCGAAGACCTCTTGCTATAGGATAATGGTATGCAATCTGCATAATCATTTACAAGTGCATCCTATGAGCATCTACAGGGATGCATGGAATGAGACATCACAAATAAAACCAAGATGCACTCATCCAAAAATAGGACAACAAGCAGGTGTTTGTTCTCAATAAATAAGCTAGACAAGAGAAGGAGGAAATGAACACATGATAGATCCAACTTCACTAAAGGGACGGCATCACTGATCATTATCAAGAAGAAACAATGATCACTCATAAAATAATCCAAGGATGGTTTCTAAAGATAAATAGCCAAGGAATGTAAGAATAACAACCACAAAGCCTTCGGTAGCTATACCAGACATGTAGGTGTCAACTTCCAAATATGCTGTCAGCTACTGAAAAAAGAAATGAAATACACCAAACCAACTTTTATTGCCTACATCCAGGGGGACAAGTTCAGTGTAAACTCCCCCCATCATCCCCAAAAGGGCCTGTGTCCATCACAGAAGGATCCATAGACCCAGACGTCATGGACATGCAGGTAAAGACAGCCCTCACCAAAGCTAAGAACATAGCATCAATGTGACTGTATGTCGTACCAGGCTGCGTCTAACACTAGGCCCATAAGGAACTACACCTTCACCTACATTCACTGTCCAGACTCAAGCGTACCACAGGCTATGTACCCAAAGAATGGCATACACTAACAGTCATCCAGCTCCACAAAGGGTGTACCAAAACAGAACCTGGAAACCATTGCCCAATATGTCTACTCAGCCGGGTCTACAGAGCTATTGAGCAAATTGACATAGAACACATACACTGAGACATTGGGGATCTCTAGACACTGGACTCTACACAACTTCGCCTTGTTAAAGGCAGAGCCTGGCTCCCAAACCTAGTTGACCTATTTAAAACAGTTGCCATGAACATAGATGGAGGTGAAAGTAGTCCACATAGCCCACCTGGACCTCCTTAATAGCTTACTACACCATTCCCCACTCTGTCATCATGGACCAGTGTACCAGCTTGAACATTAACAGCTATGTTACAGGATGGGTGGCCAAGTGGCTCACAGATAAAACACACATGTTCATAGTTGTGGGTGCCATGTCCAACTATAAGCCAGTCACAAATGGCATCACACAGGTCTTGGTCCTGGAACAGCTTGAACATTAACAGCTATGTCACAGGATGGGTGGCTAAGTGGCTCACAGATAAAACACACATGTTCATAGTTGCAGGTGCCATGTCCAACTCTAAGCCAGTCACAAATGGCATCACACAGGTCTTGGTCCTGGGACCCCACCTGTTCAGTAGATACTGCTCAGAGGTACAGGCAAGCATGGCAGGTGTATGGCTGAACAGGTTTGCAGATGAATGGTAACTGTGGTCCCTAATTGACTGTACAGCTGACACAGACATCCTCCAGAAGTGTCTTACAGAGACAGATACCTGGTGTCAAAACAATGCCCTCAAGCTGAATGGCAAAGAATACATAATCATCCCCTTTGGTTAAACAAAGTGCACACAAATTACCACATTGGTGGTAATTCAGCATGTATGGAGAAAGTCAGTATGGCTCTGGGGACACAGGTAGATAGTAAACTCACCTTTGATGATCACATGGCCAAAGTGTTTAGACATTCCTTCAATGTAGCCCATCTAATGTCACCTAATGTAAGCCACTTCGTATAGTCTGATGATGTCACCATCCTACAAATATACCTGTGGAAAGGATAACTTCCAGTAATGTGTATAGCGCGTTGTGTTAATGCGTACTCCTGTAGTATCATGAAATAGTTAGGTAGGAGTTTGAATCCTGCACTGAATAACTGTGTGTGTTTGTGTGTGGTCTCCTTGGGAAGGAGCAACCTTTTAGGACCGTAGTAAGAGACCTCAAAAGCAGTAAACTAACCTTTGTCAAGTCTGATGATGTCACCATCCTACAAATATATCTGTGGAAAAGAGAACTCCCCGTAATGTGTATAGCGTGTTGTGTTAATGCGTACTCCTCTAGTATCATGAAGTAGTTAGGTAGGAGTTTGAATTCTCCACTTGGTGAGTGTGTGTACTGTATGTGTGTGACACTGTTGGTCAATGTGTTGTGGGTTTTGCTTTTACCACTGTATGACATATCAGTATGCATTGCACATGTGAGCTAGCTGTGTATTAAATACATATACGTACATGTTACCTCAATGATTGCATGTGTGGGAACCCTGCTTTCCCCAAGAACACAGCTGTCATCCTTGCCAGACTGTGCTGCTGCTTCCCAGACCTTAGGTCACATCTGTATGCTTGTGACAAGGCCAGCCACTGCAGTGATCCCTGGTCTAGGTCATCTGTGCCATACAAAATCATTACGGTTCCTATTGGAATGTGTGAATGAGGGTCTATGGCTGAGGTATATATCAGACCTGTTCAAACACAGCAAAGTCTGTCAATGATGACTATTCATAACAGGTGTAGAACAACCTATGTGGATATGCATGCAGACCCCTTATTGCTTATGTGATCCACCAAGGGATTCCGAAATACCTTTGGAAATGTGATTAACAAAGGAGAGATGACATAACACTTGGTTGCATGTACACATCGGTACCTGTTCATCATGTTGGTGGCTACTACCTATGTGGTACTGTGGGGATAATATGTTCTGTAAAGGTGGATGACTATGCTTAGTTTGGCTTATAGCTTTACAGCATGTGTTTGACAACAGGCATCTGTCTGTATGATACCCTTGTGGAGGATGTGTGTGTCATCTGGAGAATGCATTATAGGCCACAGTATGCATTACCAGATGTAGACGGACATATCCCTACTGTGATTGCTTGTACCTAACAGAGCTATATGCCAGACAGGAGTGGTGGCAGTAATGGGTGCAGGTGAATACCAGTGGTTACTGCCATTGTATAGTACCTGAAGGATCGAAATGTTGCTGTGTATCCTACATCTGTATGTCGGTTGTCAAGACATCATCTAACGATTGGTTATGGTCAGGCTGTTGAAGTGATGTATACTACCAAAATGCAAAACAATGACAGATAGTAACAGTATCACCCACAGCACAGTGTCAAACCATGTCATACACACATGTGTGTAGTACAATGCATACTGGCCATCAACAGAAACTATGGAGTGTTACTGTGGAATACAGAGCATGTCACCCTGCCCATGTGTCCACTATGCACGTACATGCAGACAGTTCACCTCCACCATGTTCACAACTGTACACCTACAAATCTGTGCTACACACATCCCACACATACTGTCCATTCTCTAGCACATGCTGCCAATACTGCACACATCAGCCAAGTGGCATGTGGCCAGACAATGCACAATTGGATCCAACACTGGTGTAAACAACACTACAATGACAATCATAGCTTTAATGCATCATGCCTGCTCAGCTACACCTTCAAGCATATCATTACACTCTACTACTGACAACATGCTAACATTGTTATACTGCTATATAGACACCCTGTGCATCAGCACCATGGTAGCCTGTTCCTGCATCGGTGTTACAGATGACAGGAGGCAGCACAGGTTTCATCATATGCACAGAGTGTGTTGTTGGTTTGCCAGAGGCCTACAGTGAGCCATCCAATCAACATGTATGTGTGTGTGTGTGTGTGTGTGTGTGTGTGTGTGTGTGTGTGTGTGTGTGTGTGTGTGTGTATGAGGGGCAAGAATACTGGAATGGGCCAATGTTGTTGTAATGTGTGTGGGTATGTGTTAGCACTAGGTGTCTGGAGTATGTGTGTGTGTCTGCATGCACACAGTTCCACCATGTGGCTGCCATATATGGGTATTTGTGGGACAGCCACAGACTGTACCTGCGAGGCTTTACAGATCACCGTCTATGGCCATGGATCCGGTACCTATGCCTCGCAGGGGTGCTACTGACAGTATCAGGTACTAAGCCAGACTGGGTAATATCCCCAGAGGTGGATCGTTGTACACTGGACACAGGTCCTTGCTGGGACTGTCCAGAGCCATGTGCATGTGGTCTTCTAGGACGTTCTATAGACAGGCCACCCCCAACATTGCTGGGGCTGGTGCAGGCACTATGGGAGCAGCTGTGGCTTGAGGGACGTCCACGGTGACTGCCAGCTGCTGAAGTTGCTGGCAGACGTCCACGTCGATGTCTCAACCGTCCTGCACTGTCCTGACACATGGACATGACATTGCGGAGGATATCTAAGGTCTCTCCCCAACATCTATCAGTGACCTCAGTGTAATTGTGGATGCCACCTGCTAGGTCACGGATACTCTCAAGTACAGTGGTGTTATGTTGCCTCTGTACCCTTAATCCCTGTCTGGTGTACCGTTCCATATGTACCTGTGCCTCCATGACAGCCTGGAGCATGCGTGAGGTAGTAAGTCCTGTGGCACATCTGCCAGGGGCATGATAAGCAGCAGTGCTCCTACAAGAAGCCCTGGACATCTGCCTATGTGGTACACTTCCAGACATCTGGGTATGGCTTCTGTAAGGGGATGCATGTGCCATAGATACCACACTGTCCTGGCCAATGCCGACTGTACGCTGTCCCTTACCTAAGGCCATTGGTGATTGATGTATTGGCAGTATGACTGTGTGCATGGATGGGGTGGACAGTTGTGTACTGTCGATTGGTGGCCCAACAACAGACCCTGGCAAACACGCCTGTGCCTCAACACACCTATCTTCATTATCACTATGTGGCTCAGTGACATCAGCTTCCCTGCTGCAGTGAACCAGCCCTAACACAGCACCTGTGGGAGGAACACAGGAAACACACTTTACGACCTGTACATGATGTCAGAACACATGCACACATGCACACATGCACACATGAACACATGAACACATGCACACATGAACACATGCACAAAAATACACTCCTCACTACTGCAGATACCCATACACACCATCAGCAATCCAAAACATACTCAATAGTGTTTGAAGGTGGGTTACAGTATCACAAGGCAAACAGTCATATAATACATGTCAGCATGCAGAAAATCTGCTGCTCAAGACCATGCAGTGCGAGTGTAGACAGCCCTTGTTCATAACAGTATACATGGCTTTGATGCTTGTGTGTTGTTGTTTAGTGATTGGCCTCACCCTGGAACACAATGTGTACATGGACACAACATTGCTGTGCAAGTATTAAAAGCTCTGCAATGTCTTGTGCACCATCACTCACAGGTATACATACCATGGCTGGATGTGTATCTGTGTGTCACATAGATATCCATTTCTGATTACAGTGTCTGTGTCTGTAGCAGATAATTGTGGACACAGGTTTAGCACATGCATGCTATGTATACACACAGGATGACTGGTGCATGTATATGTGATGGAATACCATTGCTCAACATGGCCATTGTACAGTGGTTATGGTGAGTGTAGGACATATTGTGGACATGCCAGTGCCAGCCATGACATGGCATGCTACAACATGACTGCAACATTAAACATCACACATACCCAATGTGTGCCATGTGACCTATACACTCAAAAGCATTACAAGACATATATGTGTCACTTTGTACAAATGGCGATTGCTATGCATATTGTGTACAGGTGCATATGTTTGCACACACACAACATTGAGGTGCATAGCAATGACTGCTATGTGTAGTACTGTGGTCACTGTAACTGGATGGGGTGTAGTACCATGAGCCATCATCATCATGCATCATGTGGTCACTCAAGGCTACTAATGTGTACCAGACCACCACCTAGCATGCTTTACCTGAACTGCAGTACCGTGCTACATTCACAATTACACAGCCACTTGTTACATGGGTTTGTAAGGTGCCCAATAGGGAGCATTGCCTAACATGAATGTGTTATTTGTTGAAGAGTGTTGCACAGCCCCATGATAGGCCTCTACCCCTCAGGTATATTATGTGTGCTATGTGGATGACATGTGGGATACTGAAGTGTGACCTTACAGCGGGTGTCTGGATACACCATGTGTAGCATGTTAAGGTGTACTGCGTATGACACAGTTGTGTATGTTGTGTACATGTGTATCAACTATGCCTATCCAATATCCAGTATGGCGTTGCCACAATTCTGTGTGATGCTCTGTGTATTGCATGTGATTGAAGCAGCTACTGACATTACTGAGATGTGCATAGTCTCACAGCAAACATGCACAGCATGCATTATGCGTAGGTGTGTTACGTGCACATGGCCTACACCTCACCTATGACATGCACATTTCATTAGCAATATTAAATTTATAACACACTCACCAGCATGGATCGGCTGCCTTCCTGTCACACCAGAGGGACCTACAAGAATATGAGATAGTTTGTCAGTGGCCACAACTGTGGCATTGCTACTGTGAGTTTGCTAAACTACAGTAGTACAACAGTCGACTTTCACAGGCGTACACATTATATTCCAAATATCAGTATTGCACAACACTAGGCAGCATAACTGCTAAACACACAGTACACATCTCACATATGCATAATCTGCCAATACAGGTAACAGTAGTCTACAGATATGGCATGTTACCTGCACGCTCCGTGTCAACATGCTGGGTGGCTCTGGCCTCCATGATGACACATGTATGTTGCTGTACCTGTTGTTGGCCAGGAGCCACCACGCTTAGGAGCAGCTCCTCCACTCTGGTGAGACGGGACGAATGGCTACCCCACCACCTGTGGCAAACCGTTGTCTACGGATATCAGACGCATGCTGTCGGACATGTCTAATTAAATCACTGCAGTGATGGCGTACCTGCTCATATGTCCAGTTATGCATGCTTATGTCATTTACCCAACGAACAAGATCTTGCCACAGTGCAGTCCACTCATGCTGGTTCTGGCTGGTTCTAGAAAACAGCAGGCTAAAGTGCTGCACCAGGCTGCTGTGTATTTCCTGTTCCTCTGCAGCTGTATAACACGGGTTTCGACTGTGGGCCATTACCCTGGAAGACAATTAAACAATATGTGTGAGCACGTCATGTGGCACACTTAACATTGTAAAGTACAGATATCACTTAACTGCCATATATAGCATCCGATTGACTGTCAGAGGATACACACGTTCAATACCACATATCAGTGCTCAGGCCACAACTGGCTGACAGTGCCTGGCATGCTCTGTATATCAAACCATGTTCTGCACAACAGCAAAGAGAAGCCAGTATGTAAGACTATACACCAGTACATGGCACACTGTATGTGACACAATGCACCACCTAGCCACAGGAGGTATATATCAAGCTAATGCATAAAGAAAGATGTCATCCATTGCAATGAATGTAAAGTACAGTTACAGTATTCCCAGTATACCATCCTAGTCATTGATGCCAAACCCCTGACTAACATATGTGCACAGTTGTTAATATAGGTGGCATACTGCTGTACTAGACTATACATGTTGCTAGATACACACGTATACTCTGTAACACACATATGATTGAGGGCATGGTACAGGCATAATTACACACACATCAGACATACATACAACACACAGATGCATGGCAACCCAGATGAGCTTTACCTGTGTACCATACAGTACTGTGTGTCACTACTTACAAAACCTATGTAATCTGTGAGGACTACAGGGAACACACAGAACAGTGTTTCCAAGCAATGTGAACATACACCATACTGTGCTGTTTAGGCCCACAGCTTCAGGTAGTACTACAGTTCATACGGGAGTTGGATTCACCAGCAGTACCACTCACTTAGCATACATGTATTGCTTTAGCCTACAATGGGACACCACAGTCGACAACAAGGGACTATGTCACACCGTATGCCATACTACTCTTTCTACCTAGCAATAGCATGCACATCTTCTGCTGGGATCACAGCTAGGACACAAACTACCATGACAGAAACAATTTCACACTAAGGTATCACACCTTTACAGACCTTGCACACATTCACCAACACATTCACCATCACACTCAGTCAACCTCACATAGCAAGTATTGCACTAAGTACATGTGTATGTGCATCATGTCATAAGTAGGTAAAATGCTATTGGCCCTAGGGCCTAGACCAGCCCAGCCATACACTACCCTGGCCTTTGACACACATGCAATTTAATTTCACTTGCCCCTGTCAGCCAGAGCCACAGAGGTGATTCCCGGTGTATATTTCCTGTCTCACAACCAATCATCAGGAGTATTTATGACAACTGCTAATGAGAAGCTTTGTTTCCTATTGATAAGTGGTTTGTTCCAGAGTATGGCATGTCTCTGAGATAGAAATCTATCCCTCCAGCATGTGTTGTTTAGAGAGCTGACAAGGTTTAGGGCCTTAGAGCCTGTAGCTTGGAGGGATTGTGATATGTTTACATGGAGGATGTCCAACAGCTATGGGTGATACATAGCTCTGTATGTTAGGCAGAGGTCACCTCTGGGTAGGCAGTATGCGACACAGTATAGCTGTGGTTTTGTGAGTCGGTCTGTATAGGGCATCTGTTTGAGGATGGTATTACTCTTTGTGAGGTATGTCTGTGGCCTTTCCAGTAGTCGTAGTTGTCATGTGAGGTACATACCACATGTGGCATTGTACTCTATAATGGGTTTTAAGTGTGATGAGTAGAGGGGAACACCGACCTATATTTCCCTAGATGACACACCTTTTGTGATGACATGTACCACGTAGACAGATTACATGACTAGTGTGGCACTGTGATTATCAAAGGGGAGACTAAATCCACCTGTGTCCCATGTTCCCTTATCACACCTTCGGTGTTAGGTAGACTACCACCTATGTGGTAGTTAATGGGTACAGTGTTTTGGCAAGAAGGGATGGCACTGCAGTGTCAACACTGAGCATCAGTCCATGCCTTGGTCACCAGGCATCTGTCGCAGTAAGTTTGACCCCGTGTCTCTCTCTCTCTCTCTCTATATATATATATATATATATATATATATATATATATATATATATATATATATATATATATATATATATAAATATATATATATATATATATATATATATATATATATATATATATATATATATATACACATACATACACACATACATATAAACATCCATTGCTGTACATATAGATGTACATATAGGCACATATACAGTCCACTTTTCATGGTGGGAATATCAATTATGTGACAGTTGTGAGATATACAGTTATATAATAATATTGCACAGTGTTGTGCAGAATGCATTTAAGGTGTCCTCAGCCCATGTAGCTTTATCAGGCCTCACTGGCTGCAACACTGCAAAACTGACAAATCATACCCACAGCGTTTAACCAACACATGTCATATACCAGCACCGCATGCTGTTTTCTTTGCCACACAATACAACCTACATAGAAATATGCACATAACAACCTTCAACAACATATATATATATATATATATATATATATATATATATATATATATATATATATATTCACCCTTGTAGTATGTCCCTTGCCCTATGCACATGTACAGATACATATAGATACGTACTGCTGCCACATATGGATGATTCACAGTATGTAGAGTACTCTTCAAAAACATCTACTACGTGTCAGCAAATACATATGTGTTACATACCTTTCCTTTGTATTTCTCTGTTCCGTCTGTTTTTAAAGTAATTATTGATATATATATATATATATATATATATATATATATATATATATATATATTTTTTTTTTTTTGGGGGGGGGGTTCTCTGTCTGTTGATGTTTCTTTTTCTGTGTCTGTTTCTGTCTCTTTGTCTTTGTCTTTGTCTCTGTCTCTGTCTCTCTCTCGCTCTCTCTCTCTCTCTCTGTTGCTGCAATGATATTATTGCATGTGTGGACAGCAAGTACAGCCTGCTTTTCTAGGTGTCTGCACATGTGCATGTGATGGCCTCTGCACCAGTTGGTGCCCACCATTTAGTAATTGCATGCAGCCTGCTGTGTGGTAATTGCAGTACTCACTGTCATAGCAGCCCACTGCTATAAAATGCTAAGTTAGGTAGGTGTAACCCTTTCAGCTTTCCAAAGTGGGGCTTATGCTTGTTTGCTGTGGACATCATTGTGTCAGTCAGAAGGTTGGTGTACTTCTTATATCTGAAGCTAGGTTTGTAGCCAGTGATTTGCATGTTGTACTCAAACCTGAATGTTGCTGCTTCCAGTAGTCACTTGTCAGTGTAGAATTTTACTCACCCCTCCAAATGCTAACACAAGATACATGGGAGTATGTACTTTCTTTTCTAATTAGACAATTAACTGCCATACAACAGTAGTTATTGCAATGTATTCTTCTGGCACATGAACTGTTTGTGAACTACTATACTGTAAATATTAATTAACTCACTTCTGAACAGTTTGTGTTTTTTTTTTGTGTTGACATTAGCACAGGCTGCTCAAGACAACTGGACATATTTTAGTACTGAGTATGCCTACCTACATCCTTGGTAGAACCTGAATACACAGGTATATTGTACTTTTGGGTAGGCGTGCAGAAGTACAGAGAGCATTATTTATTATTGTGTGAGGCTTATCTTGCTGAACATACAAGTTGCTGTGTACCTGTTGGTGTATCAAGGCAAGTAGTCTGTCTGCGTAGCTCTCACCTGTGGACATATCCAGATGGTAGCCAGAGGTTAGCCTATTATTCTTTGTCTGTGCACCACACCGGTCTTTTCAGCAGTGGAACAATGGCATTGTCACAGTTGGTTGCTACCAGTACATGGCTTCATCCTTTGATATTTCTGTGTTGTACTCCTACATAAGGGTATGCTTGTGGAACTGCTTCCAAAGCTATTTGCAGAGTGTGTAACAGCAGAAAAGCTGATATACCTGTGTGTTTCTGCCTCTGCCAGGCCTCTGATACACTCAGGTATATATTTGAACTGCCTCAGGGAAAGGTACATATAAGTGAGGTACACCTGTAATATATTACAGACATTAAGCTGAGACTGTGAGAGAATCAGAGCATATGTATTAATACACCTTTTCTGACGTGCAAGCAGTGTCTACTCTTACTTATTGACATTATTCATTAAGTGTAATTCACCACTCTTCTGCCTAACATCGGTACTTTTCAGAGGGATTCAGAGGGACACAGCTAACATTTGTTTATGAATCAGGGACATCCCTGAAAAACAGTCACATTTGGGATGTATGGCCTCTGCCCTATTCAAATATGCCAGTGTTTATCCTGCTCTGATACTGTGTGGGGTTTGTAAAGTGCTACTGTAACATTATTTCCTGCTAGAATGGCTGGCTCTCTTTTCACAGTCATGTCATGCAATTCCACAACTGCTGGTAAAGATCCACAGAACAAGATTTGTGTTTTGGCATTCCTCTTTTCCCTTTACATTCACTCATTGTAATGCATGATATATTTATTACAGCACCAACTTTTTGTATATCTACTGTGGCTTAGTGGCACTTCATGCAGTGTAGTGTGTCCAAAGTCTGGGGTTTGAGACTGACAGAGGTGTTTTATTTTGCTGCTCAGCAGAACAAGGGCCCTGTCATGCAGAGTGACTAAGGCACATTTAAGCAGTTGTAAGTGGGTTTGCGTGAGTTTGCGTGATGCTTAGCGATGCTTAGCTAAGCGCATACAAGCGCACACTCACGCACCCCCACCTACTACTGCTTAAAAGTGCTTACTCCCGCTAACCCCCATGCTAATTTCTTTGAAAGAAAAGAAAATGGGGAGATAGGAAAGTGGTGAAAAAGGGAGCACAAAGAGGGAAAGACAGTAGGGAAACCAGCTTGGGATGTGCAGGATGGGTGTAGGGAAGGTCCATAGCTGCCCATTTCTTTACCAGCAACAGCTGTGCATATGTTATAAATTTGGAGTGAAATTTGAAACCTTCCACCCCGAGAGAGGAGTGAGGACAACAAAGTATGTTGTACTGCCAATTATAGTTATCAGTTTACATGTCCAGCGGACATGTGTGCGAAATAGGCAGCTATGTATGGGGTGTGATTTTTTTGCGGGAGCAGATTGCCCATTTTTTTTTTCAGGTGAGAGTGGAATGTGAGGTAGGGGAAGTAGGTATGTTGTGGGAGGTAGGTTGGGGAGGTAAACAAGATGCATACAGGGGCGGAATATGACACATGGGGTGGGTGAACACAATTGACAGAGAAGGATGTTTGGAAATCGCAAGCCCATGAGCCTACAGATGGTAACAGTGGAACTGAGATCCCCACCCATGGGCAGTCACCACTGCACCTTCACAGCCTGGAGGGTGGCTGTGCTGGGGACTGTGTAGGAGGGGCAGGCTCACCCGTGAGTTGCACCACTCTTGGCGTAGGAGATCAGTGACTGAACGCTGGATCTCCCTACGCACCACAGCCCAGACCCTTCGGAGGGTGACTGGTGGCCCTTCTCCGCCCACGCTTGCATGGGGGGGATGAGCCCCATCCCCTGCAGTGCTTCCACCCGAAGGTGGCACAGGACCAACGGAGGAGGGGGCCTGGGCTGGGAACCAGACCTGCTGGTGCCAGGTGCAATCACCAGCTGAGGAGGGACAGGTGGGTCCGCTGGGACCGGCCTTCCCATATGTTCTGTGTTTAGGTGAATTTAATGACAGCATAGACAACAGCATTCCAAATTAGCTGTAACAGCATGCAGTAATATTCCCATTAACCCAACACACCAGGGTTACAACAGTTGAACAGCAAGCATAACACATGCATATATTAAATGACAGTGCACATTCCAACAGCATGCAGGAATGATTGGTGGCAACATGCCACCAAGATTGTGGTGTTTGAACAGGGCACATGCATCAAAGTAAATGCAAATATTTATAGAATAATAGGACATATGTCCCAACAAATGTTTTGAGATTACACATACCCATTGAGGTGTGGAATTGCATTGTTTATGCACATGCAGTAGGGTATAAAAAGATACATCCATTAACATCTTATATGTACTTATAGTTTACACTACATTCTTATTGACTGCAGGTGTATATCCCCTACATGTATTATTACACTAGGCAACGTGCATTAGGTTGTGTAATGGGTTTGGCTAGTTCATTATATACCTGACCTATATCTGACATACTAACTGTCCAGGATGCAGATGTTACTGCTATGTATTTATTTATTTTATTTATATTTATATATCTACATATCTGGATGCGTTCACGTGACATTTTCAGTTATATTTCTACAGCCCCTTCCATTTCTAGCAGCACAATCACATTTCTGGGGAACACATTAAGAAGCTACTCATGTGCCAGATTTACCTATGCATGCCAGCCATTAACCAACTGTTGAGGACTGTATATATGCTTCACAGCTACTGGCACTCCCTTCATCCACTTTATATGGGACTGCCCAACTGTGGGTTGACAGCGCTTACTACATTACTATTTAGATAATTCAAGAGTACAACAACATTTCAAAGTAAGTGACATGGACACACTCCAGGTATTATACCTTTATTAATTACATTACACACTTTTCTAGAGGCTCTCTCATTTATTTGATATTACAGTGCATGCAGAAGACTTATTCAAGATGTATTATACCTTTATTAATAGGTTACAACACTCTTTTTCAGGCTTGCTCACTTATTTTATATAACAGTACATGCAGAGATATTATTCAGGACTTATTTTACCTTTATTAATGAGTTACAACACTCTTTTTCTGGCTCTTTCACTTATTTTATATAACAGTACATGCAGAGGAATTATTCCAGGCATTTTATGGCTTTATTATTGTGCTACAAGACTTTTTTTCAGGCTCTCTCACTTAGTTTATATAACAATACATACAGAATAATTACTAACCTGCCTGGTGGCGCAGCCTTAGCAGCCTATCTGCATAGACTTGCTGATTCACAGCACGGACACCTGCAGCTGTGAAGTAAATGAAGGGATATTGAGACATACCTATCCATTATATAGACTACAATTGCATTTCTTACATATTTCATTCCATGGCTACCTACTCAGTAGTGGGGCATCTTGACTGTCAAGGGCCTCCTATACCATCGATTCAGTAGGTCCTGCTTCCATCTCTTCAGGTCTGCATGGTGGTGACAGACCTGCTCACCTGTCCGAGGGATGCCTGTGGCACTGGTGAGATCATGAGCTAACTGGTTCCAAGCCTCTGCTTTGTACTCCATCCCTTGGAACTGGCCCTGCAGGAGTCTTGACTCATGATAGTGGACTAGGAGCCAAACCATGTATTTTGACTCCTCGATGCCCCACCGTTGCATTCTAAAGTGAGTACCCTTTCCAGCACCTGCCATTCTGACTGCAAATGGGAGCTACAATCAGTTATGGTGAGTATTCCCGCCTATGGAGCTTAAATATGCCTCATTTCCCGCACTTATTTGTGATTGGCCATTTTTGAAAATTCTCAGTTAACAGCAAACCTGCTTAGCTATGGTTAAACTTCCATTTATAAGTATATGTTCGTTAACAGTGCATGTTTATGCTCAGCTGTCATGGCTTAGTGGTTCTGTACTTTGATTATGATGCACAGTATCCCGGGTTCGACGCCTGTCATTGCTTTTTATTTTACTACTGGCCTGACCGGCTAGGAGGTGTGGCTATGTTTAGCTGACTTTGCTCTACTTTGCCCAACGTTGCTCTACATTGCTCTACATTGCCCGACGTTGCCCAACGTTGCACTAGTTGGCACGGTGCGCAGCTCCGCGCAAACATGTTTTTGTATGCACGAGCTGGCGCGATGCTCAGCTACGTGCAAAGCCATTGTGCTAGTTAAAGCAGTGCTAAGCTATGGGCAATTATTCTTAAATGTGCTTAATACTGGTAAACGTTGCTTAGCAGTGCTTCACATTGCTTAAGATAGGTTACTTATGCATTCATTAGTATGCATGACCGTTTCACCTTCTTATATATATATAAAATATCGTTCACTACTTCATAGGCCATTTCAATGCATTTTAATAACATTTAAAAGGTAAATGTCAGGAATTATTTATATGCACAGATTTCCTACTGAAAATGGAAAGGGGAGTGGTGGAACACGAAACAGGAATGCCTCCTCTTTGTGCGAAGGCTCTACCACTATGCTATTGCTATTTGGCTTAATTTGCATATTAGTAGTTTATTATCCTCTTCGATGTCTAAACTGCTTACTGTAGCTAAGCAATGGTCACACCCGCGCACACACACTCACAAATACGGGCAGCTATTTCGGGAATAATAAAAAAAAATTGTTTTACATTTTATTTCATTTTTACAGAGGTTTTGGATGTGGAGGAGTGTAATGTTGGGGATATACACATTTGAGCGGACTCGCTCATATATGCTGACATTTGCAGATTTAGGCACTTGCAGGGGCGTGGATATTGGGACTGCTCGGCAGTCTGACACGCCCCCTGCACTCCTACATGGTCCGTGTTAGCCTTAGAGTTGAGTCAGTGCACCCTCATGAATATGCATGGCGTGCTGACATCATGCTCTTAGGCAGAAGTTTCCGAGTAAGACTTAATTAGTCTTACATGGAGGATTACTGAATCCCCCCATTAGTGAATCCATTACACAGACAGCTATGTTTGCTTAAAGCATTGTAATCTCCATTTGTAATAGCAAAAATGTGCTCTTTGATCCTGTCATTGAGCTTGAGTGTAGTGTTTCCTATATAGAAACATTTGCATGTAGAACAGATAGCACAATATGCCACCTTATTGCTATTGCAATCAAAGTATTTCGAAAAAGATACTTTAAAATTACAGTGTGGAAAGATGTAAAAATCTCCAGTGTAAATGTAATTTTAAAGTGTCTTGTTTTCTAAATACTTTGATTGCTGTTAATATTTCCATGTCTCCAAGTACTCATAGCTGTGTGGGGCAGATGTTCAAAGTCAAAGTAAACTTTATTTTCATACAGATCAACATAGAGGAAAATGTGCATACCACTGCACAAAATTTCGATACTCGGGCTCATATAATAAGAATGACAGTTTACAGAAGGAAGATAGATTAAATTAATAAAAAATTTAATTAAATAAAAAGAATACGATACAAAAAGTACATAAAGTAAAACAAATTTAAAAGCTCTATTTACATCAGAAACATAACAACTACAACAGCAGGAACAGACTCAGTAGAAATATAAGGATATGTAAAAAACAGTGCTATAATAAATAAAACAGGCACACATGTAAACTTACCCACCACCAATATATATCATAAACTTACAGTTCATAATTTTCCTAGAGCAGAGAGAGACATATGAAGAGAGAAATTCAGAGAGTTTATGTAAAACAACAATGACATATTGCACACAAATGTTTTACCCATGTAGCATGTTAGGCTATGGGTTTGTTTCTCAGCTATGGTTTTATTATTTAGATATTAGGCTATGGGTATGTTAGTCTCAGACACATAATGGACTTCTCTGCATACTTTTCTTAAATAAGGATACATAAGAGGATATGCTGTTTTTCTCAGTATGGTTTAAAAAATGTGTTCCTTCATTCATTTCATAATTATATTAGGAAGGCCTTGTCAGCCAGAGGCCCTTGTGTAAAGGAGTTTTGCACTTTAAAAGGAATAGTAATGACTAGAAAGTCCAAAAAATGTGATAGGGATGTTCTTGAATACAGATTGCATGCTCTTAGTGCTGGCATTCATTAATCCGGTGTCTTTAGTTCAATCTGGCCGACTAAAGGGTATAATGGAAACTAGAAATCAAATGGTATTAAAGAATGTATTTATAACTATGATCAGACCCATGATAAAATATAATTTCTTGTTTTGTAATGTATTACTGACATAGGAAATTCAGAAATAGGTTAAAGAAGGTTTACAAAAAGAATAAACAAAATGATTAGATAAACGTACGTTGAGAGATTGAAGTATTTGGATGCTTTCAGCATTTCAGCATTTCAGCATTTCATATAGAATAATTAGGGGAAACTTATTAAGGCTACATTACAAGGAACAGTTTTGATCTTAAGCAAGCAATTGGTTTAATAAAGGCTGTAGAATATATAAAAGACAGAATCACATAAAGAAAAGAGATAAGTTTATAACTCAATGGATTCCTAAATTGAAGAATAGTATACCTGTTTATGTTAGAAATTCTTGCTCAGTGTCAATTTTCAAAAAAAAAGTTTGATGACTATATGGGAAAAATAAATATAAGTATGGGCTTATGGGCTCTGCAAAGATTAAGGTCTATAAAGACTAGCTGCAGTTAAATTATAGAATGAAACCAAGAACACTCTCTGTATGCTGGAAAAACAAGGAAGTCACTCGAATGATGAAACACAATTTATTCCACGGTGTGATAAAAACTTCACAGCATTAGCAGCATATACAAATAGTAATAACTGTATACTCCATAGTAACACAATATCCACAGTCAAGTGCTTTCATCCATCCGGACTTCTTCAGAACTGTGAAAGTAACTGAATATTCTCTATTTTAAAAGGCATCAGTCAATCACTGTAAAATTTGAATAAACTATGCAAATAACATTTCTTTAAAAAATAATAACATACTTTAAAACACTCTGATTTTGTTATATATACACATTAGTGTTGAAGTTAATATACCCAAAAATCACAGTTTTTGTGCCCTGTATTTTAATTTGGGCTTAAGAGAAATAAAGTCATGTAATCCTGGTGTAACATTTGAATTATAACGTAGCTGCCATTTCATTTCAGCTCTTTTTAAATCATTCTTCCAATTTCCACCCCTTATATCCTTTGTCACAACTTCCAGAATCCCAAAAAGAAAAGTATGATTAGGGCAGGTTTTAATATGCCTATATAACCCATTATTGTCATCCTGTTTTCTAATATCATAGATGTGCTCATATATCCTCTTTTTCGGCATCCTCTCAGTTTTACCTATATAAAAACGAAGACAAGTCTGGCAAACAGCAATGTACACCACCCCATTTGTATTCAGTTGCCCATAAAATATAATTTTGTGTTTTGTAATGCATTACTGACATAGGAAATTCAGAAATAGGTTAAAGAAGGTTTACAAAAAGAATAAACGAAATGATTAGATGAACGTATGTTGAGAGATTGAAGTATTTGGATGTTTTCAGCATTTCATATAGAGTAATCAGGGGAAACATATTAAGGCTACATTACAAAGAACAGTTTTGATCTTAAGCAGGCAATTGGTTTAATAAAGGCTGTAGAATATATAAAAAACTGTTACTGATAGGAGATAACCACAAAGAAATATACAGCTTAACGTTTAGTGCTAAGGTCGTACTTCAAAACTTGCTAGTTTTGCTACCAAGTACCTACACATATTTATTGCTGCCAAAATTTTGTTTCCTGATCGGATCCTAACACTTCTTTGACTTTGGGTGCTTGCATGCTTAGTGGTCACTGCCTGGTCAGTGGTTACTGCTTGTGTTGGAACTTGGAAGGGAACTTGGCTTGCTAGTTGCTACGGGCTGGGAAACGAAGATCTATTCTTCTATCTGGATTCTGGAGTTGTGGAGTGAGTCTCTTCTTGTTTGGTCGGAAGAAACAGACAGTGACAGTCTCAAACTCTTCAAACAGTTATTTTTTGAGGTAAGCAGTTTGTGAAGAAATCTATAGCTTCCTGTAACACAGCATACATCATAAGCCTTGGTGGAAGCAATAGACTAAAGGTTAGTTAAAGAAAAATCTATAGCTTCCTGTAGCATTGCATATGTCATAATTCTTGATTCCTTGCTGAAAGAAACGGCCTGAAGATTATTGGATTCGAAAGTCTAAATTTAACTTTATTGACTTTGTACTTGGGAACATGTGCATGTATATATTTTCCTTGCTGCAGGTGTCTGCAGAGTGGCCCTACTCTTAAAAAATATTTGCTTCTGATGATAGCGAGTCTTCCTGAGTTTCCACTAGTAAACTTAGTATTTTAAGGTATAGATTGCAAATGGGAGCACTAGCAGCAGATGAGCTCTAACCAGACATTCACTGGAATTTAGCTTGCAACTGGACCTCAGATATTTTAGTCCCTTAGCACAGACTGTCAAACTCAATACATTTCCCTTTCTAAACTTTTTCAGGTATACCAAATAACTAGACTTTTTCATTTGACTTGACCTTAGAAATTCACCGTTTTACATTCAGGCAATTCAGTTCTGCTCTCTGCTCTGCTTTGTGATACTTAGTTTTATAGCTCAGAGAGTTTAAGGGTGTTTACATACTATACCACACTGATTATATGTTTAATATAACTAAGAACAATGACATTCATTAGCAAATAAGGATGTTGTATAGGAGACTGGAGAGATATAAATTCAAAGTACTAGGATTTGATGATTTCTAATTCAGGAACTTTTTGTCAACAAGAGCATCTTTTTTTTATTTTATTTTATTTTTTTATGTTGCCTTTAAGTTAAATGATGTTATAAATATTCTATTAGATCTTATATTTTGCTTTACATTTTGGTAGCTGAAAGGCACACATTTATTACCTGTGGGAACTTCGGAAGAATTCTTAAGTGTATAAAGTAAATTAATTAATGACAATCTGTTTAAATTTTGTATATTCATTGATTATTTGTGTACCTCTCTGCCATGTTCTTTATATAATGCTGGAATTGTTCTTCTATTCCCCACAAGCTCTTTGCTGAGCTTTCTGTTTTAGAATTCAGTTCCCACACTGTATGCTTCGTTTTGGAGGGCATCCTAGATGTGATCTTCCTATTTTGTAAATTCCTGAGCTAAAACATCATTCCAGCTGCATATGTGTACAGATGTGGAAGACTTTTCAAATTGATTTCTTATATTTAGGGGTGGACAAGCATAATATTTATTTCCAGCTAGCAAATCCTCATGTGTGAATGAACTTCCTGCTACACATGTTAAACAGAGACTTTTCTAGTACCTGCTGTTATGAAATGCTCAGAACAGCTTATCTGATTTCTTAACAATAATGCTAAATGTACACATTTAAAAATAATTAGCAACAGCAGAAAAAAATAATGTATTTATAACCATGTTGTCTGTGGTACTGTAGAGAAAAAAATGTTCTGTCTAGTATATTTTAACTGTGTTGTTTAAAATAGGCTTACTGGCTTCCCATACTTAAACAGAATCTGTAGAATAGATGGATATAAGAGAAATCTGTAGGCAAGGTAGGGCGTTTCTGTGGGGGGGTCTTGAATGCTTTCTTTCTGTTAGTGATAATAAATGCAATTGCTTTTGAGATGCAGGATGATTATTACAAAATACCACCCTGTTTGTTATCCACAATGTATATTCTGTCTTTGCCTTTTTGAAAGTTGAAGTACCAAGGTGGTGGGGAGTTATTATCTAGCGTGTTATTTTAGTCTGTTTACATTTTGTTTTTAGTAGTGTAGCAAGCTCAGTAACATTTATAACTATCTTTGGTTAAAGAAATTTTTTTCCTAGCTTGGACATGTTCCTATAATTGCATTGTGTCTCTGGATATTTCATTTCTCCATATATACATGTACCAATGTGTGCTGTGTAGAGTATTTAGTATGTGCCATAGTGACTTGAGCATTTATTTCATGTAAATTGGTAAGCATGTCCAGCATTGGTCCCACTGCACCATAGTTCCACCCCTTTTAGTTGGCCACACCCCTTCTCATTGGCCGCACCTATCCAGCTGTCTCCTGTAGCCCCCCTTGGATTTGAAGTCACCAGCCACCACTGGGTAAGAGTTAAGCTTGGTGTGGTGATTATTAATTGCAGACTCTAAATTAGTAGTAAGTGGCTCCGGTGGTGTGGCTTGGCTTAGTTTGTAAAGTAAGTTAGCAAAACATGGGGCAAATTAAGGTAATAATTAGGTAGGCACAATGAAGGACTAATGCCATAAACAGATAATAATAACAATGATAGTTTGAAGGCAGAGAATAAAACACAAAACCAACTGCTTAAGAGACAAAATATGAGCATGAAAACAGTCTGCCAATAGACAAAGTAGCAATTCTCTACAGCAACAGCAGTCTTAAGAGGAATAACAGTCTAGATACCAAACAGTAGCAGAATAGTACAGCCAAACAGTCCACAACAGTGAAATATCAAATAACCAACAAAAATAAAAATCAGAATATTAAGAGTGCAAAAGACAGTAAAATATATGAAAGCTAAACAAAAGCAAATCCATTTAACAGCAGGCATCAATATTCAATGGCAGGAAACAGTAGCAATTCTCTCAAGTAGCAAATGTAGTGGAACAGCTACTATACTCACTATAAACAGTAAAAGTGAAAAAAGTAGAGTACCAGAAAAGAGTACTGTAACAAGTGTATCATCCAGATGTAGTTTAAGTGCAAGAAAGCAAAAGTGAAAAGTTAACCCAGTAACATCAGTAAAATCCAAAACAGAAAATAGCAGAAAAGGATTTAAAAACAGACAACTCAGCAATGAGTAATGCAAGTGTATTAAAACTAGTTAAACCAGGTGGGGAAAATGCATCTTACCTGTAGCTGGCTGCCTGATAGATAAGTCTTACTTAGTAGTTGGTAACTAGTAGAGTTCTTCTTCTTTCGGCTTTTCCCGGTTAGGGGTCACCACAGTGGAACTCCGGTCCACTAATGATTGGCAGTAGATTTTTTACTGGTGCCGAGGTGCCAGCTTGACGCCCAACCCTCAATGAAGGCAGGCCCATTCTATGCATGTCTTTCGAATGCCACTCGACCGCGGGGAGGACATGCAGACTCCACACCGAAGGTACTCCCGCCAAGAATCAAACGGGAGAACCTCTTGCTGTGAGGAAACAATGCTACCGCTGTACCACCGTAGTATGGTAACTAGTAGAGTAACCACTGAAATTATACATGGTATAATAAGCTGATAGTGCTGCCTCAATGCACTTTTTAGCTAGTCTGATCCCAGACTTAAAAATGGCTTAAATGCTATGACAGCTTCTTATTTAATGCCCAAGAGTTTTGCTTTGACAGCAGTCTGCTGAGCAAGAAAACAACGACAGGAGTGATTCCACAGTAGAGCAGCAATGACTAACTGTTCTCTCTCACTCAGAACAGAGAAAAAGAGTCATAATTCATTTCTGGAAGGTATATTCTGGAACTCACTTCACATATAGTGGATTGGACCCAAAAAGGGCTTGGTGGTAGGACCACTTCCTGTGCAAGCTGGAAAAGGGGGGTTTTACACTTTAGGTACTGCATTAGGTACATACTGAATGGAAAAAATGAATGTTAGGGTAACTACAGTTTTATTTGTCTAAGGTAAGGGCTTTCTTAGTAGGATCTTCTAGTGTTCACCGCTATAAGCAGATGAGATACAGCTCTGAGGAGCTTCTGAAGTCAAATTTACATATGGAACAATCACCCTCTGGATTTAAAAGCAGAACAGAGTCAGGATGAGTAAACTGTAAAACATCCAAAATAGACACAGAACAACAGTCAAAGAACACTGGCAGCTCTCATAGTTTAAACCTTTCCTTAACTGCATACCTTAACTCGCTCTCTCAAATCGAGCTCTGGAAGTTTACAATGTAATGTCCAATGGCAGAGCCTATGCTTGTTGATAAAATCAAATTATGTTACAACATTTTAAACAAATGTAAATATCCCTGCAACCATAGGGGTTACTAAAAAGTGTAAATGGAAAACTCTTCAGCACAAACTGTTTTACAGTGGTGGTATTCTTTAGGTTGTAGGTCTTAAACTGGATTTTATAAGTTGAGTAAACATATTAACTATTAAGTTTCAAGTAAACATAGTAGCTATTAAGTTTGTGATATTTTGCAAACAACTTAGAATACCTCAAGAACCACTCAAGTTGCCCACACACTGTCAGCGGTATTTTGCTTGTCTAGATGACATCGTTCATACGAGGTTGTAGGAAAATAACAGTACCACAGAGGCTGCTGGTGCAAACTGTAAACCAAGAAATCCAAAACAGTAATAGTATAACACTTACAGAACACTGCAAGTTCTTATACTTTAAGTTTTTCCTGTAATGCTTACCTTAAGATTCTAGTGGAGGAAATGAAAGAGGCAAAGTAGTGATTTTGCACTGGGTTGGAAGCAGTGTAAGGTCAACAACTGTGATGGCATTGTGTAACTAAGGGGATTGTAGATGCCTAACAAGGGAACATGCACAGAGGCAGTTACTGCTCATCAGAGCAGTGTAAGGTGAACAACTGTGATGGCATTGTGTAACTAAGGTGACTGGAGATGCCTAACAAGGGAACATACACAGAGGCAGTTACTGCTCATCAGAGCAGTGTAAGGTGAACAACTGTGATGGCATCGTGTAACTAAGGTGACTGGAGATGCCTAACAAGGGAACATACACAGAGGCAGTAACTAAGGTGACTGGAGATGCCTAACAAGGGAACATACACAGAGGCAGTTACTACTCATCAGGTACTTAGACTGCATTTTATTAGCAAAAGCTTCTGAAGTAGGGTATAAGGATGTTTACTAAAGGTCCCATTCCACACTTGCCTTCTTTGGTAACCTAAAGGTTTACTTTAACAGCTGAAATTATGCTGTATTTTGGAAAGCAGTCAAAAAGCTCTGAAGTGTTAGCTAAACCTCTAGGCCTCTTGGACTTCTAGGAATCTTTTATTCCTTTCTGGAGCCTTCTGGGTCTTATAAATGTTGTAGATTGTGTGTGGTGGAATGAATGGTACAATAAACTTTTTTTTGTCATCACCTGTCCTTCATCATTATATTGGGGTCAAGACTTATGTGACTTCATTCTCCTTCCTACAACAAATATAATTTAAGCAAAAGGGATTTTTTGGAGATACTTACAACTAAGGGAGGCCCTGTATAAATTCTTCTTTTGGCAAAGTAATGAGTTGGAAGGTCTATCTATCCTGTATTTCCTGTTTAAAGATCACCTCTAATTACAATCACCAGCAGAATTAAGGCAGCACATAGTCATATCCAGCTGTTGTCTTCTGAGCTGGAGGCACATGGAATGTAATAAGTATGAAGCAAGTACAAAGGTTGTGAAAAGAAACCTGGACATTATACGGGACAAAAACATGTCCCTTTGTATCATTCAAAAATGCCCATATTTATTCATCACAGGCACTAGGGTCAATCCACAGTTTCAAGCAAGACTATATCCTTAGTTCAGATGGCATAGCTTGTAATTACCTTAAAACAGATTCTAAGTCCCATTCTTGTACTATCTTCCATTTCAGGATGGCACGGTCTATATTAGTTCATTTTATATATATTTCCCATAAAAGTGCCTCTTCATTTTCATAAAACATCTGGATTACCTTAGGTATACCACAACAAGAAAGGATTTTGCAAGGAGAGTTGGTGTAGCTGGCACTGATAATCAGGAATGCTATTACCTCCAGATGGAAAAAGCCATATGATTTTACACCATAACATGGGGAAGTATTTCTAGTAATACAGGGGAAAAGAGTCAACCAGTTGCAGCAAACATGTGCATGGTCCCCCACCCAATGTAATCTCCAATCAGACAATAAATTAAATTTCTGAAATAAATTGGGCTTGGTACTACTTGCTAAGTTCTAGCCCATATATCATATAGCCCGATTACATAGTCACTCATTTTATTTTTTTTTTAAATTATGTTTATATAACCAGACAAAAAGGGAGATGTAGAGATTATTTGAACTGTGGTTCAGGGAGCATGTTGATATAAACTTTTATATTAACAAAAAAAAGATTACTATATTTACAATATAAATACATTTATGGACAGAAAGAGAATTAGAAAAGTAAATAAATAAATTAAATTAAATAATAATAAAAACATGGAATTACACTTTATCTCTTATTGCTAGGCTTCTTTGTGTACTAGAGTTCTCTACTGATTTTAATTAAGATGCAGTTATGCACATTTTCTATACCTCGCTGCACAATAAAGGGTAAGGAGAAATGGAGTAACTGCAAACAGTTGCATGGCAAATTGTCATGTGTGATCGTGTGTCATAAACGATTGTTACATAGCTGTTGAAGGGTGCCTGAAAATTAGTGCAGTTATCTCACCTTCTTAGATATTTTTCATGTCGGCCATTTGAAGGCTAGTTTAACTCTGTCTTGTGTCAGTACTGGAATATGTTTTATATTTTATTTTACATTTGTTTACCATGAAAGTCTGACTGGATATATGTCCATTTCAGTGGAGGCCTGGGGAGAAAAGCTCCAGAAAGCAGAGTAGAAATACATTAGGAACAATAGAAACCTTTATAGATAAGTATAATATGCAGTTTTCAGTAGGGTGACAAACTTAGATAAAACATAGCAGACAACATCAAAATCATGCGGCTTCATTTCAGACAATAATACACACAGTTATGGGCTAAGTCTCTTCAAGAATTCATCCACATATTAGAGTATATGATTGAAATGCTTAGGGAGAGCTTGCAGGAACAGCGGGTGGTGATTATTTCGGGTTTAAGCAGGGACACTGCCAATGCTGCTGGAAGTGTATTTTGAAGCTTTTTTTGAACTGGGTTAAGGAGAATTGGTGAGTAAGTTGAGCAGGTAGCATATTCCAAGTTTTACCTACTGAGTTGGTGAATAGAGAGTCCCCAGTCACATTTATGCTCTTAGTTGTTTGTACCAGCAGTTTGTGAGCAGAGTGTAGTGACCTCAGGTTGCTGTATGGTTTAATGATCTTATCTAGTGCTGGTGTTTTTCGGGTTGATATAGTATTTTGTGGGTTATTATAAGTTGGTTGTATCGGAGTAGACTGGGCCACTCCAGCCAGCCTAGTTGAGTTAGTTTGATACAATGGTGGGTCCTAGATGTAGCACCTGTAGCAAATCTAGCAATATGGTTGTAACAACTAGCAAATTTGCTAAGGGTGGCTTGGTTCAGGTTAGTGAAGAGGGGGAAGGCATAGAGAAGGGTAGATAGTAGGTGGGACAGAGCGATAGTGGTTCTTGCAAAAGGTGTGAGGAAGGGTTTGATCCTGTACAGGGAGCCCAGTTTTATGTTGACAGATTTGATGGTTTGATTGACATGGATATCATATTTTAGGGCATTATCGACTGTGATGCCCAGGAGTTTTGTGTGAGTATCTGGGGATATAATAGTTCCATTGCTGGAGCTTATAGTAAAGAATGGTGAGGAGGATTTGCAGGTGGGAAAAGATAAGCAGCTTAGTTTTGTTGGGGTTTAATAGAAGTTGATGGTTTGCAAATCATTTTTCTACATCATTGAAAGTATTTTGGGTTAGGGTCATAAACTCAGTTGAGGAAGAGTTGGTACATATTAAAGTAGAGTCGTCCATGTATTGGATGCTGGTGGCCTTGGGAGTGATGGTGGGTAGGTCATTGATAAAGACTGAGAAGAGTAGTGGTCCTAGTATGGAGCCTTGTGGGACTCCTAAAGTAATGTATAGATGTGTGGATAGGGTATTCTGCCATAAAACTGCTTGTTGTCTATTAGACAGGTAAGATTGGAACCACTTAATAGAGCTACTATTCTGTTGACAGTTCCTTCAGGGTACGGAGAAGCAGTTGGTGACTGACCATATCAAAGGCCTTAGAGAGATCTAGGAAGAGAGCTGAGGTAAGTTTGTTATTGTTTTGGTTGATGTTGATAGAGTTAGATAAGTATATGAGGGCTGATGTGGTGCTGTGGTGTGGCCTAAAACCATGCTGAGAGTTGGCCAGTGGTTTATTTTGGGTGAGATAGTGCATTAATTGGTTGTGGATGCACTTTTCCATAATTTTGGCTAGTGGTGATAGTATGGCTATTGGTTGGAAGTTTAAGAGGTCTAAAGAATTCCCTCCTTTATGAAGGAGAATGACATGGGAAACCTTGCAGAGAGAGGGGATAGTGGCTTCATTCAAGGTGCAGTTTATTATGATCAAGGCAGAGTATGCAATCGCATCTGCCCCTTTTTGTAAATATTCTGGTGGGAGGAGATCAGCTGCTAAGGTAGTGGGCTTTAGTTTGTTAATTAGAAATCGGATGGTTGATGTGGATATAGGTTGGAAGGTGAAAGGGAGTGTGGTAGTGGTTGTGGAGCGGTTTTGAATGGAGCTGGTGGGGGGTAGTTGGCTAGCTAGTGATTGGATGGTTTTGGTAAAAAAATTGTTAATGATGTTAGCAGTTTCCTCTGGAGTTTTAAGGGAGCATGTTGAGGGGGTGGAGCTGGAGGTTTGGCCAGGGTGGAGCAGTTTGTTTATGCCTGCCAAAAATTTTTTTAGGTTTGTTCTGGTGTTTTTGCTGAAGGTGTTGATAGACATTTTTTTGTCTAACAGTGTGACTTTCTTGGTATCATTCCACAGTTGTAGGAATTTAATATGGTCAAGTGGGTCTTTGGAGGTGCGCCAATTGTCCCATGCTTTGTTTCTTGCTATGATTTTGGTTTTGGTTACTTTAGAGGCCCAGGGGGCAGTTTTAGTTTTGTCTCTGAGGGTGCGGACAGGAGCATGGGAATCTACAATGCTAAGGAATTTAGAATTAAAATAGTCTACAGCATCTACTGGAAGTTCTTTAAGTATGGCCCAATTGCATGCTCTGAGTTCATTCTGAAAGTCAGTGGAGTTAAAGTTCTTGTTTCTGATAGATTTATATAGAACTTGGTGGTGATTATCTACTTTATGCTTAATGATGTAAGTGAGTAGGTGGTCACGTATATCATCTGGGAGGGTACCTGTGTTATACAGGTCTGGGTGATTGTTGATAAGAATCCAGTCTTACTTACAGAATACTGCCTTTGTAATTGGATTTGTTTACTCTGGTGGGTGAGGATACAAGTTGGGTATAGCCGTGAAGGTTTATATGGGTGGTGGGAGATTCAGAGGAACAATTGTTCCAGTCAATATTAACGTCTCCTAGCACCATAGTTTCTTGGGGGTATGTGTTGGAAAGCCATTGGAGGAAATCTTCTAGGGTATTTGAATTGTTGCCTGGGGAGATATAAATGCAAGCAATTAATATAGTTTTACTTTTGTTAAGCTGTAGTTTGCTAACTAGGGCTTCTGCATTATTGAACAAGGGGAGTTGTTGTGGGGCTAGTGTGACATCTATTGTGTTTTTAAACAGAACTGCTACTCCTCCACCTTTCCTGGTGTTTCGGTCTAGTCTAAGTATGTTCTACCCTGGTGGGATAACCTCATCATTTTTAGTTCTTGGTTTTAGCCAAGTTTCTGTAAGACATAGCACATCAGGTGAGTAGGGGACTAGAAGGGCATGAAGATTATGGACCTTGTTGTTGCTGAGTGAAGGGGTTTTGTTGCTTCAAGAGGATTTTACATGTCATCTACTACTGCTGTTCAATTGTTTACTTTATGTGGAAGCCCTGTTTCTGTTGTCTTCTCTACACCAAATACCAGCTCACAGATGGACAGCATTTTATTTTTGTTTTCTAACCAGCTGACTGAGTAACATATGATGTCCTTCTATTCACATGTTGCAGTAACCCTAACAGTAGGGAGTTGCTGCCAACAGCGCCACCTTCTGGCCAGTATACCAAAATCTTTGCTTCTGGAGAGTATGTGTGACATCCTTGTCAGGGTCATAAACCAACATAGGGTATAAAGGTGATGTCTGCATGCATCCTCCTCAGAATTTTCCTGCCGCAGTGAACACCGGACTCCTGTTCACCAGTTCCAAAAGCAGATCACATTTTTAGATGACCATTAAATGTCTCCAAACAAGACAGATGACTATTTCTACTATCGATACAGATAAGTGCCCTGTTGTTTTTTTTTTCTTTTACCTTGATTATTATGTAGTCTTACATGTCAGCTATAAAGGGGAAGTGTGCTTTTGGAAGACAAATTCCTCACAAGGACACGCACGGGAAGTGCATTTTTTTGCTTAGGCAAGGCCCACGACCATATGTTCTGCCCCATTTGTAAGTCTTTTGTCCTGAAAACCCTTCATAGCCATCTCGCAGCACTAAAATTATATTTAGAAAATCATAGACTCCAACTTCTTGCACTCAGTATGGAAGGGGGGTAGGCCCATCCCAAAGACACCGAGGAAGAAGGCCAAGAAATTTAGGCTGGAATCCCATGCTGCGCCTCAGACATCCGAGAAAGTTCTTGAGGCTGATGACAGCCCGGCATCTTTTCAGACATCTGTTTCCAAGCCAGGCCCGGGAACCTCAATGGAAGCTGGGGTGACGGAAACTTTTAGTATGTTTGCTGAGGCTATTCAGTCATCAGATCCTGATGGCAGAGGGGAACGACCTCTCAGTCATTCAGAGGCCCTTGCTCCTTCACTTCCACCCAGGCAGATGACTGCTTCGATTTTCTCCCCACCAGTTACTCCTTTAAAGAAAAAGCTAAATGTTAAACACCCTGAAACCCAACGAGTTCCTGGATGGGAAGTTTTTCTCTAAAAGTCTTTTTAAAGCTTTTCAGGCCTTACAGACACAACAGGCCCCACCAGCCCCCTCACCTCAATCTACTTTGCAGGTATCAGAGGAAGAGTTCTCCTCTTCAGATGAATCCTTTTCTTACGAATCCCAAATAGAGTTCCCCAAAGATTTCATCACCCCAGCGGAGGAGGACTCCATTATTCCTGAGTCTCCAGGGGAAAAAATCACCTTTAGAGACACAATCTCCCTCATGAGACAGCATTTTAAATGGCAAGCATCTGAAGGATCTGACAACAAGAAAAGGTACTTCAACCTTTTACAAATGGAACAACCTTCTCCTTCAGCAGTGGCCCCCTTGCTACCTGCCTTCCAGGATGCTTTCCTGGCTACTTCTCAATCCCCTGATTCTCAACCACCAGCTTCTAAACAACCGGACCCATTCTACATGGTCCCACAGGATACCCAATACCTCTTTAGGAACCCATCAGCAGACCCTGCAGTTATTGCTGTCTCTGCTGACAAATCATCTAGGTAACTACCTTTGATTTCTCTTTATCCCACAGATAAAGACAGTAAATGCATGGACAGACAAGGGAAGAATGTTTATATGTCCTCTACTCTGGCTGTAAGAGCTCTCAACTACCAAACACATATGGCTAGATTTGTCCTGGATATCAATACCAAGACCTCCACATTACTATCTGAGGCACCAGATTCTCCTATAAAAGCACACATTAATACCCTCCTCTCCACTGCATCCCAAGTAACTAGGCACTCAATAAAGTGCAGTTATGATGTTGTGGAAGATTCATTAAAGTCTGCTGCATCTGGATCAGTCTTGAGGCATTATTCTTGGGTGAGACTACAACCCTACCCATGGATGTGCAAACAAAATTGTTGGATGCACCCCTGGATAATAAAGCTCTATTTGGGCAAGCCTTAGCAGAACTCCTCAAATCCCTTCAAGAAAAGGGTAAGGAACTTCAAAATCTTAAACACCTACTGGTGTCTCCTATACCAAGATACCACAGGAATTACCCACAAAAACCTTCCTTTGTCAGAAGGCAGTCCTCACACTCTGCTTCACAGTCTAAAGGATGCAGACAAACCAGGAAAAACCCTCCTCCAAGATTTACAACCAGCTCTTCTACTACGCCCTTTTGAGTCTAGCCTGACAACTCCAGACCACCTCCTCTTTGACTACCCAACCTTACACCAAAACACCCCACTTTCCCTCTGTCACCTCCTGGTGGATAATCACATCAGAACAATGGGTAACCTCCATCATTCAGTCAGGCTATTTCATGACTTGGTGGATGCTACCACGCTTTCATGGCATCCCTCAACCACCTGCAAGCCAAACCCACCTTTTTCCTCCTATCATTCAACAACTTTGAGATGAAGGTACCATAGAACAGGTACCATGCCATCAAAGAAACATAGGCTTTTACTACAGAATGTTTCTGGTACCAAGGAAGGATGGCCCATGGAGGCAAATCCTAGATTTATCCTTTCTAAAACTCTTTCTCAAAGTTCACAGCTTCAAAATTATTACATTACCCCTGCTCAAAAAGGAACTCCAGTGTTGGCTATCAGCTCTCCACCTCAACCAAGGCACCCACCTTTAGGTCACAGCACCCTTCCAACAGGTCTCCACAGATGCTTCCGACTTGGGGGGGGCAGTGCTACTTACAAACCAAAAACAAATGTCAGTGCAGGACGCATGGTCCAACCCAAGGCAAAAGGATCATATCAACATCAAAGAAATGAGAGCTTTATATTTGGCCCTTCTAACCTTCAAACCAGCCCTTCAGCCAGGAACCCTGAAAGTAATCACAGACAATATGACGGTCCAGTGGTACATAAACAAGCAGGGGGGAACAAAGTCCTACCCTCTGTACAGCCTAGCAATCCAGATCTGGAACCTAGCAATATCCCTCCACATTCATCTGGTAGCAGGTTATGTCCCTTCAACAGGAAATGTCATGGCTGACTTCCTGAGCAGAACTTCAGGTCCCAGTCATGAATGGATGCTTCACAGGGAAGTATTTCTGGACATAATCCACAGGTGGGGTATTCCACAAGCAAATCTTTTTGCCTCCACCCAGAACAGACAGATGCCCAAATTCTGCACAAGGAATCCGCATCCACAAGCATAGAAAGTGGATAACTTCTCCTCTTGGGAGGGAATGTACCTCTATGCTTCCCCCCCCTTCACTTTAATTCAGAAAGTCCTTCTGAAAATACAGAGGGGCAAGCCAAAAATCCTACTGGTGACCCCTTTTTGGCCACAAAAGCATTGGTTTCCCCTCCTATACCTACTAGCCAAGGGCAATCACCACAGGTTACCCCCCAAATAGACCTGTTCACACAGGACAGGGGTTCCCAACTGCACCTTCAGGTGGACAATCTGAAATTAACCTTATGGGTGAAAGGGTTTTGATCCCCTACAGACACCTATACTCAGAGGACATACTCAATGTTCTGCAGGAGGCCAGAAAGACTAGTCCCAGGAGAAACTACGTATCCAAATGGAACAGATTATCCTACTGGTGTCAAAGGAAAAACTAGGACCTTCTGACTACCCCTATACCTATGGTCCTTTCCTATTTGTGTGAACTACTTCACTCAGTACTAACATACTCATCAGTCAAAGTGCATTTATCTGCCATCTCTGCCTGCCTGCCTATCTCCACGCCTCTGGCTTCTAGACTGGTGGTTAAACTTTTCCTCAAAGAGGTTCTTTACATCAGACCTCCCAGAAAACCTACCCCCCCCCCTTGGGACCTGAACTTTGTACTAGAAAAACGTACATTGCCACCCTTTGAACAAGCTCATTCAATATCCCTGACGCTATGCACACTGAAAACAGTTCTACTAGGCTCTTACATCTGTTAGGAGGGTATCGGAGATATAAGCCCTCATGGTACCTCTCCCTACCTTATTTTCCACAAGGACAGAGTTGATCTCAGGACCAACCCTTCCTTCATGCCGAAGGTGGTTAATGAACGTTCACTGAACAAGACCATTAATCTACCAGTTTTCTACCCTCAACCACAAAATTCCTCAGAAAGGACTCTCCATTTCTTCAATGTCCACAGACAACTGATGTATTACATAGACAAAACCAAACCTATTAGAAAGTCAGATCAACTTTTCATCTCCTTCCCCCCAAGAGCTCTAGGGAAGGCAGTCTCCAAGTAAAACATTTCTTCATGGATTTCTAAATCCATTACCTTATGCTACTCCCTGCACAGTTAAGTAAAACCTCACTCCACCAGGGCAGCTGCTTACTCAGCTGCCTTTTTAAAAGGAATTGACTACACTTCCATCTTGGAAGCTGCCATTTGGACTTCTGTCCACACCTTTACCAAACATTACAACCTGGACCTAGTCTCTAGAGCTATGGCAGAGTTTGCCAGGTCTATCCTCCAAGGACTCATTGACCAGGGAACCCAGTACTCCACCCTGGCCTCCACCCAGGCCTACTGTTACTGCAACATGTGAATAGAAGGACATAGAATAGTTGTGTAAGAGCTTACCATAACATTAGATGTCCTTCTCTTCCATGTTGCAGTACTCAGTCCCCCTCACCTACCCCTCTACCTTACCATTTTACATACCATACTGACTTGTGGGGACATAACCCTTCTATCCCTCACTTTCTCCACTAAACATAAACTTCCTACTACCCTGAATCTAGCCTACATATAACTCTAAGGACTCCCTTGGGACCCTTCTACCCACAGTAGTACTACTGTATGTGGCAGTTCATTCTGAGGAGGGTGGGTGCCGACGTCACCTTTATACCGTATGTCAGTTTATGGCCCTGACAAGAGACATCACATGTACCCTCCATGAACAAAGACTTTGGTATACTGGCCGGAAGGTGACGCTGCTAGCAGCAACTCCCCAATGGTTATGAATACTGCAACATGGAAGAGAAGGACATCTAAGGTTAAGGTAAGTTCTTACACGACAATTCTTTGTTTTGCACTTGTTGAAAAGGACATTATCTATTGAATGCACCAATGGGTCTCTGGTGTTGGTGGGATGGTTGGAAGTCAGGGTGGAAGGTATGCACAGTGGGGATAAGAGAAAGGTAGACACAGAAAGAAAAGTAAAAAGAATTAGACCTGGAGTCACGTTGCATGATGTTTAGAGGAAGTGGAGGACTACAGGTTGTATTATTGATAGACTTCATTGGTACACAGAGAAAGGTGGTTTTGTGAAAGTTTAAAAGAAGTAGACTGAGAAGGAATCTGTTCAGACTTGTAGGGAAGGGGTGCTTTATAGTCAACATTATGCAAGATGGATCACAAACTCACATCATTCAAGCCTGCAAAAATCGTTCTAAGTGCTTAAGATCGTGATACTTTCAGACACATTAAGGCACATTTTAAGTCATCCCAGTAATACAAATGTTATACAGCTTGTTGAAATTATAACGTGTGACTTCTAATGTAATTCAGTACTATAACATGAGTACTTCACAGTAATATAAAGTGAAAAATAGCTAAAAGCAAAACTACTTTAACTGCTTTTAAATCATTGGCATTTCAGGCACACCCAAACTCCCCCACCCACAATATATCACCTCTGCTGATAAAACATTCCTACTCCAAGTTTCACACAATTTTTAGATAAAAGAATATGCCGAGTTTTGCTAGAAAACAAGTACTTCCATAATCCAAGATCGGGCAGCTCTGGGGTATGAATAATTAAGCAGCTAGCATGCCAAGGGGCAGAAGGTCTTGCCCTTTTTTCAAACATGGGGACTATATCACATCTCTGATCACTGCACTTCATTTATCTGCACATACAAAAAACAGAGTAGAAACAAATAAAATATAAACATCAAATCACACAGCTATAAGAAATTATAGGTATGCAGTTGTATTTCACAACTGCTCTGTAAGAGTTTGCTTACGAAGATGGCATCAGACTCGTGTTTTTATACATGATTAATTTGAAGTACTTTTCAAAGTCATAAGCACACAAATACATACACTCTGTCTATAACACATTAAATCTGCACCCCATTTTACTGTTTCAGAACTACAATGTACCTCATCTTTGAGCTTATATATAAATGCAGTCACTCCAAAACAGGATATGATATTTTTTTATTTTTTTTTTTATTTTTATTTAACATTTGTTGACCGGGAATGTCCGACTAGGTTCCACAGAGCCTGTTTTCAGTGGAGGCCCGGGGAGAAATGCTCCAGATATGCACATATTAAAAGGGATACTTTTACCCATATTGGCAAGAACTTCTGCATAATGTCAACAGTAGTTTGAAATATTCAAAACATCATTGATATTAAGTATACTATCATAAGTAAGCATATAAACGATGCTTAATTTCCTATAAATGTACACAGCACACCTAATATATCAAAGGCAATATTACAAATCTGATATACCTACTATTACTTCTTGTAATAAAACTGTGAAAAAGTACACTCGGATTATCAAACTTTGCTTCCCTTTCTCAACAATGAGAATTGCAGTTTGTGGGTTTCTACCTATCACTCTCACCTGATGCAGTCAGAGGAGCAGTTCAGGATCGTCATATAGATCACTTGACCACAACCTCCAATTCATCTCCGAAGCGTCTTTCACAGGAAAAAAAAGTTTGCAAGTAAAAAGGGAAAAATGTACCACTTTGGCGGCATATTTTCCAATTAAAAAAAATAACAGTGCAGTGCATTTTTTCTAATAGAGTTCCAAATAGCTTTAGGTCCCTGCAACAATGCCTAAATCCGCTACTGATATTCCCCCACCAACTATCAGCAATAAAACATGGCTGCTTCAAGCCATCCCCAAAGCTATTGTTGTCAGTACTAAATCTCCCCTCCTGACACATTCTTATTACCAGTCCTTTAAACACATTCCACTTCATAGGCAGTTACTAGGTATGAAGTCCATGAAACAATCAATGAGCCTAGCCCAAATTCTCACTTGCCAAAGCATCATCTGGTTAATGTGACACAGTAGGCAAATGGAGGCTGAGGGAATCAAACCCTGTATCACAGGAAATAAATCATTAACAGCTCATACACATAATTGTGTGCACTAATTTCTCATTCGCATCTTATCTGCTGTCTCTTATCTTTTTTCTCCAGCCTTGATCCATCTTACCAGATTATATCTATGTATTTGTACTGTTCTCTCTAAGCATCTGCTCTTGTTGTTTACTTAACACTACGGTATATCATGATTACATCTATGTTTCTTGCTATACCTTATTCAGTCAAGTGCCTTGATAATCTCCGGTAACACAAATCTGTATTTAACCTTACAAAATATCATTTTTATCATTCTTTCAACACCAAGAATGATCCTAATAAACCCATGTACATGCTGAATGTTAACTACACCTCTACATGAAATGCCAAAGATTTAATCCCAAAATGAATCTGCATGTGTGTGTGTGTGTGTGTGTGTGTGTGTGTGTGTGTGTGTGTGTGTGTGTGTGTGTGTGTGCGCGCGTGTGTGTGTGAGCTCGCTTTGCATTTTGCATATCAATTCTAGTCATCTGGGACAATTCTGCTTACTCTACACATTAAAAAAATGGACTTAACTCCTAAAACATTCTTACATATGCATTTTTTTGCAGTTTCTTTTCTTTACTAAACCTAGGTTAATATTGTAACCATTATATGATGAATCATTAAACCTGGTTCCATGGTCAGCAGGGTGGAACCTATACCCCATTACTTTAGCCCAGGTGACAGGGTTTTGGATAGCAGCCCTGACAGTAGAGAAGCTGGGAAGGGTGTGAGAGAGAGAGAGAGCTAGAGAGATGAATGAATGCACAGAGTCTGCTTACTTCTGTCTGTAGGGGGGTGGGGACCCTCATCATCATTGCTGATATTCATTTTATTTTGCCTATTTTTTGATTGGGTAAACCTACTGGGCATAGTTGTCTGTTTTCAGGTGCAACCTGATAGCAATGCTTGGTTAAGTGACTTGCTTAGAGTTACAAAGTAAGCAAATGAAGGTGGAAGGAATCAAACCGTGTATCCTTGACACAGGAAGCATCTCATTAACAATTCAGAGGTTTAGTCTTCTGCACTAACAGCTAATATGCATGACATGATTTCCCTGGTGTAGATCAAAGAAACAGCAAACTGTGGTGGTGGTGCTGCAGTAGCATTGTCGCTTCACAGTAAGATGTTGTCCTGTTCGATTCTCAGCTAGAGCGTCTTCTGTGTGGAGACATGCATGAATGGGCGTACCTTCGTTGAAGGTTGTGCATCAGGGCTGGCAACTCGGCATGTAAAAATCTACTGCCAATCATTAGTGGACCGGAGTTCCGCTGTGGCGGCCCCTAACCGAGAAAAGCCAAAAGACACAACACAACAAGATCAAAGAACTAGCCAGCAATCCTTCCAAAGCATGAGGGCAGGACTGTGCTGTTGGCTTAAACCTCTTAGAAAAGTGAGAGACGGCTTAGCATTAATATCCATTGCACAGCTCACTTAAAGGTTGCTACTTAGTATGTGTAGACAGACAAGGGATTTAAAGGGAAAATAAAAAAAAAACATGTTCCTCCAGACTAATGATGGCCTAATTTCCAGTTTTCTCATGACTTGCCACCATGGAATAAATAAAGCAGGGAGCTCCTGCCAACATGGAACAAATGGATCAAACAGGGTGGTCAGAAAACAGGGGTGATGGTCAGTGGAGAAAAGGAGATTTAAAAAATTACAATGAATCATTGTCACATGGTGTAAGAATTTAAATTCTCTTCAGATGACTTAGATATTGTCTGTATATGTGGCTTGATGTATTTTTCTCTTTGTGCATAAATAGAAGATTATTTCCATGAAAGGAATAACTTTAAATTGATTAAAAAAACAACTCATCTTGATAAGGTAGGTTACTTAGCATAAAAATGGTATATCCAGTTTTGTTATGCACTTAAACACATGCACACACACAGGCACAGACACACACAGAGAAACACACAAGCACACACACACACACACACACACACACACACACACACACACACACACACACACAAACATACACACGCACGCACACACGCACACCCACACACACACACGCACACCTATGTGCACAAGCAGAGATAAAATACATCTGCATATGGATTGCTTCTCAAATCATAGCATGTTTGTTTGTTCAGACCTCACTTATACACAATAAAAAGAGCCTTGAAATACTTAAAACTCCTGATGCAGTCATACTGTGTAAATTAGATACAGATCAGAAGCGCCTTATTCAGCGTGACTGCTGGACTGCAATATACTTAGCATCCATCTATCCTCAATGATTTCATAGGTTCATAGGTAGGTACTAGGCAATCACCCCAAGGGCCTACGTAAGCCTAGCCAACAAGGTTCCCTGTCTTTTGCTGCCCAAGAAAGTTATTTTCCTGTGCCACTGCCCAGCAGAGCCACAGGAGTGTTCCCTGGGGTGAATTTCTTATTTCCCATCCACTCATCAAGATTTAACTTGAGTGCTAATGAGGAACTCTGCCATGCTTACATGCTACTATTAACACATGTGATTACCATTGTATGTTAATTACAGCATGCATCTCTCCCTTATTGGAATTGCCTGTCATGTGCACTTTAAATAAGGGAGCATATATTGTTGTAGTGTCTGAACATCACTGAATTTTTGAGCACATCCATCCATTACATATTATTATTTTTGACTGTTTTCTTACCACTCAAAATTCTATTTCTGGATTATTTCTGTATGTAGCTCACAACCTGCATGACTTAAGCTGAACCTGTTTGTTTTCACTTAATGCACTGATGCACAGAAATGAATTACCGGAAGGTAGCAACCATTTGTAACCCTTCTTACCCGCACAAAATAACTGAGGAGTTATAAATCAAAAGACACATTTGTGTTGCCAAAGTCTGCAGGGTTAATCTGACAGTCTTTCTCAAAAAAGATGTGCAATAAATAATCATTGTAGCTTTTCTGCATTATCATGATTGCTCGCACATAACTGCGCTGACAGTTTATTCTGGCATCCATATTGTCACTGCTAGCCAGGTATGTTGCATTGCAACCTTTTTTCAGTGCAGATTGGAATATGCTTCTTTTTCACTGAAACATTTATAATTACAAATATTAATTCGATTGCCTTACAAAATTTAGATCCTATGCTATTGCAAATTTGTAATACTGACAAGAATTCATATAGCAGTTTCATATGTTTTTTTTGTAATGTTTTTTCTTTGATGGTGATAGTTTTTTAAACCTTTTGCATAGCCTGCTATGTCCCCTAGCCTTTTCTTTAAAGACTGCAATCATACATGCTTCATTTCTGCAATAATTCAATAATAATATACAAGAGAGAAGTTCAATCATGTCATATAAGACAATATTCGGGTGACAAATTTTAATCATTTAATAAAATAAAGTCGTAGTAAAGTGCATTTATCGAGCAGCAGGTCTCACAGTAAAAGCTCTTTGTTGTTAAAACTATGTCAACCTGCTGTAACAATGTAATTTGCTGATATATATACTGCAGACAAGAGTCCACAAAACCTAAAAATTGTCTACCTAGGGAATAGTATATCATAAAATGCTTAGCAAACTGCCTGTAAATAATATCTGAAAACATATCATCTAACAAATGATTTTATTCCCGTACACAACTGGCCACATAGGCTATAGCAGTACATCACACATGACTTTCTGTCTCCCCTGTGAGTATTTGGGACTAATAGAGTGAAAATACAGCAAGACATTCTTTGTGAAGGATTTAGGGACCTTAAATGGCATTGGAGTTTGGGAGATGATTTTATGAGCACAGTAATAGCGAGGTACATCTTGATAACGTTGAAAATGACAACTAAATGACAAGTCCATTTCATTACTTCAGCACTAGATGAAAGTTATCTGAACACAGGGCAGGCCAGATATAGCTAAAATCAAAACAGAGAGGGATTAGGTAAGAAATATGGTCATGTTGCCTGACTCCCTAATGCTGGAGCTATTCTAGCTCACTTAAAAGTTCTATGTAGAGGTCATGACAAGGTTAAAAATTGAAAGAACGGTAATACGTCTGTAGAAATTACAGCATTTTTTTTTTCTATGTGCTGTCTCTCATGTGCAGACATTCTTTACAGATGAATAATTCTTTATGCATCTTAGTGGTTGATGTACTCACAATAAAGCTACACTAAAGACAGAGGTCGGCCAAAGCGACAGGATTGAAAGTCCAAACAACTTCGTCATATCTATACAAAGCCAGCCATCTAATAATAAAGAATTTAGAAATACTTCTTAAATTGCCTATAGCAAGACTGATTATACACATTAAGATGGCTTATGTTCGGCTTCACACCGTTTACAATTCGTAGCACTGTTATTCTAAATGCTATCGATTTTTCTATCACAAGGTCATGTAAAAAATATAACAATTTCAGAAATATTACAGAAATGCTGTCTGACATTCTAAATGCCTGATGAATACATATTTCTTAAAAGATTACCTTAGTGTGGTCCCAGGTATTATGATTTGAAAATAGGCCTTAAATATGTTGAACCCCGGGATACTTTTATGTGGAATAAGAATAAATGTGCAAAAGCCTGTATACATTATTCTAGTGTTCTCTCAGATGTTGGAGGAAAAGCAAACAGTATTAGTTTTTCTTTTTTTTTCATTATAAGAAGCATACCTCTCAACTGTCCAGATTTTTCCAGAATGTCCAGATTTTTGCCCCATATTTTTGGTCTGTTCTGCATAAAATATGTGGTTTTCTGGCAAATCATTGAAGATTGAAGTCACTAAATAATTATATACATTTGAGTTTCAGACTTCATATCCTTCAGAAAATGCATGGTAACACAAATCCTATTATTCTAGCAGCTTTCTAAGTTTATACGAGCAATATTTAAAGTCTGTCCCTATTTTGGGCCTTTGTGCCCCTCATTATTTTAGGCTATGACCAGATTTCTTGTGCTAAGAGGTTGAGAAGTATGCTAAGAAGTGAGCTTTAGCGACTTAAAATTACCAGCGATACAATGTATTTATGTCAGAGAGATTATTGTTAGCTACAAGGAAAACATTGTGCTATAAACTGCCACATCATGGAATGTAAACAGTGGTAGGGAGAAATTAAGTTTTTGTATGTCAAACCTATTTATTCGTGGTTATAACTGTGTAGGGAAAATAAAGTGAGCATGATAACCACAGTTGTAGAACTAAACTGAATATATTAATCATCAGTAAAAGAAATGGTTAAGCATGGCATATGTTTTGAGAGCGTTGGAAATATGGTGTAGCAGGAGATGGTGACTATATTAAACTGAAGTTAGGAGTCAAATAACTGTCACAAGACAGGTGCAGAATCATAGGCTGGTGAGTTAACTGTAAATTAGCAGGAAACTGTGGAATAACACTTGCATGTTAAATGTTTTTTTTTATTGCTAAGGATAGTAATTCCTATAGTTATGCCAGGTAACTACAGCAGATACCAGCTTTGAAGATGATGGGGGGACTCGCTTTAGAAGTCTAAGAATGATCCTATGAGAAAAAACTATATAAAAAATAAACTGCAATTAAAAAAATAAAAACTTGCTAGCAAGCCTTTGAACAATTTTTATAGAGGAGGTTGCTTTGCCTTTCTGGATTCCCTACATGAATGGAGTTGTACCCATGCTCATGCTGTATGTATATATATATATATATATATATATATATATATATATATATATATATATATATATATATATACTAACTCTGTGATCCCTGGGTATCACATTAAGAGGAATACACTGGGATGGCACATTCTAAGAATTAATGCATATTCTCCCACATTTACACTGTCTGTTAGTCCAAGGGTCACACCTATGGACTTTAGGATCATAACAGGCACCTGTCTAAAGCAATGTTGCATAGAAAGTTAGCATTTACAGTGGGCAATGGCTGTTTATAATAGCTGTTTTTTTTTCTTTTATCCTAACCAGTGTATAAAATTAAGCTATTTCTTCCTACAACTTTGTTTTGCAATTTGCACAAAGTCTCCATGATTCAGAAATACATAACACAAAGTGGAATTCTGTTTCTAGCAGTACTGCCCAGTGCATTATGTAGGAGTAATTCAAAGACCATGTACTGCTACAATGGCACAGGCATGTGGTGTCACTGATGTCAGCTTGCATAAAGACGCATGCAAATATCATAGTATGGTTACATGGAAAATGCAAGTTAGCCATGTGCACATCCCTGGAGATTTCGCAGGGAATGAAACAGGCAGGTAGAGTGATTCAAATGAAAGCTCTACCACACTACTTTGGGAGTGATTTGACAAAATGTGCACCCTTTTTTGATGGTATGCATCCACTGATGCCTGTGACATGACAGGAAACACACATACGTGCACGCGCGCACACACACACACACACACACACACACACACACACACACACACACACACACACACACACACACATATACACAGCTCACAGTACTTACTTTCTGCAGGTCTAATATCTGACTGAAAGCACATTTTCAGAGGTTCATCTTCCTTTGCATGAAATATTGTTTTCATAAATTTGTCTCCCTTATTTCTCTGCTGCCTTTGTCCATCTGTGTTTAGCTCTTGAACTCAAAACTGCCAACTTTCTTGTTCATTCCTCCTGCTGTCTTCCCTGTTCAGGTGTCTGTATACTAGATGCACAGACCATTTTTTGATAGTTCAGCCCTTGTAGCCATATAACTCTATTTGGTTGTTTCCTTCTCTCTCTTTGGCTGTGAGAAGTACACACTATCTCAGGTAGGACCTTACTTACCTATTCCTCTAGTTTATACTTATATGTTATATCCAGGGCTTTGATGTAGTTGATATAGAATTCTATATTCGATTGACTTTGAGATTGCCCTCCTTTTGGGAATTGCAAAGTTCAAATTAGTCGTGCATTACAGAACACAAGTTCTCTGTTTTGGCATAGTTAACTTTAAGATCTGCATTTTGGATAGAAAGGCCTACATTGGTTTCTGTATATTTCTGAGCCGGTATGTCACTCTTCTGCCATTGTACTTTGTTGATCTTGGGTAGGTGCAGTAACTGTCAGATGTTCTTACTGAAATAAGCTTCTTCATGTCTTTTTGTAATGCAGCTCCACCTATGCAATTCTACATCTGTCAATGTTTGAAATCCTACTACCTTCTCCTCTATTTCAGGTTATTTTTCTAAGACCTTTTGAAGTCCTAGCTCTTCCAATAAACTTTTTAGGCAAAATGTTAGATTGGGAATTTGGCAAATAGATTGTGATTTTATAGAAGTAGTACTAGCATTTTATATATATATAGATATATATATATATATATATATATATATATATATATATATATAATATATATCTATATATATATATATATATATATATATATATATTTCAGACTTGAACATTTTTAATTTGCAGGTCTGTAAAACAATCAGATCACATGCACACTGCATTTATTCTAGATATATCATGTGTCTAGCAAATACTTAACAGGCATAGTTCATTTTGCTCATTGGTAAATCTTTTATAATGCTACTAGAGATTTCTAGAACATATGTCATGTCTTCTGGCAGGGAATCTTGTGTATGTAGTGGGTATTCCACAGGCTGATCATTAGTTGTGTTCAAACAACATTGGCTTCTATGATACATTTGTTTATCTAGAGAATCTGTTTAGCAGAATCAGTTTGTCTGTGCTAGTTTTATTATAAGGTCTACTTCTTCTTTTGACCTGTTTTTGTTATAAATGCATTCTGAATCATTGTGAAAAATAGACATAGCTGCTGGGTGGTTGGAGCCTGCATCAGCTGCAATACCTTTATGAACCTTAGTTCTGTTTTTGTTCTTCCCTCATGTATTGTAGACATATCTTATTTTCATAGCTGCTGACTGTATTTGATCAAATCAGATGCAATGTTCTTTCTTAATTAAAAAAAAAATAATTTTATTTTAAAACAACATGAAATACAATCAGAAAAAAAAAACTACACACACACACACACACACACACACACACACACACACACACACACACACACACACACACACACACACACACACACACACACACACACACACACACACACACACACACACACACACAAAATCATAAACTCACATCCTTTTGTATATATCTATAAGTATCTATCTATCTAATCACAAAAACACTGTACATGTAGTGAGGCTCCAAACCAAATCCAGATCCAAACCAAATCCAAGACTTTATCCCACAGGTCATTTAGCACTTTTCTGTACATGATGGTTTAACTTCTTTCTCAGTTGTGATTCTTCCTAATTAGGATTATCGGAGATTATGCATATACATATTCACATAAACCACTTATCCCACAAGAGGTTTAAGTTTACTTCAATCATGTGCCACAGGTCAGGGTATAATGTGATGCCTGTAAACTCGAGATGAGTTGCATGCCTTACACAAAACAAATGATCTTATGATAATAAACTCTTCTCCTCCTGCCTTTATTGGTAAGATGCTGGTTTTCATCTGGTTTAGCAGGGTTGTGAACATGAATAACTCCTCCTTGTCACTTTTAAATCATGTCTGGGATTTGTAGTAAGGATCGGGCCATGGGATCCACAAACATTGACATCCTTCCTGCATGTAACTACACATTCCATAACCCTTTATTCTGCATGCGAGCCATTCTTGTGATGGTTACTTGGGAAAGGGTTCTGAGTGTTAGCACCCTTGTGCGGTAACACACTACACTACAGTCTCATTCCAAAATGTGTCATTTGTTAACACCTTATCTGTGCTTGTAGTGCTGTGAAAAAGCTCTGAGAACATGTCATGATTACCATAACTTTCCATAAATAGGTCCATCTGATGGGAAAGAAAGCTTTCAAAATCTGCTGGAATTGCTACCACTGGTTCCATCTTTGCCAGATGGAGTCATTTTAGGGTGATAAGATGCCTAAGGTGATCAGCATTACTTCTTTCTGTTATAAAATTAATCTTTACTGCAGAGATTACATGAGAATTGATGCTGTTGGCTCTGTAAATTAAAACCCTGACTACATTTAACAGAGATATATAAGATGGCAATTACTCACATGAATGGAATATTTGCCAGGCATGGGTTCTGCTGTATGGGAATTTGTTAATGGTGTTTGGCCCTGTGGGTGTCTCTGAAAGCCCTGTTGACTGCATCCTGTGTCACAGCTACTTTCAGTACAGGCTGCTGTTTGGGTGAAAGGCTTGGAGTATGGAGTCATTTCAGAATGGCATGCACCTGCCCTTCCCAATCTATCATATTCACCACATTACTACATTATCTTGACTAAGTCCTTGTAGAAAGATTTGATGTCAAGTTGAACTGAAGACTTTGCATCCTATCTTTTGCACACACTGCAGTGATTTTCATCTGGTCCACAAGCATACATCTCAGCCTCTTAAAGCAAGAAATCTGGACACAGTCCTAAACAATGGGGGGGACAAAGTACCAAAAATAGGGACACTTTTTAAATACCTCTATTACAAACTTAGAAAGTTGATAGAACAACAGTTTTTGCATTAACATGGATTTTCTGAAGTTTAAGATGTCTAAAACTTAAATGTCTGTCATTTTCTGACTTGAGTACTCAAAAAGATTTGCCAGTGATTTGACACTCCTGTTAGAATTTTTTTCATCTCTGCAATCCAAGGAATCTGTTGCATTCTGCTAATCATAAGTATAATTTTGTACTGTATTTTGCATTTTTAAACTGTATTTTTGCTATATTACTGATTTTTTAAAACTATTCTTGCTGATTTGTTGAACATTTTGCCTGCTGTATCATAGACTAGATTCAGAGTTGCTGAATCTGATTCTGTTTGTAAAATTGAGCACTAAACCAGGCTATCTTTTGTTGGAGAGGGGCTTCCCTGCACCCTTGTGGCAGGAGAGTATAGTTAGGACTCATCTGAGTAAAGATTGCCATCACAGGGCTCATTCTTGAGCTTTTTTATTGGTTAAATTGTTTAATTCAGTTTGCTCACTGTTTTAACACAGTTCCACAGAGTTAAGTAACCAGCCACTGCTCTGTTGTATTCATCTGTGCAATCCCAGGAATCCGTTGCATTCTGCTAACCATAAGTCGAAACTTATACTGTATTTTGCACTTTTCAACTGTATTTTTGATATACTACTGATTTTTAAAAACTGTTCTTGCTGATTTGTTCCACTTTTTTGCCTGCATAGACTAGATTCAGACCTGCTGGATCTGGTTATGTTTGTTAAACTGAGCACTAAACCAGGCTATCTTTTGTTGGAGAGAACCACCCTGCACCCTGTGGCAGGAAAGTGCAGTTAAGGCTCATCTGCTTGAAGGTTGCTGGGACAGGGGTTACCTTTCAAGGTTTATAGGTTGGTACTAGGCTATCAGCCCTAGGGCCTATACAAGCCTAGCCATAACAATTCCCTGGCTATTTCTTCCCACACTATTTACTTCCCTGGACCCCTGTCTAGCAGGGCGACTGACGTGATCCCCGGGTGAATTTCCTTTCTCCCATCCAATCATCAAGGTTCTTTTTGAAGAAGGCCAAAGAGGCACTCTGCTTGATATGTATGGGCAGTCTATTCCAGAGTCTGGGGAGTCTCTGGGTCAGGAACCTATTCCTCCAGCATGTTTTGTTTATTGTGATGACAAAGTTTAGATTCCCTGGAGCGTGTGGCTCTGAGGGATTGGGATTTCTTTAAGTGTAGCATGTCCAACAGCTCTGGGTTTGACATGGCCTTGTAGGTTAAGCAGAGATCACCTCTGAGTAGACGATATGTGACAGAGTATAGCTGGAGTTTTTTAAGGCAGTCAGCATAGGGCATCTGCTTTAGGCCTGTGATTCTTTTAGTGAGGTATTTCTGTGGCCTTTCCAGTTGTTGCAGATGTCTTGAGAGGTACATACCAAACGGGGCGTTGTATTCTATAATGGGTCTAATGAGGGATGAGTACAGTGGGACAATGACCTCCTAATTTCTGGATGAAAAGCCCTTAGTGATGAGGTGTGCCACATAGAAGGATTTCCTGACTGTTGTGGTGATGTGGTTATCGAAGGTGAGACCACTGTCCACCTGTGTCCCTAAGTCTCTTATCACACTTTTGGTGTTTAGTGTACTGCCATCTATGTGGTAATTCACGTGTACATGTTTTTTTCCCAAAGGGGATAACTATACATTTCTTGGCATTGAGCTTGAGCCCATGGCTCTGGAACCAAGCATCTGTTTCTGTAAGGCCCTTTTGTAGAGTATTCACATCATTTGGGGATTCAGTAATGGCTCCCAGTTTGCAATCATCTGCAAACTTTGTTAGCCAGAGTCCCTTAGTGTTGGCCTGTACTTCAGAGAAGTAGATGCCAAACAAGAGCGGTCCCAGGACTGAATGCTGAGGTACTCCACTTGTCACTTGTCTGGAGCTGGATTTGGAGTCAGCTACTTTTACAGTGTGGGTTCTGTCAGTAAGCCAATTAGCAACCCATCGAGTGATGTAGGGATTAATGCCCAGCTTAATAAGTCTATCTATAATTCCAGAGTGGGGGATGGTGTCAAAGGCCTTGGCGAGGTCCAGATAGGCTGTGTGGACCGCCTTACCCTTGTCCATGGCTCTGGAGTCTGATTCAAAGAAGTCAATCAGGTTCAGGAGACAACCTGAGCTTTTTTATTGGTTAAATTGTTTAATTCAGTTTGCTCACTGTTACTACACAAGCCCCACAAACACAGCTTCACAGAGTTAGGTGACCAGCCACTGCTCTGCTGTATTAATCTGTTTATGAGTAGTGCACCTCCATGTACCATTGCATACTGCCATGCAGTGGGGGTAACCACAGGCGGTTATAGATACAATAACTTCATTAGATGCATTTTCCCTTAGTACTGCCCGTGATATAGCCAAGAAGTCCTTAAATTGCACTTAGTTTCTCAGAGAGCACATCAGCTGCATTTTTGCCCCTTAAACAGTCCCAAAACCAACAAATTTACAATAGTTTTATACCATTTAGAGAACCTCCGCTAGTATAGACCCTTTATAGAGCACCCCATTAGTATAGACCACATTTAGAGCACCTAGTTATACCACACCCCTCCATTTTAACTCCCCACTATGAAAACAGGGTTTAACCTAGCATTATGGATGGTCAGTTTCCCTCCATTTCTCCTCCCAGCTTGACTGACATGAGTATCCTGAGGCAGTATACCAAATGCATCATGTACACTGACAACCCTTTACTCCTAAATCACCCAAGTACAATTTATGAGAGATGCATTTGCACTAAGAATCTGGAATCCTTGCTGTCGCAAACACAGAACAGTAACACTGAACAGGTTGTCAGTTCACATACTACACTTCCTATGCAAACCATGCATTCAACACATAAACCATTATATGTGGAGGTACTCACCAGAAGCCTTTTTAAACACCAGAGACCTTCCAAACACAAACATGCTGCACATAATACACCACCTACAGCATTCAATACATACAAAAACACAAGCACCAGTGTCTCAACAAATAAGTCATAGTCATAGGTGACTCCATTGTGAGACACACAGATGTCCCACTCACCAAGCTGGACAAGGAGAAGGTTACAGCCAGCTGTCTATTGGGTGCCAGGATCCATCAGATCACACATGCACTCAAATCTCTCAACAAAAACACTGTTCTGACTCTGTCATAGTTCATGTTGGCGTGAATGACTTTAGTCATACATCACTGCACTATATGAAAAGAGACATGATTCAGCTCCATGAATATGTGCCCCTGGCAGGTATGTCCCTTGCCTTGAGCAGCATTCTACCCTCACCTAGGATGATACAATAATATACACAAAAAATGATTGACTTCAACAATTGGCTTAGTTTCTGGTGTCATTCTAAGGGGTTCCTGTTTTTGTCAACCTGGGATACAAGGTTGATAGACCACGCTGCTTTGCCAGAGAAGGTCTTCACTTGTCACCTCTAGGCTTTCGGTTACTGGCTAAGGCACTTACCTCCCTTAGTGCCTTTTTTTGGCAAGCTGTCATGAACAAAATTTCTGATGTGAAAATATCACTCACAAATAAATTAAAGGTTATGCTGTTAAACGCTGGGAGTCTAAATCAGAAACTGCACTCTCTGAAAGCAGTCCTTTCCCTGGAGGATGTTGATATCTGTGCAGTCACAGAAACATGGTTCAGGGCCACAGAGAGTACCCCAGCCTTACAAGACTACAATGTCTTCCACACTTTCAGACCACAAAATGAACATGTGAAAACCAAAGGAGGGGTATCTATCTTCATCAAAGATGAATACACCTCTAGCCTGGTTAGACAGGAAAACATCATAGAGCTACTCCAAGTTCAACTAACTGTGGGTACCCCCCCCCAGTCATCGTTAGCTAAAGGTCAATCAAATTACAACCAAACACTCTAGTCATGGGCAAGCTTAACTATCCCTCCATTGACTGGTAAACAACATGTTTGCACAAAGGTTCTTGAACTTTTTTAACACTAATGCCCTGGAAAAAATAGTATGCAACTCAACAAGGGGCTCAAATATTCTTGACCTGGTCCTTATCACCAACATGTGTGACCATTGCACCACCACAAGTATAGGACCCTTACTGGTAAAATTTGATCACAAATCAGCCACATTTGAAGTAGTTATGACACCTGAACCCTTCTTATGTGAAATTAGTCTACAGAGTTTCAATAAAGCTAATTATACCCTTCTAAGGGATGGCATAAATAATTTCCAAGCTCTTGTTCCCACAGATAGCATTGACAACTGTACTAAGTTGTAGACAAATGCCCTGTACAGACACTTATACAAATGTATTGACATAGCTGTACTTGATAGGATCAAAATAAGATCCTCAAAAAAAAAAAAAACAAGCCTCCCTGGTGGACATCTAGCATTAACAAGTTATACAACAAGAGAAAGAAGTTGCTGTCTAAGAATAAAAAAAGAGTGGTCCCAGCACTGGAAGAACACCCTCCTCTGCCTGAACAAACAAATAAGACAACTTGTAAGATACTCTAAGGGTAACTTTGAAAAAAATTAGCAACTATAGCTAAGGATAACCATAAAGCATTATTCAGCTATATCTGTACCCTAAACGGTAGGACCCAGTTATGTGCTGAACTAGCTGTGGATTGCATCACACACACACTGATCATGTGAAACTAGCTATCCTATTAGTTGACAGATTTGGTGAAAATTTCACCCCCCTGTCCCCTCCAAGCATTCCACAAAGCATTCCCTCTACATCTCCCCCATCTTGCATCTCCAAAGAGCAAGCCATTAATTCTCTCTAAGGCCACAAACACAGCCTCTATGGACTGAAATGGATGGAATCCCAGGTTGCATTTTAAATGTTCTAAAACATGAGTTAGCAACTCCATTAACTACACTCTTTAACCACAGCCTGAGTACTGGTTTTGTTCCTGCTGAATGGAAAACAGCAGCAACTGTCATCCCCCTTCATAAAGGGTGTACAGCAACAGACCATGGGAGCTACAGACCTATAAGCCATGGAGTGAATCATCATGGACCTTATAAATAAGGATATAGGAGATCTCCAAACCTTTGATCCAACACAGTTTGGTTTTGTCAAATGCATGGCATGCCTGTTAAACCTAGTGGACTTCTTTGAAAGCATCACCAGAGCCATAGAAAAAGGCAAATCTGTGCATACAGCCTCTCTTGACTTAGCCAAGGCCTTCAACACAATCCCACATTTGGGCATCATTGAAAAACTCTCCCAGTTGAATATCGACCCCTATGTCATCAGGTGGGTTGTTTACTGGCTCAACAACAGATCACACTCAGTCAAAGTTGGGTACGTTACCTCCACCAGCAGACCTATTGCCAGTGGGGCTCCACAGGGGTCAATGCTGAGCCCCCTATTGTTTGGATTATACTTCTCAGAAGTTCAGACCAAAGCAGAGTGGCTGTGGCTGACTAAGTTTGCTTATGACTACAAATTAGGTTCATAGGTTCATAGGTTCATAGGTTCATACTAGGCTATCTGCCCTAGGGCATTTATAAGCCTAGCCAGAATGTGTTTGGCTTTCACCACCCATTTTAAATTTATTTTGCTATGCCCTTTTTCGAGGTTAGTATACTGTGCCTCTATCTAACAGTGACACAGAAGTGATACCCGGGGTAAACCTACGATCTCCCATCCACTCATCAAGATTCCTCTTGAAGAGAGTCAATGAGGGACTCTGCCTAACCTGGACTGGGATTTTATTCCAGAGTGAAGGGAGCCTCTGGGTTATGAATCTGTCCCTCCAGCATGTCCTATTTATTTCAGTGCTGAGGTTCAAGTCTCTCAAGCACGTAGCACGATGGGATTTGGATTTTCTGAGGTGCAGCATGTCCATTAATTCCGGGTTGGACATGGCTTTATACGTCAGGCACAGATCGCCTCTGAACAGGCGGTATGCCACTGAGTAGAGCTGGAGTTTCTTTAACCGGGCAGCATATGGCATCTGTTTGAGCCCTTTGATCCTCTTGGTGAGGTACTTTTGGGGTCTTTCCAGTTGCTGCAGGTGTATGGTAAGGTACATCCCAAAAGGGGCATTGTACTCAATTATGGGCCTGATGAGGGATGAGTAAAGAGGCACGATGACCTCCCTGATCTAGATGTGAATCCCTTCATGATTAGGTGGGCTATATAAAATGTTTTTCTAACCACTTTGGCCACGTGGTTGTCAAATGAGAGATTGCTATCAACTTGGGTCCCCAGGTCCCTAATTACTTCTTCTATACTTAATGGATTTCCACCTATGTGGTAATTTGTGGGCACTTTGTTTTTGCCAAAGGGGATGACTATACACTTTTTGGCATTTAGCTTGAGGCCATGGCACTGGCACCAGTTGTCTGTTTCTATGAGGCCCTTTTGGAGGATGCTTGTGTCGGCTGGAGAGTCGATTATGGCACCCAGTTTGCAGTCATCTGCGAACTTGGTCAGCCACAGTCCTTCCGTGTTATCCTGTACCTCCGAGAAATATATACCGAACAAGAGAGGTCCCAGGACTGAGCCTTGTGGGACACCACTTGTAACTGGTTTGGAGTCTGACATGGCTCCAGCAATTCTAACCATGTGGGTTCTGTCCTTGAGCCAGTTTGCAATCCATCCAGTGACATAGGGGTTTATATTTAAGCTGGTGAGCTTATCTATAATGCCTGAGTGGGGTATTGTATCGAAGGCTTTTGCGAGGTCCAGGTAGGCTGTGTGGACCACCTTCCCTTCGTCAATGGCCTTGGTGACTGTTTCAAAGAAATCAACCAGGTTTAAGAGGCAGGATCTGCCCTTAACAAAGCCGAACTGGGTAGGATCCAGTGTTTGTAGGTCCCCAATATCTTTATTTATAAGGTCCATGATGATCCTTTCCATAGCTTTGCAGACCAAGCTAGTCAGGCTTATGGGGCGATAGTTTCCAGGATCCGTTGAGGCACCACCTTTATGGAGAGGGACCACTGTTGCTGTACGCCACTCTTTGGGCACATATCCTGTAGTAAGGCTGAGATTGAACAGTAGTTTTATGTTTGGGTTTAGCTCTTCTTTGAGTTCATGTAGGACACAGCCCGGGACACCATCTGGTCCCATTGATGCTGTGTTTTTGCTTTGGAGAGGCGGCTCTTACCTGAGCATCTGAGATGTCAGGGGCAGCACTCTGCTGGGATAGATATTTGCCGTTTTGGTGGGGAGGGGGGGGAGAAGTTTGCGCGGAACCTGTCAGCTAGGATGTTGGCAATGTCTGTGGGTTCAGTGTATTTTTGTCATTTTGGACTAATTCTGAGCATATCTGGGAATTACCACCCAGGTTCCTAACATAACTAAAGAAAGCCTTGTGATTATCCTTAGTGTCCTGTGCAATTTTTCTCTCGAAGCTGGCCTTAGACAATTTTATGTGTGCCCGTAGTTTTTTGCTAATACTGATCAGTGATGCCTTCCCTTTTTGGGATTTTGCTTTATCATTTAGTAGCTTCCTCCTTCTATTGTATAGTTTGTTTATGGCTGGGGTCCACCAGACAGGACGCCTGCCTTTGGAGGATTGGGTCTTGGTTTTATTTGGGATCGCATGATCCATGCATTCCTGAAGGTGTTCATAGAATGTGTTTATAAAGGATTCTGCAGTCTGGGCTGTATTTTCCACAGGCCCGGGGGCTTTGAAGGATTCCACCTCAGTTTTGAGGAGTGTAAAATTTGCTTTAGAGAAGTTTTTCACTGTGGTTTTCTGGGCAGGGGGTGGGGTCGGGATGTGAATATCCAGTGAGATTAGTTTATGGTCTGATCTTACCAGTGAGGGATACACTTCTGGTCTGGAGCATAGAGTCCCCATGTTGGTGATGATCAGGTCCAGTATGTTTTTTTCCCTCTTGTGGGAGTGGTAACAAGTTGTTCCATAGCATTTGAGTTTATAAATTCTAGGAACCTTTGGACTAGGGTGTTGGAGCTAGAGTAATGCTCCCAGTCTATGTTTGGGTAGTTGAAGTCGCCCAATATAATGGTGTTTGGAGAGACCTTCATATTTTCCAGTGTTCTCAGGAAGGCCGAGTGGGGTTCCTGGGTTTGGTAGGGTGGTCTGTAGCAGGCTATAAACTGGAAGGCAGTTTTACCCACTGTTAGTTGCACATGGATAGTCTCTGATGCTTTGTGCTTTGCCACCAACCTGGAGGTGTGGGTATCTTTGATGAATATCGATACTCCCCCTCCTTTTGTGGTTCGGTCCAAGTTTTTGGGCCCGAAAAGCATGGTATGAGGTCTAACCTGGTAGTGCTGGGGTGCTCTCGGGAGCCCTGAACCAGGTTTCTGTTACCGCACAGATATCTATGTTCTCCATGCTAAGTAGAGTTTCGAGTGCGTCCATCTTGAGGTTTAGACTTCTGGTGTTGAGTAGCATTACTCTTAGTTTCCTATCCCTTGTGATACCTATGGAGGTGGGTTTGTCTTTTGAGCCTTGCCTAAAAAGGCACTATGGGGTAGCAAGAGCCTTTGCCAATATCCGAAAGCCCAGGGGTGACAGGTGCAAGCTGTCCCTAGCGAAGCATCGTGGCTTGTCGAGCATATCATCCCAAGCTGACAAGCATTGGATCCCCTTTGAATGACACCAGTACTTAAGCCAATTGTTGAAATTGATCATCTTGTCTTCATATTGTGGCATCATTCTTGGTGAGGGTAAGATGCTACTCAAGGTCAGGGTCATACCACCCTGGGCTACATGCTCAGAGAGCTCCTTTATGTCTCTTTTCATGTAGTCCAGGGAGGTACGTCTCAGGTCATTCACACCAGCATGGACAATGACTGAGTCATATTTGTACTTGCCTTGGAGTGACCTGAGTGCTTGTGTTATGTGGCGGATCCTAGCACCCGACAGGCTGCTCACCGTGACCCTCTCCTTGTTCAGCCTGGTGAGCGGGACGTCAGTGTGCCTGACGATAGAGTCACCTATTACAAGTGTATCAGGTGTGTTGTTTAGTCTTAAGGGCTGTGACTGTTTGGCACACTGGCTTTGTGAGATATGTGTTGCACGTGTTTTGTTTTGGGGTAGTGGCTGCTTGGGTGTCTGCTTTGGAGGTCTCTGCTGCTTCAGCAGATCTTTATTTAGAGCCTCCGAGTATGTTTTTGTGTGATTATGTGTTTGGTTTGCTGTCGTGGTAGGTCTATGTGAGACTGGAATTGTAGTGAGTATGGTTTCCTTCTCCTCCTGACTGGTTATGCCAGTACTGAGTTGAGAGAGCTTAGCCTCCAGTTTGGCTATATGGTTGCATCTCTCACATGTGTTGGAATTTGTTGGGAGGAGGAGAGGGTTGTCTGTGTACATGAGGCAGTTGTAACATTGCCTCAAGATTCCCAGATGCACCAGCTGGATCCGAGTGGAGATTGATAACTGCCCTTTCGACATGCTAGAATAATATTGGGAATTCCTTAATAATTGAAAACCAGGGCCAGTGGGGAGTGAGGGTGTAGTGCTTTTAATTTTTAGTGCTGACTTATATAATTGCTTTAGTGAGCAAGTGCCAGGTAACTTAAGTGCAATGTGTTACAGGTAACTTAAATGCAAAAACGACAAACAGTAACTTTCTTTCAAGTGAAACAAGGAAATAAGAACAGTAAGCAATGCAGATATCACTAGTGAGCCACAGAAGTGCTGAGAAGCCGTATTAGGTGGAATTAGCGTTCCAGAAAATAACAAGTAAACAAACAACAAGCATATAAACAAAGCTATATTCAGCAGGCCTGGATCTAGTCTATGCTACAGCAAACAAGGTGTACCAATTTCAGTAAGATACAGTTCAAATATTCAGGCACTATAAACCTTTAACCAGAAATTTCCAGCTCAGAAGGGCAGAGTCCAGCCTCTTCTCCCACAAGAGTGCAGACCACAAACCTTCTTAATGTAAAATAACTGGCCTGAAGCCCAAGTGCCTAAACCAGAACTAATACACTTTAAGAATAACAGACACTGGGCTCTCAATCAGCAGTTCCCAACTTAGAAGGATGAAAGCTACCTGTCCTGCCACCACAGTGCATGCCACAAACCTTCCTAATGTAAAACAACTGGTCTGAAGCCCAAGTGCTTAATCCAAAAGACTTAGAATGACAGCTAAACTTTAATCAAGTTACTACCAAGCAGTAATAAATACAATTGAATACTTTAGAGAATGCCTGGATTAGTGCTCAAGTTACACAAACAAAGCTAGATCCAGCAGGCCCGAATCCAGTCTATGCCACAGCAAACAAGGTGCACCAACTTCAGTAAGAAGCAGTTCAGATATGCATGCACTATAAGCCTTCAGTCAGAAATTCCCAGCTCAGAAGGGCAGAGTCCAGCCTGTCCTCCCACAAGAGTGCAGACCACGAACCCTCTTAATGTAAAATAACTTGCCTGAAAGCCTAAGTGCTTAAACCAGAATTAATACACTTTTAGAATAACAGACCTATCTTTTTTGTATGTGGATTTAATAAAGCTGTGTTTTGCACTTGGACTACTACTGGATCAATTTTTTGGCTTGAATAAGCATTCTGCAACTCCATTGGGGATTTCAGCTGTCCTGTTTGGCTTTTTCTCCAGCAGGTCATATTTATGTCACAGGCTAGGTTAACATCCCAGGAGTGGGTAATCCTTGTCCCATTTGACTTGCAGCAATCACTGAATCCCCAAACAATGTCAATATACTTCAAGAGAGACTTACACAAACCAATGACTGTTGCCAAAGCCATGGACTCAAACTCAGTGCTAAAAAATGCATTATCATCCCCTTCTGTAAAAATGATATCCCTACAAACTATCATATAAATAATAATACCCTAAGTAAAAATTCGGTAATAAGAGACTTGGGAATGGAAGTTGACTGTTGTAGTCTAAACTTTGACCACCATGTGACTACAGTGGTAAGGAAGGCATTCTACATTGCACACCTCATTAGCAAAGGCATTGCTTCAAGAGCAAAATAGGTCATAATACCCCTGTACTTGATCCTCATCAGGCCAGTAATTGAGTACAACGCTCCCTTTGGTATGTACTTTACCAGGCACCTGCAGCAACTTGAGAGACCTCAGAGATTTCTAACCAAGAAAATTCAGGGTCTCCATCACATGTCATACATTGACAGACTGACATAACTGTCACTGTACTCAGTAGCATACATACTACTTAGAAGATACTTGTGCCTGACCTGCAGAGAAGTCTCAGGTTCAAACCTAATGGAAATGCTGTGGATCTGCAAGTTAAATGGGACAAGGATTACCCACTCCTGGGATGTTAACCTAGCCTGTGACATAAATATGACCTGCTGGAGAAAAAGCCAAACAGGACAGCTGAAATCCCTAATGGAGTTGCAGAATGCTTATTCAAGCCAAAAAATTGATCCAGTAGTAGTCCAAGTGCAAAACACAGCTTTATTAAATCCACATACAAAAAAGATATGCACTTTTGTCCCAGAACACTAGAACTTCATCAGATACCTGATATCTGATAAAGTTCTAGTGTTCTGGGATGAAAGCACATATCTTTTTTGTATGTGGATTTAATAAAGCTGTGTTTTGCACTTGGACTACTACTGAATCGATTTTTCTGGCTTGAATAAGCATTCTGCAACTCCAGTGAGGATTTCAGCTGTCCTGTTTGGCTTTTTGTCTTTTGAGCCATTTTTTTCTTTGTATTTTTCATATGACCTGCTGGAGAGACAGACATGTTTCTCAAAGTTTGCCACTCCTCTGGAATAGGCTACCAATTGACATCAAACAGATCCCCTCTATGATCCTGTTTAAGTGTAGACGGGATGACTGGATGGGAAAACGTAAATTCTTGCTGGGGATTTCAACGATGACCCTCCTAGATATGGGCAGTCATTGTTGTCTAAGATATCGAGTTTAGGCAAGATCCTGTATATTGGGTTTCTCTAGTATTGTAATGGGTACACACAGCTAGGCTTATAAAGACCTTTGGGTCAATAGCCCAGTAACCACCTATGAACCCCTATAAATCTATGACAGAAAACCCCAATTTTATGAGAAACAGACCAAAAATAGGCAAAAACCCAGATATTCTGTGAAAATCTGACAGTTGAGAGGTATGCCCCAACTGATTAAGGTGCCAGGTGAGTGCTTGCACCAGTTTATTTTTCAAAGTTTAATTTTTTGTAGCAGTACTTTCCAAATAAGCACTAAACATATGATATTTGTCAGTCCCTCTGGATGTGTTGACAGCAAATATGCCCTTAACAAAGGGTTTGTAAACCTCCTTGTGTTTTTGCATTTCTGTCACAGATTTGCTATTTCTTGCCCTAGTTTTCTTAATTTTGTTTTCCTCTTCTAAATCAAATTCTTATCTGGTTTACATGCACCAATTAAATATAATTTAAAGGACTCCCACCTAATTTTAGAAGGAAGCTGACTGATAGTGTTTAAAGTGAAGTATTCCTTTTTCTTCTCAGATAGGAACGATATGCTTCTGAGTCAAGAACCATAAGGGGTCTATTCCTCATGTTCATCAAACTTTGCCTGCCATGGTTCTAAAGATATAATAATTTTCTGCATGATCAGTGAACTCACGTGGCTTATTCTGCATTTCGATAACATTAGCTAGTATGCCAAATATTCCATACACAACTAAATGGTTGCCTACTAGGGTTTGTGGGTAGGAAGCCTTTCTGTGTTACACATTGGCTTACGTATCAAACTTATTTACCTTACCCTTTTCAGTGCTGACTCTGACCACAATAGCAAAGTTAAATACAAAATATATATGGACAATTTGATGTGACTAATAAAGTAACATGTTTTGTTAAGAGAGAGGACATCTGGAGAAAACATTTACAGACACCTGAGACTTCACTGTTGCCTTGATGTCAAGGAACCTATATCCATTTGTGTGAATTGTGACCAGAGGCATTCTACATTGCTTCCTTTATTTTTGCCATGAAGACATTCTTAGTCTTCTTGTCTTGGCAGGTCCTATTAATGGCTACCACATTTATTTATTGTATGTTAACTGGGTAAGTCAGCTGGTACAGGACCTTTTTCAGATACTTCTTAGGCCATGATAATATTCCCAGATGCATCCTGAATGGCAGGAAAATTGATTTAGCTAAGCCCCTAAAACATAGTCTTCTCTTACTCTGCCTTTGCTGGGCCTCCTGTCCTTGCTAGGACTCCGGTTTCTCCAGTAGGGAGGACACTGCACTGATTCAGGTAATTAAAACCCCATATGGCTGACCAGCCTCATATGTAAAGCCATGGAAATAATTATCATGGAATGAATCAATAAGGATATAGGAAACCTCCAAACACTGGACCCATCTCAATTCAGATTCGTCAAAGGCAGGTCATGCTTACTCAACCTGGTGAACTTCTTTGAAAGAGTCACCAAGGCAATGGATGAATGTAAAACAGTACACGCCACCTACCTCAACCTGATCAAGGCCTTTGACACAATCCTCCACTCAGGCACAGTAGAAAAGCTAATCAAACATGGAATAAACCCCTAACCCCTACTGCTGGATCACCAACTGGCTCATTGATAGAACAAAACAGATCAAAATCAGGGAAGCTACATCCACAAAAAGACCAGTTACCAGTGAAGTCCCCCAGGGATCAGAGCTTGGACCTCTCCTGTTTTGCACCTACTTCTCCAAAGTGAAAGCCAATACTAAAGAAATAAGGTGGAATAAGTTTGTAGCTGAAAGCAATTTCAGGGCAGATGTTGAATTTACAAAAGACTTATCTATCCTGCAGGAAGGATTGTCTTAAAACTAAATGCCAAAAAATATATTGCAGTATCCTTTGGTAAGTCCACTATCCCAAGAAACTACTACCGTTTAAATATACCCTTAGGAGTTGACATATTTGTTCATAATTTAAAAACGTATGTGAACAGCAACCTAACTTTCAACCAACATGTGTTCACTGTGGTGAGGAAGCCATGCTATACTGCACAGCTTATTAACAAAGGGATTGCTTTTAGGTCCAGGGAAGTTATTGTCCCTCTCTGATCAGCCTCATAAGACCAATCATTTAGCATAATGCCTCCTTTTGCATGTATCTGTTCAGACGTGCACCAGCTGGAAATGCCCACAGAGATACCTTACAAAATGAATACTTGGCTTAAACAATTTAACATACATGGACCATCTCAAATCCCTATCACTGTACTCAGTCTCTTACAGACTACTGAGAAATAGCCTGTGTCTGGCATACAAGGCATCCTCTGCTCCAGCCCTAATTTTCCTACTGCATGTTAGAAAACCGAATCATACTAGAGTCCAGGGTTCTAAACCTGCTCTGCAACATCAATAGAACAATCTGGAGAGACTAGTATATCTCACAGAGCATACCACTGCATTGCAACATACTTCCCATTCAAATAAAACAAAACTCATCCCTGTCCATATTCAAGTGTAACTTAGATCTATGGATGGGTAATAGGAAACTTACCCCAGGGTTGCCCTTACTCTAGTAATGGACATAAGCAACTGCTAAATTTATATATATATATATATATATATATATATATATATATATATATATATATATATATATATATATATATATATATATATATAATGCCTGGAACTCTATAAATATCTATGGTATCAATTCAGTTATTAACACTATGCATAATATTTTTTACTGGGAAGTCTGACTTGGAACAAGTCAATTTTCAGTGGAGGCCAGGGAGAAACACTCCAAACACATGTCTTTGTAAAGGGGAAGGAAACCACAGCACCAACAGGAAACTCACACAGATGCAGGGAGGACATGCAGACTCCATACAGAGGGCACCCCAACCAAAAATCAAACCAGAGAACCTCTTACTGTGAGGCAACAATACAAACCACTGCACTGCTGCACCCCTGCAGGGGTAAGGTAAATCAAAACACTCACTGGGTTTGGGAAATTTGGCTAAGCTTAAAATTGTCAGAAAGGGCAGATAGGACAGTACAAGCCTATGAACCTATGATACAAAGGCAGTAACAGTTGCATATATGCACAGCTGACTAAATGGTACTTAAAATATAAAAATACATAGAGTGAAAACAAGTCAAAACAGTATAAAATAAAATATCTGACGAGTAAAATGTTTCATAACAGAAACAATGTAAATTGAACAAAGATAAGACACAAAAAATTCTTACAATACATATTGCTTCTGTATTAAAATATCTTGTTTTCCTTATTAATGTATCAAGTCAGAGACAGAACATTTAGGAGGTGTAATAACCTACCCAATATCACTGAAACAGTTACATTTATATTTTTGACATAAATAAGATTACATTTTTTTAAGAGTAACAGATTGTCAAGTTCTACTGTATCTTTAGGGAGAGTATTCTAAATTGCTGGAGCAACTTTCTGTAAGAAATTTTCACATATTGCTGGAGTGAATTGCGACCTGTTAAATTCGGTAGTGTTAATATTGCATAAAGTATAAGTGATATTATGAACAGGTAATACATTTGGTAGAGGTGGGCAGTATAAGTGATATTATGAACAGGTAATGCATTTGGTAGAGGTGGGCAGTATAAGTGATATAATGAACAGGTAATGCATTTGGTAGAGGTGGGCAGTATAAGTGATATAATGAACAGGTAATGCATTTGGTAAAGGTGGGCAGTATAAGTGATATAATGAACTGGTAATGCATTTGGTAGAGGTGGGCAGTATAAGTGATATACTGAACAGGTAATACATTTGGTAGAGGTGGGCAGTATAAGTGATATTATGAACAGGTAATGCATTTGGTAGAGTGGGCAGTATCCTCCGTTCAGTAACTTAAATGTAAGGGTATTAAGCAGGGGCATGGCTCCAGCATCAACTGGTAGACATTTAACCCTTTGTAAGATAAAGCAGTAATGTTCTGTTTGTTTAGTAATGTTTCTGAATCTGACAGTCTTATTTACTGTGGTCTGTAACAAGATCATGTTTTGCCCAGGTAGGAGGAAAATGATGGGTTGAGCATATTCTGTTCTTGGAATCAGGATATTGATAACAAAGGAGTTTCTTGCTGCATATTAAGAACTGTTTTACACATACATTATATATGTATGCTCAACAACATATGGTCTTGTTTTACTATGAAACAGAGACTGCACTTATGTTTCTCAGCTGTCGTACTGTGATAATGTGATAATGTGCCACTGTGGTACACAGGTGTGTTGTTTGTGTGAGGAAATGTGGGCCTTCAATGTGCTGCTTATGTTTTTGCTCACCAAAGAACAAGTCAAATGTTTTATATCACCTGTAGATATGATGCCTAGTTGTATCCTGTCACTAGTGGCTTACTGAAATGTCGATTTATTAAGATATCTGCCTGTGCTACTGCACTGCCTGACAGTATTTTTTTTTTTTTTTTTGCCCAGGATTAACATGGATACTGCCGATCATGCTCCAGCATATGGACTTAACATGGATGAAGTGTACTGGAAACTATGTTGGTGTAAGTTCCTGTTGAAATTCTGTGACCTGTAATTATGATCAGAACAGAGTAATGAAACTGAATGTGGAAATATGCAGAATACATGCTAAGTCCAAGGTTGCAGCACCTTTAAATGTTCTCCCTTGCTTCAGTTCCAGTTATCTCAGAGTTAATACTATAATGAGTAAGGGTATGTGGGACACAGCCTACCTATGCTGGGGTATGAAGGAGGGCAAAGTCTCCCTGTAAAGCACTATGATGATATAATGGTGAGTTTGGCGATTTGCTTTATTTCTTATGCAATCCCTTTATTTATTTGCAGTTGGTGTTGCATAGTGTTTAAGTGGATATTGAGATATTTTATGACTTTACTCGTTACATACTAGACTGTCATTAGAGACCTTTTTATTATACTTTGTTTTAGTGCACCTCCTATGCTATTTTCAGGCTACCATTGTTGCTGCTTGAGAATTCTCTGTGTGTTTTCATTTTTGCAATTATAAGATAATTATGGCTTATGAGTTAGCCAAGTTTTTAATATAGTAGACCACTGCTGCTCTAAATTCACCACACATAATCTAGCCCTGTCTATCATCTCTTACGGGTCTCTATTAGTTTTCACAAAGAAGCAAGTTTACCCACTTCTCCAGCCTTTCTGCTACTTTAACTAATTTCTCCCCTTTCTTTTCCACTTATCTAACTGTACATATATTTGGTTTGTTAGATTTTTGATGTATATGTTGTTTGTCAAATTTTCTGTGTTAACTAATAAATGTAAATCACTATTATTTGCATAATGTACTTATTTATTTATTTTTGTACATTAGGTTGTACTCCAGCCTGAGCGTGCAGCTGGTCATTGCTAGATCAGTGTCCTACTACAATAAACAAATTTAAATAAACAAAGATATCCTGTCCGTGAGTGTGCATGATGCAGAAAAAATAAAAGACATTATTTCTATGATCTCGCAAGAAAGTAATTGATACAAAGCAAGACTTAATGATAAAAATGAGTGAAATTTTGACTGACATTAGTTTATGTGGCATTTCAGCAGTTTAAAACATATCAAATAGGAAGGCAAAAATTCAAATTGCTATATTCCTTCGAGTCTCTGTTTTTAGTGATCTCATTTTTTCATTGAAAGAAAAGTTCACAAATATTTGTCTACGGGCTTAATACAGACGAGCATGTTGCTGGTGTAGAGACAGGCTTACTTCCAACTAGGCCCTTTTGAACCTTTTAGACCTCCCTTCATGTGCTCTACCAATACTCTGTGCAAGGCATTCCAAGGAACCATTAGTGTGCATTCTAAGTTACTAGAAATACATAATCTTACATATTTTAGAACAACGCAAACATAACACGAATATACTTTGAATAAATACCATCCTATTTACGGCTCATACAACACATTTAAAAATGTATTTTAACATATTTAACCAGTTTAGTTTGTAAATCTTAAAACATTGCAGAGCCAGAATAATCATTTTCCATAAGATGAATGTTTAGACCCAGATAACACAAAAGCCAGTGTTTCATATGCAGACCAACATTTATTTATACACTGTTGTGCACTCACAAAACATGACTGTGTGCATTCTCTCTTCAGGGCTATGACTAGACTGTTTTAAGACAAACCATTTTTTCTTACCGATTTGTATCACATAAGCAACAAGACTAGTTAATGTTTGAGGCTAAGCTATATACAGAATCTTTTCAGAAAAATTTTAATGGTTAACATTTAATCATTATTGTGAGGAACACAGTTACTATTTTAGTTTTCTATTACACATGCTTTTCATCTAATGCTGCTTTAATAAACATATGTTTTTTTTCCACACAGTTCAGTGGACCCTATTAACTCACGCAAGAATTAATGAATGCCTTGCGATGAATGGACCCCAGAGCTAAAAGCAGTCCATCCCAAATCAAACAGCAGAAGACAAGTGTTGACACGTCAGGAAGAAGCTAATCAAACAAACTACAGATTCAAACTTTCCAGTCAGGTAGCTGCAAAAAAGAAAATCACTTTTACTACAGTCAGATTAAATTGCCACAGTTTAAAGAAAACAGTGCGCAGACACGTGGAAACATCACGATCAGCATACAGTGTGGACAGCATGATAAATCACGACAGTTTGGCAATAAAAGCAAAGTGCCTACCCTCATGCATATTAATGGTCTTTGCATCTCATTTCTAACTTTTCCTAAGGCATTTATTTAGGCTTTTTATCTTTCTTTCTTGTAGGCAGACGGACATGGGCAGGAAGTCGATGTATATGTGTGTTTGTCTGTGTCTCTGTATATTATTATTCTGCATACAATGCTACTAAAGATGCTTTTGGAGAACAATATCTAAAATAATTCAATGCTATTTTGTGAATCTCTGAGTAACTGCTTGGTAGAAGAAGCTTTATTTTTATTTACATTTTTTTATCTCTGATTTTTTTGTATTTTGGTTTGGAAGAAATGTAAAAATTGTAGGTGAGCAAAGTCCAGCCCTCAGAAGGGGCCTAGCTAGCTATAAATTCATACAGATTATAGACAGGATACTCCAGGTCTTATTTGAAAGCATATAGTGTTGTTAGCCGCGGTGGTACGGCGGTAGTGTTGTTATCTCACAGCAAGAGGTTCTCCTGTTCGATTCTGGACTTGGCTTGGGAGTGCCTTCTGTGTGGAATCTCCATGTCCTCCCCGTGGTTGGGTAGCGTTCGAAAGACATGCATGCGTAAAAGGGCGTGCCTTCATTGAAAGTTGGGTGTCAAGTTGGCACCTTGGCGTTTCGTAAAAATTCTACTGCCAATCATTAGCGGACCAGAGTTCCACTGTGGCGACCCCTTACCGGGAAAAAGCCGAAAGACAAACAACAACAACATTTAAGCAATAACTGCTGAGTAGTTATGGGTATATGAGTATTTACTCACAGCAGGCATGGTTTTATCATGAGGGTGAAGCCTATGTAGGTCAAATATAACTACTTTGTAAAACACTTCCCTGTGTCCAAGGTTAGCGTATTCTACAAATATTGTTTATGTGATTTACTTATACAGTCTGACTTAAATTGCTAGTTGTTTTAATATATGCAAATTATCTGATTAATGGATTTGACAGTTTGCTTCTTTTAAAATTCTTTAATTTAACTGTTTATCCTGAGAATGGATTCTTTAAATGAATATGATATTAATGATTTGCTGAAGCATAGGTATCTTATCCAGTGAACTAAATGTTGTGCATATATAAATATAAATGCATAGTAACATTGGAGAGTTGTGTTCCTCATGCCAAAAATTCAATGATTTATTTACTGTTACTGAGAGTAAATCTAGACTTCTAGAACTGGCATAGTTTGGAACTGTTGTCACATCAGCGCTGTTGCTAGGGTAGGGCAAGACGGCACCTACTCTGGCCACAAAGTATTAGGGGGCATGACTGGCTAATACTATGGCAATCCAATCGGTCTTCAGTGCGTTACTTGCATTCCGAAATAAATGCTAGTATTGCATTTGCAGTTGGAACTGAAACAGTTTAGTGTTCTGTGGGCGGCATAAACTGTAAAAGCTGCTTGTTACCAATGTTGCAAGTCATTTTGTACAGTTTTTGAGGAGTACAGGTTGTGAAGAATGAACCTGGATAGCTCCTTAGATAAAGAGCAGCTGATCAGGGAATGGATTTTTTTTTTATTTGCTCCTCGATGTAAAGTTTAGGGGCAGATGGAGCCAGACTGGGGGATGGTACCATGTCCCAGATTATATAGCTGCATGTCTCTGTTAGATGTTTTAATGACTGGACTGAAGAAATAAATAATATTAGGCAAAGTGTAAATAGAAAACATTTAGGAAAGGTTGCGCACTGCACTGATAAAAGTCACTCAACTCTTATTAAACATGATAATCCAAGCGACACCATTTGAATTCAGGACATAAGTATACAGTAATCTGGGAATTCAGAACACCTACTAAATGTCTATAAACCCAAGTCAAACACTGGGTGTGGCACATACAGCTACCATCCCTCCATTGCTTGGAATAAACTCCCACTTAAAATCAGGACCCTCACACACCCCAAACAATTTAAATCTGCCACCAAAGAATACTTTAAAAGCCACTGGACTTGCCACTGTCCTCACCCTCCATGAGCACAACCAGCCCATATTGTAATCCATCTAAATGTGCCCACTCCTCTATTTCCTCACATAAATCACCCCCTCTCACTTTTTCTTTTCTACTCTGTTTCTTCTCTCCTTACTGCCTTTTGATCTTGCATCCTATCTCAAAAACTACAAACACCACTTGAATTATTGCAACATCATAATGAAATCTGTAATACTTAGTATAAATACTTAACTCACCTTGCTTCTTGTGTAACTTTCTATGCATTTGTACTCTAAAAACACCAGAAAATTTATCCTGTTGACTACATTTGTTTTATAGACTAATGACGTTTTTTATGACTACTTTATAAATGTAATTTCCATTGTATACTACCTCTTTGTTATATTGTTAACATGTATTGTACTTATGGAGCTTTTTTCCCCGGGCCTCCACTGAAAAAGGGCCTTTGCCTGAGTTGGACACTCCCTGCCAACAAATGTAAAATAAATAAATAGAAAGGGAAAAGTTCTCAAAAAAAAAAAAAAACTATGAAGAAAACTAAATTATCTAATTATATCTATTCATCCATACATCCACAACCCCTCTTACTCATTTTTTTTACATGAGGTTGGGGTGTTTCTTCAACAGTAATAATCATCTAGAGCCAATATCCACTGCACCAGGTGGCTAACCCTGCCGCAGTTGGTCATGCGAGTACACTCACACCTATTGCCAATTTACAGTTTCCAATCCACCTATTGCATATCTTTGGAAATAAAAACATGCTGCACAAAAGGACAGTACTTTGATATGTAGTAGATTGCAGGGAATGATAGTATTGTTCAATCACAAAACTTTCATTCTGCAGAGAGTCATCAGTGTTGCATTAGAGGCAATATAGAAAAGAAGTCATGGTCTGGCTAAAAGGGAAGAAATCTAAACTGAACTTGAAAGGATGAAAGAACTTTTATGAATGAAAATAGAGGAGAAAGACTGAATCTGACAACATGGCTCGGGCTGTGGAAGTACAAAGCAAATGACATGAGAACTGTATGCTTGCCAGTGATGTAGGTGGTGAAAATAGGGAACTTAATAAGACTAATGAAGGTGAAGATTATTCTTTCATACAGCCCTGTGATCCCCATATCTTGCAAGCCCCATCATCACTAAATAACATCTACAAAATGTGCTGCCTGAGAGTAGGAACCCTTCTCCTAAGAGACTAGGAACCAGATAACATACTGTATTGTTCATTAAATAATATGAAACATGCCCAGGTGAAAGATGTCCATGAGCTGTTTAACATTAGCCTGGCTATGGGCTCATTTCTGTGAATTTGGGGTACAGCACCAAGAATACCACTTTACAAAGGTGACCCCATAAACTATAGGTCCATCAGCCTGACAGATCTCATTTATAAGGCCACTGATCACATTATAACAAGCTTGACTGACATAAACAATAAAAATCTGACCAAGCTTAAAATGCAGAAATATGGTTTTGTTATAAGGTAGATTCTTTCTAATGAACATGGTAAACTTTTTCAAAAATGTAACACAAACTGTTGATAACAAGCATATTATACACTAAGCTTTCCTTGATTTGGCCAAGGCATGGTACAATATCCCACCATGTTAGCATAATTATTAAACTAAACGTATCATAAATAGACCCCCTTGTGGTAAGATGAATAACAGGCTGTCTAAAGGGCAGAACCTGCTCAATGCAGTTAGTAGGGACAGTGTCAGACAGTGAACAAGAAAGTGTCCGATTGCATCCTGTAGCTCTCCATGCAAGGATTGATTTTGCTCAGCCTTTATTTATCTGACTTACAGACTAAAAATAAAGACCTATGGCTAAAAAAGTTTGTAGATGACTGCAGACTTGGAACTTTCTCAAATCCCCCCCTGACACAGAAGCCCTCCAGCAGGAAGTTACACTTATAAATGTCTGGTGTACTGAAAATGTGCTTAAATTGAAGTGAACAAATGCAACGTTGTCACTATCGGCAGACAAACACTTCTCCCAGCATAAAGCATTGCAAATATCCCACTTCAAATTGAAAATGTAGTCAGAGATCTAGGAACAATGTATATGTCTCACATGCATAGTCCACAAGCAGCAAATTTAAACAGTACATATTTTTTAAGAAACACCAATAGAGTAACTTAATTTTCTCATAATAGTATAACATTTCACAGGTAAAAAAGCTTGAAAGATTACACCTACCATCTAAGTGATAGTAAAACTGTCCCTGACTTGGAAGACTCAGGAATATAGTAGCTTGTCACTAGCTCTTCCAGATCAGTAACTGTTATGTTTATCAATCTCTTCTGACAGTAGTTCAGAAGCGAATTGGTTCAAATTTTCCCATATTCAGGCCTGAAGGCCAAGCAGGAACACAGACTCCTTAATATTATGCTTATATATTCAATCTCCAATCCATTTATCAAGGCTACTAAAATAAATTCTTATATGTTCTGAACTGTCAATCTGTACATTAATCTCATGATTACTTATGTGTAAAATCATCCTTCTTTTTATATTAATTCAACACAATGATGAATTCTGAATTGCAATGACTGAATGCCTTCTGATTTGTATATTGTTTCAACCCTAATAACACCCTCATTTTTAAACACCTTATTGGCTTATAGTTTCATTGGTGGTGGTGCTGCGGTAGCGTTGTCACCTCACAGTAAGACGCTGTCTGGTTCGATTCTCAGCTAGCACGTTTTCTGCATGGAGACATGTGTGAATGGGCGTCCCTTCATTGAAGGTTGTGCATCAGGGCTGGCAACTCGGCACGTAAAAATCAACTGCCAGTCATTAGCGGACCGGAGTTCCGCTGTGGCGACCCCTAACTGGGAAAAGCCAAAAAACACAACAACAACAACATTGGCTTATAGTCTCGTTGTTTCATTTAAAGGCCTTATTTTCCAAACATAATTTGTCTCTAACTAGATGATAGTTAATGATAAAAAATATCTAGTTTTTGTAATCTTACAGTGTATTCACCTCCTCTGAGTGAAGGCATTCTCTTCTTAACTTCCTTTATATACATTTCAGAATATTAATCTCTGTCAATCTGTTTACACAAAATAATTGGCTTTAATAGATTTCTTAAATATAAGATACATTTCTTTTATCACTACAATGTAACTGCCACAGTCCTTGTACCTGTATTATTGTACATTGGATTTTATTGTACCTTGTATTATTATTATTATTATTATTATTATTATTGTTGTTGTTATTATTATTATTATTATTATTATTATTATTATTATTATTATTATTATTATTATTATTATTATTATTATTATTATTGTACTTGGATGTAACTAATTTATATTTGGAGGATTTTCCCCCGGGCCTCCGATGAAAATGGACATATATCCCGTCGATCGTTCCCAGTCAACAAATGTAAAATAAATAAATAAAATAAAATAAATAAAATAGTTTAGTTAGAAGAAATATTGACTCCCTGACAGACAGACCAAACGCTATGCCTGCCTTTTTCAAGGCCCAATAAAGTTTTACAGTTTTCTTCTGGGAGGTCACAATAATTATAAAAAATGTTTTTATTATTAGAACAGGCAATGTAACTTTCCTAAAATATAGATTTAACTCCGTATAAAATCTGTGCTGTTTTAACTGTACATATGCAGCAGTACGCCTATGCTTGTTAACATCTATAGAAAATGTCCTATATGGTCAAAACCTATTTTTCTTCTTCCTAATCAGTAACATAAGTTTTTTTTATTCCATCAGGGAGCAGATCTGTGACCATATTTCCTAGTACCCTTCAATTTAATACAATTATCTAATACAACCAGGCAGAGTACATTTAAATTGGAGCAACAATTTATTCCTTCATTGTCATATTTTTATACAATTTTAATATCAGTTAATATTTCACAGTTCCAGATCACCTCAAATTCCATATTGTTATAATTGTATATCTTGGTGCTGTCAAAAACTGAATGACCAGACTTAAAAGCAGAAATGCCAAAGACTGTTGTACTGTGGTCAGAAGTGTCCTGACCATCAAAGTGCTCTGCCTTTGTGATAACATTGTTGTTATTGTGCACATCATGTGAAATCTTTGTCAAAATGGGCAACCTCAACCTTATTATGTTAACTTGTTAATTGTCCATGAAATACTTGCTGCATTACTTGAAACATTTAATTGATCATTATCAAAATGAGAAAATTCAAATGCTACTTCTGCCAGAAATGTACAGTTGAGACTGGTTGCCCAGCATATTCTGTGACAATGAAACATGCTTATCATCTTCTTTCTGTTGCTGTACTTTATATATATATATATATATATATATATATATATATATATATATATATATATATATATATATATATATGGATTCAGTTTATAATTTTGAAATACAGAAATAACGAATTTCGGTATTTCGAAATCATAAAGTCAAACGTCCATAATCCCAACAGGACACAATCGCGAAACACACAATCATGAACATACAAACCATACACCACACAACACATACATCGTCCAACCCACAATACAAGAAACAAAACACACACAAATACAAAAACACAAACAAACAAACCTACACTACATGTAAGCAGGGGGGCAAGCACCCCTGCACCCCCCCATGTGGGGGGGGCTGCATCCCCCACACCCACCCTACTTATATACAATAAATCCGAAATCGCACAAACAGACACAAAAAGGAAACACACGCCCACACATTTTACAGTCCCTCGCACACACACAAACATCACACATATACATACATCCACACATTCAGACACACTCAAACTCCCACACAAAACCCTTACAAAACACTCACTTACCTTCATTTGCACCTGCATCCATACACGATATACTCCCAACACCGCACGCCACATATCGTAATCCATAACCGCAAATTCAAGATATTCTAATTCGTGATTATGCACTTTCGCGATTTTCAGTTTTCGACTTTATGATTTCGAAATACTGAAATTCGGTATTTCAGTATTTTGAAATTATAAAGTGAACCCATATATATATATATATATATATATATATATATATATATATATATAGAGAGAGAGAGAGAGAGATGTATATATATACAGATATATATATATATATATATATATATATATATATATATATATATATATATATAGATATATATAGATATATATAGATATATATATACACACACACACACACACACACACACACACACACACACACACACACACACACACACACACACACACACACACACATACACACACACACACACAAACACACACACACACACGTAAGCGAATCCAGTTATGTTATCTCCCTATTATGTCTCAGACTTCTACTATTTATGTAATTTTTATCCATCTGTATTATGCACCATAACCAAGAGAACTCCATGGGCTGGATTCCAAAAGCTGTTTGCAGAGAGCACAGCATGCTGAAGGAGCATTTACCAGATGGCGACATGCCCCAGGATTCAATAACGTCTACACTAACCTAAGAGCACTCCGTTCTGATTGAACAGACAACACAGACATAACTCACACCTTCTTCCTCCTAATTTTAGTTTTCCTACTGATATTCTTGAGCTTTAAATATGGACAGGGATTTCATACAGGTTGCCACAATATGTAGACTACATGTACACTTAATTTAATATTTCTGAGTAATTAGAAAGCACAAAAATGTGATAAGAATGTTCTTGAATACATATCATGTACACTTAGTGTAGGCTTTATTGAATCTGCCCCATGATTTCAGAAGACATGCTGAAAGCAGTCCGAGTACTTAGCTACTCAAAGTAGGATAATTACAGAGTCTGTGCATGTCTGTCAGATTCCAAAACACATTGTGTGCACCCAAAGCACCTAAATGTGACAAAATGTAATGCTGACTCTGTTTCTGAAATCCTTGACTTATGCTGTACAGTATTACAAGGAATGGAAGCTAATGCTGCTACTATGAATTTCCAGGTTATTCTGTAAGAATATTGAAAAAAGTAAATAAAAGAAAAGAAAATGCAGCCTGCAGTGGAATGAACTGCAGCAGATAGCAGTACTACAAGCCGTGGCTGAGGATGTGGCTGTGCACTCTAGAAGGCAGCCAGCTAGAGTCAGAGCAAGGATGCAACTTAACCAGTTGTCTGACCAAGAAATAATCTATAGGAACCACCTAAACAGACAGCTGGTGCAGGCTAGCTTCAGCATGTTTGCCCCACAAGCTTGTGCAGACCTTGCAAGGAAACCCCATCCCCCTTGAAAGTGTGCCTCAGTCTCGGTGTACTTACATCTGGGACATTCCAAAAACAAATGGGGGATGCTGTGGGAGTGTCACAGACAGCTGCTAGTTGTATCCTGGTAGCAATGTGTAGCAAGGTGGATGACTACATACACTTTCCATCCACTCTACGGAGTGAGGAACTGTAATGTCCAAGTTTTACAGCACTGCAAACTTACCTTATGTATTTGGTGCAATAGATTGCACACACATACCTGTCAAGACACTAGTACATCCTGAAGCAGACTGACCATACATCAACTGCCCAGTTGTGTGTGCAGCAAATGGCAGCATAACAAACATCATGGCAACACACCCTGAAAGTGACCATGATGCTGCCACATGGAGGGAAAGTGGTCTGAGAGTCACATTCCAGCAAGGTGAACCCCTGAGGGCTAGTACTGTTTTAAGTATAGGAACACAGCTACAATGTAAGCTAAGGATATCCCTCACAACAATATCCATGCTAACAACATGTGTTAGTTGACTCCCCACAACAGGTAACTGTGGTTATCTGATTGAGCCATGGGTAATGATACTGTATCATGAACCATCGAATGCTGCAGAGGAGGCCAACAACAGAGCACACTCAACAGAAACAAATGCCATAGATTACATGTCTGGTGTACTGAAAGCTATGTTCAGATGTCTGGAAACAACTGGGGATGCACTGCAATACATACCTGAGAAGGCAGTACAGATGAAAATGGTGTGCCCCATGCCTCAGAACATGGTAACTAGAGCATATGGCAGTCTTCCAGCTGCAGGTGTGGGGGAACTACTTCAAGGACTCCAGATTGTCTCAACCTCTTAGAGAAAAAAATCTGGACAAAGCCATAAATAAAAGTGGGTCAAAGGCCCAAACACAGAAAAGAACAAGCTTAAAATATTGCTCTTACAGGCTTAGAAGGTTGATAGAATAATAGGTTTTACATTAGCATGAATTTTCTAAAGGGCATGAAGTTTTAAACTCAGATGTCTGTCACTTTTTTCTAACTTCAATCTTTAAGGATTTGTCACTAATTTGCCAGAAAATCACAATTTTATGAAAAAGAGAAGAAAAATAAGAAGCAAAAATCTGGACATTCTGTGAAAATGTGTACAGTTGAGAGGTGTGCTCCAGATGTCTGAAGATTACATCCCACAGGTATCAGAGGAGGAGCAGGTGGAGATGGGGGCAGAAGACACAGGTGTGATTGATGAAGGTTGTGACCACAAGTGCAGACCCAGTGAACACAGCACTATCAGACACACAACTTTGGGATTACATCTAATGGCAAGTACCCACTAGATTCACACACTGAGCGTCAGACATAATGACATAATCATAACATATAACATTATAAACATATACAGATCGGTCACAGCAGGGACCATCATCTCATGGCACAACTGACACAGATATGCATGCCTACTCGTATCTGTGTACCTGACTATGGCACACAATAAGGGACACATAGCAGTGCAACACATTCCTATCTGTTCAATATAAAAAGCTGGAAACAGTTAAACAACTCAGGATGTAATGCAGAACTGTTGTCAAGATCACAAGCCAACTATATCACTGTAAAGTAGGGATAAAGTAATGTAATAAATGAAATAGGTTATGCTTATTAAAACTGCTGGACTCTCACGGCATCAGACTTATCAATGAACACAAACAGATGACATTGTCAGTGCACTGCACAGCAATCATCATCACTGTGGAGTGAGAATAACACTACTGGAAAGAGTAGATCAACTGCCTGTATTACACTAATTCAGTTTAGGGCACCCACATTGATGGCTCACACTATGTCTGGTCCACTACTACCACATATGGAAACACATGGCCCAGGTTGCTCCATAGAGGAGTCTGATGGGGTGATGTTTGTAGTGGTGAAGGAGCATGACTGCCACTTGACTGTCTGGTTGTATCTGCTGGGGCAACAGCAGAAGGGCCAGCAGCAGAAGTGTGTGCACATTGGAGCATAGACATTAATGCCCGATAGGCAAGGTTGATTCTGCAGAGAGGGGGCTTGCTTCTCCCACTTGGCAGTTAGCTAAGCACAATTAGGGCATGTAGAACCCTGGTTCCTCTACAGCCAGGGATTCTACAGTCTGTGCCACAGATAACTTACTTTCATTCTGTGCAGCCAATGATGCCATTACCTAAACATGTCTGGGCTCCTGTCCTTTATGCAGCACACCCAGCTGGTGTGAAACATAATCTGAGTCACGGGTGAGTGCATGGATGTCAGATTCATAAGTTTGCTGGGAACAGTCATTTACCCATAGGAGTAGGTGAACCCTCTCTGATATGTTCCCATGCACACAAGCTGCACACCTAGATCTTTTGTGGTGGGCAGCATCAAAGTGTTGTTGGGAGCTGTCATCAACAACAGTCTCAAGATGAGTCTGTTCTTCACAGGCCTCATCTTGCCCACCTTCCAATGTCCCCTCATTCTCAGAATGTCTGGACAAGTTTACTTCTACATCTGAGGCTACAGCCGCAGGCACACGACTGTCACCTTCTGGGTTGGGCTGTATCACCATGTCACTGTCCGTGTGCCAGGGGCAATGCAACCATACTGAGACACATCAGATCCCACTTTAGGATCAGTGCATCGGTTAATAGCAGATACAGGCAGTTGAGTTTCCCCTGCTGTTTGTATTTTCTCCTACCTACTTGATTCAGATGTGCTCACATCTTTATTAAATTATCACTTCTGACATAGGCAAGTATACATTTATATAAACGAAAGCAACCATATTGACATATTTTCAGTTGAAAAACATTATATATCACTTATAATCTATCCAGTCATTGGCAGTCAAACTTTACAAAGCTCATTCAGTTCCTATCTTCCCTTAAATCTTAGCCTTCTCTACAACAGTAGTTGCATGTATTCTCACATCTCACATTTTTTATATTTAATTTGCTCCTACTATTTTCTAAAGCTCCCACTTCAAGTTTTATCTCTGTTACTGCATTTACTATTAGTACAATTGGTTTAGACTTTGATTTCCATTTTCTAGTAATTGTTTTTGTTGGCAGTCACCAGTATTTAAACTCAACAAGGCCTTACTTATGTTTTGGCAATTCTGATTCTGTATTACAGCTCAAAAACTAATTTCCCTACTTACACTAATTTGCTCTCCCAGTATTTATGTTAGAGTAGTCTGCAGGGAATTTTTAAAGTTGAATCTGCCAACTCATAAAACTCCCAAAAATGTGTTCCCAATTACCTCTTTCTTCCCCATCACATTTCCAACATTTGCAATCTACATGAGGAGAATTTCTTAGACTTTGTTGCAGATTTTGGAGCCATAGATATATCCCCCATTGTTTCTTTGTGAATTACTTATGCAGTCTGTCTTCCTAATACTTTCTAACCTCCTCTGATTGATTCCTGTACTTATCATGCAATATTTAGATGTTCTGCTAATTATCACTTTTTTAAATAGCAGCTTCTGCTCTAGATTCTACTAAAAACTACCAGTGCTGGTCTTTCACTTAGGATCCCTCTCTTTATGTCTGTCTGCCTGTACTCTGTTATCAATCTTTGAAGGGAAAGACAGTCTCTAGTCTGCAGTCCAAATAATTTCTTGAACCACTTCATATTCTTTTACCTTTCCCTTTCTTAATATTTGCTCATAGTACCTTGGTTCCTTTGCCAGTTTTCTCCTGTAAATTCCAGCCAACTTTTGCCTATTCTGTGTAATCCTAATTGCAGTCATCCCCTATCAGGAGAATCTCATTTCTCCATCCCCATGTTAGTTTAGGTCTCTGAATACCTTCTGCTGTTTTATGAGTATCATATTCTGTATGGTTATTATAGTTCTCCTTAAGGATCTGCATCCAAAATACCAGTCTCTCCTTGTTTCTTGAGTTTTTCCCTTTTTCTTCTTCATCTCTTTCCATTTTGAATTATAGCTTTCTGCTTATGCTGTGTATACGAGCCTTAACTGCATAGCTCTGAAGTACCCCTTCAAGTCCCAAGTTTTATTTGAAGGATTGGCTTATCCCACTTGACTCTTTTACTCTTCCCCTCCCAGATAAAATCTTTCAACTCTTTAATAATTACTATCCACAACTTTCCCTCTGGTTGATAAAAATATGCCTGACTTGTGTATAGAACTTAAGGGACTAAAAAACATTTTCACTGTTTGTATCTTGCTATCCATATCTATAAAACAGAGCTTCCAGGTTTTCTGTTTTTGTATTGTCTTCAGTTTAGTCTCTTCCCACATATCCTTAGCTGCTATAACAAATTCCTTTTTAATCCATACTCCTAAGTATTTCATTTTATCATGTTACCATAAATATAGCGATTGTTAAACCAATTTGTGTGCAGGTACATACTTCACAGCTATTGCCTTTGTTTTATCTTCATTAATTTTGTATCTTGAAAAGAGCTGAAACTATCTCAGAATGTTCTACAACACTGAAATGCCCCTTTCTGGTTTTATCAAGTATAAACTTTCCTGGTTAACAAATTTAAAATAAATAAATAAATACAATTGCTAGCTGTCCATACGTTTTCATATTCATAACATTGTACATTATTGTTTAAAGCTTTAGTTTTTTGATCCATGTATAAAATGTCATTATTCCTGTCAACTGGAGCTTTTCTCCTCATTCTTCACTGAAAAAGGGCCATATGGCTCAGTTGGATAAACCCGGTTAACAAATATCAAATAAATTAAATAAATAATTAAATAAAATATGCTAAACGAAGAGAGATGACATGGATCAGCACAATATGCTTGCATCACATGCTCTATACCATTAATGGCATATGACACATATATCTAAATGCAATGTTACAGATAATACAGACTTATCATGAGATCTTGTCTGTGTGTGGGTCACAGAACCTACATAACAGGTATTTGACTATTATGTTACATATCCAACATACATGACACATGTAAGGAGTACATACATAGCACACACCTGACAAGTCCTCATGGGACTTCAACTGTTGTAGGGAAACAAAGTCAGTATTGCTAATCACATAATTGCCAGCATGAAGCATTCGAACAGTGTTAAAACAAACAGTAGTTTTTGCATAAACCTACCACTTATTTCTGCACCTGATGACAATGATGATGATGATGGTGGAGTCTGGCCTAGGAATGGGAAGGACACAGTATTAATGGAGGATAACAACAGGAGTAACAGCAATGACATGGATGAAAGATAGATTTTTGTTTTTTTAATTTTATTTAATAGCTTAGATAATAGCATACTACTGACAGACTCCCATTGTTGTAAGTTTGTGTGTTGTACTGTGCATCCTGCAGTGGCTAAGTAAAGAAAAAGGCAACACAGCCTTGTATGCAGGCAACAGAATACTGATGGGACAACATATATGACACAGTAACAAGGACAGAGGATACTCAAGTGTCCTTCATTGCACCTGTTGGCCACATATCCCTGTGTAGAAAAAATGTGTCATTACGGTCATGTATCATAGGTCTGCTACACATTGCTGCAACCTATGAAATTGTTGTGGCAACATACCTGCTCTGTCTGCACTTGTACCTGCATTGCTTTAGCACCCAATGGATGTACTTGTAATGTAAAATGCTACAGAAATATCAGTATGACAGCAAACAGTAGTGCCATGACATGAGGGTTTGGCAATAACAGGTAGTGGTTAGAGTAACACTGTATGTAGACACTCCCTTGCCATTCCCTGATGTTGTTCAGAAGTAGATGGACTTGTGAACTTGCATGCAGACAGCATTACACATGTTGGTTGCACTTTTCTGAGTGTACTGCAGTTGTATGGCTACATGTCGTTACACTTACATTGGTCATCATCACCCTGTGTGGATCTCTGTGCATAATTCAATTTAGCTGCTGTAAATCAAAAATTAAAATTTATTTATTTATTTTATTTTATTTTATTTTACATTTGTTGACCGGGATAGTCCGACTGGATACATGTCCATTTTCAGCGGAGGCCCGGGGAGAAAAGCTCCACAAGGTATGATACAATATAGTTACAAAAAAGTGAATTAGTAATACAATATAAAATATAGCAGAAAGGAGAAATAGGAAAATACAATATTACAAAATTACATACAATTTAGTTACTATAACCTAACAGTTTAATTAGGTTCTTAGTGCAATTATTACAGTAGTACAATGGAAATTAAAAAAAAAAAAAAATGAGACAGAAATTAAAATGTAGTTCCAGTGGTGAGCAGATAGTAAGCAACTGGATTAAGTGTCCCCTCTGAAGTTGTCCTATGGAGTAAGTGAAGTATCTGTTTGACTGCGGGCATCTAATCTGGATGTATGCATGGGCAGAGCCATTTCGTCTTAAGATATTGTTTTAGAGTTTTTTTAAATTGATCAAGGGAGGAAATTAGCCTAAGGTTGTTGGGGAGGGCATTCCATAACTTTCCAGTGGTGTTAGCAAAGAGAGCTTCACCACCCATATTGTTGGACTTGGTGGTGTGGACAAGGTGTCTATTAGAGGAGCGAAGGCAGCTAAGATTGGAGTAAGGAATAATTATTGTACTCAGTGCCGGGGTTTTTTCAGGTTGTTTTAGGATTTTAAATGCTTCTGTGAGTTGGTTCAACTTGAGAAGATTGGGTAGTTCTAGCCAGTCTAGTTTTTTCAGATTAAGGCAGTGATGTGTTCTAAATGGGGATCCAGTTACAAATCTAGCTATGTGGTTATAAGAGGTACAGAGTTTGTTCAATTCACATTTGTTAAGGTAAGAAAGAACAGGAGAGGCATATAGGAGAGTAGAAAGAAGGTGAGTACGGGCTATGGCTAGTTTGGCAAAAGGGGTGAGAAAGTTCTTTATTCTGTATAAGGATCCAAGTTTCTTATTGACAGTCTTAATAGTTTGATTGATATGCATGTCAAATCTAAGTTTGTTGTCAATGACAACTCCTAGTAGTTTTGTATAGGGGTCAGGTGAGATGATGGTTCCATTATTGGATTGAATGGTGAGATGTGTGGGAGGAGGGGTAGGAGTGGGAAAAAGGAGAAGCAATTTGGTTTTGTTTGGGTTTAGGATGAGTTTACGCTCTGCAAGCCATTTCTCGACTGTAGTAAAGCAGAGTTGGGTGGCTACTTGTAACTTGGATACAGAGACATCAGAACATATAAGGGTTGAGTCATCTGCATATTGGATACATGTGGCTTCGGAGATGACTGAGTGTAGTTCATTTATGAAGACTGAAAAAAGAAGGGGTCCTAGAATAGAGCCTTGGGGAACACCTATGGTATTAGGTAACAGGTGTGAAAGCTTATTGTGCCACTGGACAGCTTGTTGTCTTCCAGAGAGGTAAGCATGGAACCATTTGATGGCTGAGCAATCTAGGTAAAGGGATTCCAATGTATGGAGAAGTAATTGGTGGTTTACCATGTCAAAGGCCTTTGACAAGTCCAGAAAGAGGGCAGAGGATATTTTTTTATTGTTCCGGTTTTGATTAATTGTATCAGTAAAGGAGAGTAAAGCTGTGGTCGTAGTATGGTGAGGTCTGAAACCATGCTGGGAATTGGTCAACAGATTGTTATGGATAAGATAATGAATAAGTTGTTTATGTACACATCTTTCCATAATTTTGGCTAGCGGTGACAGTATAGCTATTGGTCTGTAATTTGATAATTCTGTAAAGGCACCACCTTTATGGAGTGGAATGACATAAGATATTTTCCATATAGAGGGGATTGTGGCCTCGGTTATGGCTCTATTGATTAGAATAGATATAGGGTAGGCTATAACATCTGCAGCTATTTGCAGGTATTCAGCTGGTAGTAGGTCTGCAGAGAGGGTAGTTGCTTTTAGTTTCTTCAGTAAGGCTCTGATAAAGGATGTAGGGATGGGCTGGAAGGTAAAATAGGGAAGTGATTTTACTGCAGTGTTTTTAAGAGAAGAGGAGGAGGGGGTAGTTGGTTGGCTAAAGACTGAATAGTCTCGGTAAAGAAGGAATTGAAATTATTTGCTATTTCTTCTGGGTTTTTGCCAATGAGTATCCCAGGGGTAGGTGTTGTTGATTTGCCAGAATGGAGAAGGTTATTTAAACCTGCCCAGAATTTCTGGGGGTTATTTTGGTGTTTATGTTGTAGGTGACAAAAGTAGTTAAAATACATTAATATGAATGCAATGGCAATATGTGATGATTTACTCTATAGTTATCCATGTCATGCAAAGTAAGATATACATGTTCAATCTGGAACTCCTGCTTCTATTCAATCCCTGTGTATGTGTGTCCCCCTGCTCGCCATATGCAGGGATTCAAGAAATACTGTGATCTTATTAGACAAGATCAATGGTGGGTCACCACTGATGGCATCACATGATCTCTCATACCGCTGTAACCTGTTGGCTGCATGGAGGATTATCTCAGAGCATCGTCGACAACAGCCCTCACTGTCTCTGTTGTGACCTTCTACAGCATTAATCATGTTGGCGATGTCTGCCCACACTTCATTCCTCCATACTGTATTCCATGCCCATCCAAGGTCTCTGTTTATCTTGTTGCAGAGCATGCATTATAAACTCATTTTCTTATGGCCTCTAGGTCTGTTTTCCATCTAAAATATAGTGATATGCACATGTTCATATTCATGTGGGGGCAAACTTATGGATATGATTACATGGGCAGCTTATAGCACCATACACACTATGCATTCCTGTGCAATGCAAAAGTCTATGAAACACTCACTGTGACATATAGTTGTGTGACATATAAAAAAATTACAGCAATGTCCGAATACATAACAGCTAGAAAAGCAACATAACTTGTGAGATCTATAGTATTCAAACCCCTCACAATACATATCCATTAAGTGGAGGTTCAAACACATTAGTGTCTGCCCTAGGAGCCACAGACTACATCCATTTCACTTTAAAACACTACACAAACATATATGTACAACAGAAATATGTATTGCTGTAGCTGTAATGCAGTTGCATCCTAAACAGACAAATATTCAAAAACACCTCGGATTAACTCAGTAATTATCGAGCAGTGAATGCCATCCACTTCAGCACAGGGTATCTGTAAATTATCGATTGAACAACTTACATAGCGCATTGTAAAAACTCAGTGACCATAAAAAGACCATAGATAGTACGGATCTTTTTTGTATCAGCAGTTATAAAATGTGTTTTAAGAAATATTAATAAATAAATATCTATCACAGCAAAAGGAGTACATAATACATTTGGAGTCACTTGCAAGATGTATGCTTGATCCGTAAATCTGTTTTTATGTATTGTGCATTTTTGCTATGTAAATCTGTACAACTACATATGGGAAATTACTGCATGCCCTTGATGCAGATGTCAACACCTTTATGCATACAGATAAATCAAACATCACTGCAGTAAGTTACCCATGTGTCATAATACGCACATTTTCCATAAAAATAAATCTAAATAGATACTTTTAAGAATGAGTAATGTAAATTGTTTACTTTTATTGAAATATGTACTTATGTATTTACTGTACAAAATGTTTTATTTATATTGATATATTCTTTTATCTTAATTTTAATGAAATGAAATATTTTTTGAGAAAAAAAAAAGAAAAAATGAGTAGTGGTAATGTTAACATAGGTGTATAATGAGCTAATAATCCATAAAACAGAAATGCTAGAAAGTGCCAGTTTACTTTATCAGCGACCTATGACTAAGGTATAACTGAAAGTAAAAGCAGTTAATATGCACCCATCCTTTAAGTACCATTTGCACCATACGTAATTGATGAGGTTCATTAAAATTCTAGGTTATGAAATCTCATTTGTACAGGTCCATGTAAGTTCTCAAAATTCAATGTATTACCCAATAGTTCAGCATAACGGGAAGGTGCTCTGTACAAGTTACAACTACCCGATAGGTATCAATAAATGGTACCATGTGTAGCATGTTCGAGTTATCCTCCATGATCTGATAACATGACATCAGTGCCACTTTTAAATATTGATTTACATACATTTACAGATCAGTCCATTGCAACCTATGAACTGAGTGGGACCTCTGTGAGCAATTTTCAGATCTGACTACATTTTCCATTGGAGTATTGACATTATCAAGATGGCTACTTCCAGGAGGCTTTGATGTTTCTGGGCATACAAATGGACCTAGGAGGAGACTATCCAGATGCTGACCATCTACTCTGGAGTGAAGCATCGGATGAGAGTCAGGCCAAGGAACTTTATGATAATCAACATTTGGAACTGAATTGCAAGGGAGTATCAATTGCATACAGGGCTATACTGGACTGTAGTGAGGTTCACCACCTGTATGATGACCTGCATTGGAGGGTCACAGAGGAGTTTCATTGGATGGTCACTGAGGTGCACAGAAAGCCAATGGATGCATACAGTAGGTGTCATAATACTATGTATACCTAAGCATTTCCTTGGAGTTTTGAGATATAGCTGTGTCCCAAATATATCATATACATGGCTTTTATAACCATTAAGTAGATTGTCTGAGAATTACCTCATCTGGATAATTAAGAGGACATGGTGACTGCTCTCCATATAAGTATGGGTCAGGTTCTATTCCCTGCTGTTAATTCATTTACTAATGCTTATAATCTATATAATACATTGTTCACATATATCTTTGTAGTCATGTATCACTGATGCCTATACTGCCATGCTGCAGATGACTATCTGTTCTGTAGTTATCTATTATACTATGAACTTATCACCTACTCTACTTGTATATGTGTGAATAGCAACTTCCATGCTTCATTCCTCTTAAAAAAGTGAACAGTATTATTACAGTTCCATTTGTTTAAGCCAAGACGAATGCCGGTCTGACTGCTTGCACATACCTTTTCATTTATGTGTTGATAGCTGTTATTTATTTATATTATAATGGCTAATAACATTTATGTGTCGGATATTCCCATATTCATCCATTATCTGCAGGAATATGGATAAACACATGCAGTACATGTTTGTTAAGAAGAAACATGAACATGCTTGTAGCTTGGCCAGTTAAAAAATAGGTCAGCAAGCCTATGTTTTGGTGTGCTGTGGATTCAACTTAGCATAGGGAAAAACCTATTATTATATTGTTATCTTTGTGTATTTCACACATTGATTAATATTCTTCTCTATATAACTGCTTATTGATATTAGTTATTTTGCGCACGCTTACAAATAACTCAGTTAATCATTGAATGTTGACCACTATCTTCATAGTCCATAATGTTCTGTTAACAGTAGCTCTTTAAGTACAGGGTTATATGTAAAGCATATACCAGACTGTTATATGTCTGACAAAAAGTTTTGTGGAATATGGTATTATTTGCAAAAGTGCTATCAAGTGTGATTTTATTATTCATTATTAAATTAACTTCAATAGCCACATTGTTATCTTTCGAGGGACTCAAATGGTCAAACTAACAGTTGAAATGCAGAACAGGGAGATAAGAGTGATGTATGTATTTGATTTGTGATGTGCACTTTGAGGAGGAATATCTGTGACTGTAGCCCTCCCACATACCTTACTGTGTCACTGAAGTACAGCACCTTTTATATCTCTGTTAACAGACGTTATGGTGTATATGACACTTGGTGTTACTGGTTGTGACCACTGTGCTGACATGAATTTATTCTTGTAAATTATTTACCTAAGCAATGATCCATATTTGTAACCCATCCCAGCAGATTCATATTTTCACTACATTCAGAAAATTCACTCTAATGTAAGGTGGATTAGCAAGGCAGGTACATGTTAGGGTTAGAGTGTGGAAATAGATTCAGGTTGCAGGTTTGAATCTCAGGTCCTTCAATTCTGTTTGAAGATGTAAAAGCCTGTGTGTATAACATTGCAAAATGTATATGGTGATTCTGTGATGTTCTTCATAAGTAAAGTTTTTAAACCTGATCTGAACAATGTATATCCATGTTATTTGAGGACTACATCATTCATAATTGCTCTTTTCTTTTTGCAGGTAACGAGGACAGGATCTAAAATTGTGCCCTGTGCATTGAACAGATGCACAAGCTTGAGGAGCATTGAAGGAAGATAGGCATGCTGCTTAGTTTTCTGCTTTGTTAAATAAACTATATCTGATTCTTGTTACAGGCCCATATTTTTTCATTAATACATATATTGCTTAGAATGTTGGAATACCCATCATGCATCAGTAAGGTAAGTGCAGTACTCACACTATACTTGTGCTTTTAAGTCTGACTGAAATAGAAATGTGGTTAAATATCATTTAACAGCAAGACATGTTTCCTGAAAATGTTTTTTGAAATGTAGGCCACAACCTATATGACAGCTGGGTTTGACTGTCACACATATTATGAGGTGGATGTTTTACATTCAGATCTGTAGTGCTTTTATTACTGCTTATAATGCAAATATTGACACCCTTGTATATGTGGATGTGGTTCTCTGTGACTGATCTGTTGTGCAAAAGCTTGCCTATTCACATGCTGAATGGGTGTCTGTTGTGAGAGTGTTCATAGTGCCATTACCAAAATTCAAAAACCAGAGGGCACTAGGAGCGTAAGGAGCAATCACTAAAAATAGTGATATAAACAAACTTCACAAGTTAGTAAAAATGAACCATAGACCATTGGCAGACTGTGTGGCATTGCATCTCCCTACAACACCTTGTGTGTTTTTGTTTTAACATAATTGTATCCTGTATTTGTAGGTACTTGTGCAAATAGGCATTTCTTTGCACTGTTTCATAATCAGCAATCATCATCAGGATGCAATATTGCAAGTGTTAATTAGTTGGAACACTGATAGGTTTAAATCATCATCAGGATGTTTGCATTTTGTAGTCTACTGATTGCAAATAAATGTATCTAGTTTATGCATACAGTTGTAGATGGGTAACAGTGTTTGTACAACATATACTATGTTATCATGTGGCACAGGCTGACTGTGTTTATGATGTAACATAACTACTCTTTGTTAATGTTATATTCTTTATATTGATGTAGGGTCAGCAAATGACCATGCTGCCTGGCTCAGATATAAATCATATAAATCATATAAATCATATAGCTTGCATGTTTCCCACAATACTGTCATCTCACTTTGTCTTCATTTTAACAATATTAATTTGTGTTTACATTTACACACACATACAGACATAACTGCTCAGGGAAGATGTAATGGGAAAAGAATGGAAATAATGAAATTCTGCCAGACACTCATCTGGACAATTTACTTTGCTAGACACTATTATTAAACAGTGCTGGTTCCAATAATAATGTTATATTGTCATTTACAGGTCCATATTAGTTCACCGAAATTGTATTACAGTGAATACCTAATGATCGACCTTCATACAGCGAAATTTATTTCAGCGATTTGCTGAATTTACTGAGGGCAAGGAAATACATGCCCTACAGCACAACCTTGCCCTTTTCTCCACTGTAGTGCAATGTTGTATATATTGTTGAGGGTGTGTGGGGGGCAAAGCCCCCACATAGGTAGGAAGTGGGGGGGTGAAGCACTTCGGTGGGATCAATTTGTTTAGCTATCGCTCCATTGTGCTGTAGAACAAATATTTCCTTGCCCTCAGTAAATTCATCAAATTGCTGAAATGATTTTTCACTAAATTAGAATTGATGATTAGGTGTTTGCTGAAAAGCAATTTCAGCAAACTAATATAGACCCTCATTTACAAGCTTTTATTTTGTCAAGTTTCAGTTATGGTGTCGAACATGCATCCATTCAGATGTCAGGATATGTTATGTGTGCTTGCTTTGCATATGCTTGCCATGCTTAATGCTGACCAATAAACAACTGTTCAAGTGATGTCATGATTTCCACTGGTAAGCTATATTATGCATGCCATTGCATGGCCTTGATTAAGCAACTAAGATCGTGTGATGGCTATAGTGTTCCTGATATGTTCTGTTATTGGACATGTCCATAAGTATAGATAACATAGCATAGGAAAGGTGTTGTGTGCATGATGAGCCATGCACTAGCAACAATTCTGTTGATTATAATTGTGCTAATTGCTAATGTTTGCACCTCTTCAAACTGGACTGTGTTTTAAATTCAAATTTCAAGGTATGCTACTACACCTTTAGTCATATATTTGCAGATGCAGACCTCAGATGTGGACAAGATGTTAGTTAATGAATGTTAGATTGCAGATGTGCCATCAGTTTTATTTTAAAGTCACCTATGATCTTCATGGGAATGAGTGGCTCATTGTTATGGTTTTGGCTACTGACATACATTGCATATGATGGTACAGTGTACTATAGTCATAACATATTTTAATGTTTCATGAGGACTATTTTCTGCCTGTTGATTGTGTCACAGTGGGTATGTAATGTAGACAGGTAGTATCAGGTATGCATATGTAATTTCTGTCCTGTGCTGTGATTCATCTTGATAGAGCATGGGCACTGTGGACAATCACCAATCAGATGTAGATGATGAACCCATGCAAGGCCACTGCCAGACTCCTCATATGATGATTAACATGATGATGATGAGGATGATGATGATAAGAAAGCTGGACCTGCACCAGGACAAGTCATCATCCCTGCTGCACATTGGGGTTGACAGAGCCAGGAACAGCAGAGAGATAATTATTGGGAGCAGTTCCAGGAGGCTGTGAATTATGTATTTCGAAAACAGATGACGGACATGATGGGAATTGTTTTTCATGACATAGCACGCGCTATGCATGACTCATTCAATGAGATAGCCTGATAGATCATTTGTGATGTTCATTCTCATTGGGGCAGTCCCTTGAGTCTGTAAGTATTGTTTGTGTGCTCCCATTGTGTAATGCTGCTGTGAAGACTGGTAGAGAAGGGTGAAGGCTGTCAGCCTAGTCAAAGATAATTTGATACATAATTCTGGCATTTACAAATATAAATATAAAATAGAGGCTTGTTTCTTAAATGAAAGAAAACACTGTAAAATGTGGAATTCAAGATTGTAGCAACATTGCCATCTGCTGTAAGGAAAATTAAGCCAAGCATTTCAAATGTTCTTTGAAATTAAAATTATGTTTTGTATGTCCTTTGAAGTTAGAATTTGGAGTCAATGAGTCTGGAGTAAGCATCCTGCCTATTGTTTTAAGGCTAAAGTTAATGACCAGAATGTACATGTGGAATGTCCTTTATTGTTCTAAGTGTAAAAGAATGTAAATGCAGTTCCGATGTCTCCTGGGAACCAGAAAAGTGTAAACAAATGATGTAATGTTTTAGCAGAACTGCAGTTTCAATTTAAACAGTGAGAACCAGAGATTATTAAGCATTTTTGTCTTGATATCCATCTCATCAGCACTCTGCATGTTGTCTTAAGTAAGTTATCTTAGAAGTGTATTTTCTTGTAGAAATAGCTAGGACTATAAAGATTAGACTAAGTGTTTTTTCTGTTATGTCAGAACTGTACTACGGAATTATTTTAAGTTTCTGTGTGATCTCTGAACTCTTGAATAGCACTGTGGTGTAGTAGTATTGTCTTGTGTTTTTAGTATTTATAATTAAATATTTTTAAAACCTCTTAACTGTGGTTGGTTTATGTAGAGATAATTAAGCTCTAGTGTACATTGCATGCTTATAAGTGATCCTGTAATAAGCCCTTCCAAAGCCTTAAGATTGCTTAAGTTACACTACTATTGGATAATAATATTGCACAGTAATACTTGGACACCCTTTTAATGGTCTTTGGGTAGCTGATAAATATTAGGTGGTGGTGGCAGTGATTACTACTGTATAGTCTGGGTAAAGGGGCATAGCTGAAGAATCTATGTCAGCCTTTTTCAGGAGTGTCTGTGAAATTGTATAAATATTTATCTCAATGTGTGTGTGTGTGTGTGTGTGTGTGTGTGTGTGTGTGTGTGTGTGTGTGTGTGTGTGTGTGTGTGTGTGTCAGCTACTTGCTCAGGGACATGGAGCACTGGTTGGACAAAGAGGGTACTGGAGGTTAGCTTGCCAGCTAGGCTGAGATCTGGACCCTATAGCTGTGCCAATGGGGAGTCTTATTGGAGACCTGGGGAACAAGGGAGTGACCAGCCCCAGACTGACTGTGATCTCTGTGTGCACTTAAGGAAAAATGTACTTTGCTGCATGTATTTGTTAGCCTTTCCTCTTATAAGAGACGTCCTCCCTGGTGTTGGTGATGAGGATTGAGGGTCCTTGATTGCTGGGCCAGGGCATGGCCGTCACATGTGGTTTGCAGTGGTGGGATATATTTCATATTTGTGGGATATCCACATCACATATTAATTAGTTGGCAAATACTAATTGGCTTGTAGTGGTGTGGGTAGATTGAATCTTGTAGCATATTCACAGTGATCTCTGAAGGTGTTTTGTACTCTAAATCAGCCATTCAGTGAGTTCAGATCACAATTGTTTTATTTCTATTGTTAGCTTAGTTAGTCAGGGTGAGCAGGCAGCATGTCAGCAGAGGAGTATGTAAAGTTGACAAGGAGCCAGCTGGTGGAGATGTGCCAGACTGGGGGACTGGTGCATGGAAACCTGACTAAAGCAGACCTGATTGCAGACTTGGTTACAGCTGCATCAGAAAACAGCATCCAGACTGGCAGTGGAGATACAATATCCTCAGAGAATGGACAGCTCAACTTTTCTGCAGTGGACTTAAAAATCCAGCTGGAGCTAAAGAGACTTGAGTTGGAGGCCAGGCGTTTGGAGATAGAGGCTGAGGATAAAGAGTGTCAGAAAAGGCATGAGAGGGAAATGCTGACTCTTCGCCAGAGCCATGGAGGTAATGGGAAAGGGAGTAACTGGACCCCAGAAGCACAACAGGTCAGTAAATTTCTTCTGCAATTTAAAGAGGGGATAGTTTTTATAGTTTCATTCATATGTTTGAGAGGGTATGCAAACAGTATAGTGTTGACCAAAGGTCCTGGGTATGGTTCCTGATCCCCTTACTCCATGAGAAAGCTGTAACTTTTTTATCAAAAATGCCTGACTCTGTCTGTTTTGATTATACTGCTGTAAAATATGTCTTTTAGAATGTTTTAAGCTAACACCTGAAATGTATAAGAAAAAGTTTTGTGAGCATAGACGCAAGGCAGATGAAAGTGCATGTGAATATGTTGCTGAACTGAGCAGTTATTTTCATTGTTGGGTGAGTGGATGTCAGGTCACCACTTTTGAAGGGCTGGCAGACCTTTTGTTGAGGGAACAAGCCCTTAGCACTTTGCCTGAGGACATGATCTGGTTAGCTGATAGAAAATGTGCTACTTCCGATGAGTTGGGGAAGAAGTGAGACCTATACCTGGCCAGCAGGGCAGTCCTGCATAGGAAGGGGACCCCCAGTACTGCTCATGGGTCTAAAGCAACCCATGGAGGGCAGCACAGACTGCCACAACAGAATCTGCCACTAGCAGGGGAAGCCACTAGCCCAGGTACATGTCCAGGAGCTAGGGTTAAATGTTTTGAATGCAACCAGTGGGGCCATGTGGCATACAGTTGTCCACGAGGCAAGGTGGGGAACCAAAGGTGAGGGAGCCAGTAAGTGGGAAAGACAAAATGCCAATAGTAGGTTGTCTTGAGACAACAGGGGTATTAAACTACCATCCTGCAGATGTCCTGAGAGGGAAGAATTTGGATGAGGCAGTACCATGTACGTATGCAGTTACACGCAGTGAGGCTAGGAGACAAGCATGTGGGTCTGGTAGCCTGGGGGAGACCCAGACAGACTGCAAACTTGCAGCCAGGACTGGTGAGGTGGTTACTTCAGGGAGTGAGCTAAGCTGTAGCAGTGAGACTGAAGGTGAGCCACAGCTGCTTGTGGGTACTGATGTTCCCTTGGACAGGGTGACTGCAAAGGTAGAGGTGAGTAGTAGTACCCAGGCTGACAGTGAGGCACCACTGTCAGAGGATGCCAGACTTCCTGTGGAAGGGGAGCTGGGAAGGGTTACAAGGAGAGAGTTGAGACAGGCTCAGCTCTCAGACCCTACATTGCAAGGCCTGAGGCAGGTAGCTAGGGAGGCACCTGATTCTCACAGGAAGGGGGAATCTGTATACGAGGACAAATGGTTACTATACAGAGCGTGGACCCCTGAGGGAGGGCTAGAAGGTGAGAGAGTACAGCAGTTGGTAGTGCCTACAGCCTGCTGTCTGGTGCTTCTAACCATAGCTCATGATATTCCCTTTGCAGGTCATATGGGCATAAAACAAACAAAGAGGCATATTATGCAGAACTTCTATTGGCCTGGAATTTCCAGAGATGTAACAGGGTACTGCAGGATCTGTGAGCACTGCCAAGAGGTAGGCAAGGCAGGAGACAAGGTGAGAGCTCCTTTGATGCTTTTGCCTGTGATTGTGGAGCCATTTCAGAGGGTAGCTTTGGATATTGTAGGTCCTCTGAGTACCCCAAGTTCCAAATGGAAAAAAATGTATCCTAGTGGTAGTGGATTATGCTGCACAATACCCTGAGGCAGTGGCTTTGTCCTCCATTGCGGCAGAGAAGGTGGCAAATGCTTTGTTAGAGATTTTCAGAAGGGTAGGTTTCCCAAAAGAAATACTGTCTGACAGAGGTGCCGATTTCATGTCAGACATGCTGACTTGTCTGTGGAAGTCCTGTGGGGTGAAGCACATGAAGACCACCCCCTACCATCCCCAGACTAATGCTCTGGTTGAGAGGTTAAACTCTACAATCAAGTCCATCCTACAGGCATTTGCAGATCAGTTTAAGAGTGAGTGGGACAAATATTTGCCCCATCTGTTGTTTGCTTACAGAGAGGTTCCCATGCAATCCACAGGTTTTTCACTCTTTGAGCTGTTGTATGGGCATAGGGTGAGGGGACCTCTAGATTTAATTTGAGATGAGTAGCAAGGTGAGCATGAGGCTCCTTGATTGCTGGACCAGGGCACGGCCATCACAGCTGTCACCATGCTGTTTACCATGTAATTGATTAGACTATATATATATATATATATATATATATATATATATATATATATATATATATATATATATATATATATATATACTGTTATATATGCATACCCTGTAGCTGCCATGCTTATGTGTTCCATGTGCAAACATACCATGCATATCATCATGTGACAGTTATGTTTCAACATGTGCATGGCACACATTAATGCATTACCCTTTCATTCTACATTCAGCTGTCCATGCATTGTGGCAGTTAACCTGCAGCTACTGCTCATCAATTACAGTGTAAACAAGTGTTTTACTGAGAGAAACTGACAGACAACACATGCTGTTTATAGTCCAGTACTACCACAGTGGTATGGCTATTATTTGTGTATTGACATATTATCTATGTGCAGCAGAAGGACATGTCATTGCCCATGTGTTTGGATGCAAAGTGTAATGCTGTCCCACTGGCATGATGACAGGTTGTGTACCATGTGTTCACAATGCTGATGCCATGTGGTGTCATATAATGGTATGTTATACCTATGGGCAGTCCTCCTTTTCTGTCTGCATCAAACACCAGTTTAACGTTAGTGTATACACCATGGTAAGGATAATTTATTCAGTATGAGTACAGTATGCCATGTTTGCTGTATGTAACAGATCTACATCCATTCCTTATTCACATAATTTCACACCTTCCAGCAATACATGTACACATTAACTGATGACTGAAACACCATTGTACCTTTTCATGTGAGCATACACTGAATTATCATTGATGTGCTGTAATGCTGCTCACAGGAGTGTCCTCTGATCAGTAATGAGTAAGGTGCATGCTGTACACCTGCGGTTGTTTATTCCACATTAGCATTACAGTATATCTGTATGGATTTAAATTTCCGCTTGCTTACCTATACTTGTTGATGTTACATGATTGTACATTACTGTGTATATGTGATTAATACATGCCTATGTTGGTGGATATTAGCAATGCAGTCCGGCTATGTGACATACATTTGCCATTTGAGTAAATGTGTTTTGGGCTGGCTTCCAGAGCACTCTGTGTGGTGTACCCATGTATTTATTTTTTTGTATTTATTTATTTATTTATTTATTTATTTGTATTTATTTATTCATTCATTCATTCATTCATTTATCTATTTACATTTGATTATCAGTAAAGTCTGACTGGGTAGAAGCCCATTTTCAATGGAGGCCCAGGGAGAAAAACTCTAAATTTGCAATGTGTAACCTTACCTTGTTGTCCTGCTGTGTCATTGTTTTCCTTGATATCAGCCCAGGTTGTCTATCTCCCTTCTACCTTTGTATTTAGTAATATATTTTGCAGATATGTTTTCTTTTATTGCAGTTACTGTCCATTCTCATTCATTATTTTGTTGACATGGTCAAAATGCATCAACTGTATGGGCATTTTACATATGCAGGACATCTGCACTGAAGTCACTGGTTACTACTTCCCATACACCCATGTTCTCTTTACACTTGTGTATTAACCATTGTATGTTGTTGACTTTCATGTTCACAACACAATATATACCCCGGGATTCAGGAAGGCTGATTTCCCATGCAAGAACAGTGTAAGAGCTCCTGCATGGAAAATGGCCACCTAGCGATTCAGGATAGTGCTGTTTTCATGTGCACGAGCGGCCCTACACTGTTCCAGCACAGAAAACTGGCAAATATGCAAATCACCTCGTTTGCTGGTGAAAACCATGCAAATCAGGTGATTTAGTGATTCAACAAGCTGCCAGGTCTCCGTGCTAGAACAGTGTCAATGCAGAAATGTATTTGGAAAATAACTGAGTACATTTCTGAAACTGAGAAAACGGAGGCATGACAGCTTGTAAAAAAGCATGTATTATGTATATTAGACATGCCAATGGCCAAATATAAAGGCATTGGCATAAAAAAGTGATTAATTAATATGAAATTAAACTTTTAAGCATAGGGCAGCAGCATGCAAAAGGGATTGGGCCAAAAAAAAAATGGGAAAAGTCAATTTTAAGTTAAATCAGCATTTTGCCATTATAGTCAATGGGAAACAGAATGTAAATAATACCAGGGAGCACTGGTTATCAAGGGGAAAGGATCTGTTTTAGTGCAGTAACTGACCTACACACGGGGGTATGCAAATGAGGGGAGTTATGCTGAATCACTTATTTCTTCAAAGTGTCAGCTTGTACCTAACCATGTAGGTGCAGCAATACAACATTGCAAGTCTAAGAGCTGAATGACTTCATAAGGGGATGCGTCATGCTCACTGTAAGCTCATTGGAGATCTGTGGCCCGTGTTTACCCTTAGCTAAGCACAGCTAAGGAAGTGGGTATGTCAGATGTGCTTAAGCAGTATGTACATACCCTAAATGGGTGTGTGTGCCACGCACCGGGTTTTAAGCATAAACAAAAAAAAAAGGAAATGGCAGCATTGTTTACATTTCAACATTTCAGCACTGGGTATGCGTGGTGCACCTCGGGGCTTAAATAAGGAGGAACTGGGAAGGGGAAATAGCAGTATGAAGGCAATCTAGGAGAACTAGCATAGCTAGCAGGTTGAATGTATGGAATGTATCGGCATCAGCCAATTACACATTTAGCAGCCCAGCACACTACTATAAACTATGCAAGCACCTTTCAGACTGTTTTTTCCCACAAACTCTACACCACCGGTGTACACAGACAGGAGATTTTTAACTGGCAAAGCTAACTAAAAATGTTAGAGACTGCTGCTGCTTTACTACATCAGTATGTGCTAGAGACTGAGGGTGGTGAGGAGGAGAATGCTGACAACTGACCCACAGTGAGGAGGAGGAGAAAAGTGGACAGACCCAGCATAACTTACCAGGGCCTTCATGAACTGGAGATAGTGGAATGCTTTAGGGTGGACAGGGACATTCTACAGCAAATCATCCAGCTGTGCCATCCCCTCCTCACACACAGAACCAACAGAGGTGAACCCATCCCAGTGGATACCAAGGTTTGTGTAAGCTTAAGAATACTAGCCACAGGTACCTTTCAAAGACCAACTGGGAATACCATGGGGTCTCACAGACATCAGCATCCAGGGTACTCCGCCAGTTCCTGGATGCCATGACAGCACATGCAAATAAGCGCATATATTTTCCCAACAACCATGAGGCATTGACCAGAAGTATGCGTCTCTTCCACCGTATAGCAGAATACCCTGAGGTAGTTGGTGTTATATACTGCACGCACATCCACATCAAAGCACCACCCGGCAAGTGGGGTAGGTTCTACATATACCACAAGGGCTTCCCCTCCATCAACTGCCAGGTTGTGTGTGATGTCCAGGGCATTATCATGAATGTGTGTGCTGGCAGCCCAGGAAGCTATAACGACTCCCACATCTGGCATTGCTCACAGCTGTATCAGGGGTTTGCCAGGGCGGACATCCCACATGGCCATCTAGTGGGGGATGTTCGCTATCCACTGGAGCCGTAGCTGATGACACCCATCAGAAATGCATACACACACCCAAACAAGAACACCATAATGAGGCACACGTACAAACCAGGATCATTGTAGAGCATGTGTTTGGGATACTCAAGTCATGATTCCACTGCCTTGACATATCCAGTGGTGCCTTGCTGTACTCTCCAGCTACATGTACACAAATGTTCATAGTATCTGCCATGCTACACAATATGATCCTGCGGAAACAGCTGCAGCAGGAACAGCATGGGACAGGGCCACACAGTCCCCCACCATTGCCAAGGCCAGCCCAGGCCCAGAGGGACTTGGAGGAGGAACTTTCTGAGCCTGCCCCTGTAGGCAGAAGGAGGTCTGTCCAGTATGCCCAGGGCTTGGCAAAGAGGCAACACATAGTACACACACTGACACTGTAGGGACCCAGGGACTGATACCTCTCTCCAACTCACACATGCAGTAAAACGGATGCCAAACATGACATTACCTGTGCTTTACCATGTATAGGGAGTGCACCATGTGCATCCAACATAGTCAGCCCCCCAGCACCATCCTCAACATTGGCCCAGCAACAAGATTAGCCAACTTTCCTATTAATTAATGAATGGAGTAGTATGTTCTCATACTTGTATGTATGATATGGATGCAAGCATGCAAAGGAATTGGGTGGCTGAATGGGATAGAAGCAGACAGCTGACAGCTATATGGGTCAGCAGGAAATCCATAACAAATACTGGTGTCAACATACTAGGCAGTACTACACAAGGTGACAACCCTAACCGCAGTACATGTGATGGCACAAATAACTGTGGATGTCAATAGGTCACACAAATGGTTGTCAATGAAGGTCACATACCCACCACCAGCCTCACCCAGCAGGACAGGTGTAGACGACCATAAAGAAAGTCCTGGCTAAGGCCCCCAAATGATGGCAATGGTGAACAGCACCCCTCCAGACCTGCACAGACATACCATAACAGGTCTGACAGTTGCATTTTAGTTTTGAAGGGTAATAAGTCTGAAACTGAAATTTATGCCATTAAACTCTAACATGTATACTCTACTGATATACCTCCTTTCTGCATGATAATACAATACAATATGAAATGGAAGCCAGCAGAGTAACCAAAATACCAGTACAGTCATTGCAAATGTTTAAAGTCTTCAGGTGTGCACCCCCCCACAGTCCCATGGAGAAATGCAATAACATATAGAAGGAGTAATATCACTGGAGCATGGATTGCCAGAGCTGTCCCAATCTACATTGCTGCAAGTGTACAATATGCAGGGATCAGTGTGGTAAGTTTGTTGTGTGTTTACTATTTCCTGGAAGTGGACAGCATGTAGGCCTGGATGGTTGTGTCTTAGTGACCTAGGGACAGTACAGTTGTTAACAGGGCCATGTTCCAACAACTGCAGTGCCAACCACACTGCTTCTCAGCTATACCCATGTCAGCAGTTGTACATGCTCACTGTCCAGATGTCAATATCTCTCACTGTTGGAAAGCTGGACATGCCATGAATGGGAGCCCATACATAGAAACAGTACACAAGTGGAAGTAACCTACACAGAGTGCATATAAAATAACTGTCAACTGCGCACAACTTAGGGACTATACATAGAGGTTAGCATCACATTAGTTGTCCCTCTAGTATGGAATACTGGTAGTCTGACAACCACTGGCAGACCACAAAAGGCACAATTATAAAGTAATGACAGGTTGCCCGTGTTTACACACAAGCCAGCATAAGGGGAATCTCCCAGGTATATCTGTGAGTCAGGTGCCAGTAGCTTCCATATCACACATGCACCCAGCTCACCCCACCATCAGCCACAGGTTTATCACAGGTCATATCCTTGCTGTAGGGAATGAGTACAGCATGAACACATCTCTGTATGGGAATACATACATGAGTCTGCATGCTGAATAGGTGTCCCATGCAGGTATGTCCCTAGGTGTAAGCAGCAACCTGACACCATCCAGATTCGTGCATCAGTATGAGCAGGAAGGATTGACAGGAACACCTCAACCACTTACCACTGTCACACCAGGGTAATCCACAGGCTTGCAGCTAGTGAACGTATGACTGACAGAATGCACTGGCCTGCTACAGATGGCCTGTAGCACTCCCAAATGGCCTACAGTCTTCTGGCAAAGGCCCACGCCTCACCCATAGTGCCAATGTACGTAATGTCAGGGGATCCTAACTAACAGCCTAACACAGTAAACAGAAAACAAATGCAAGGCCATGCTGACAAATGCCAGTAGCATTCCTCCCCATGTCCTACTGCAAGAACTGTGGACCAGGCCATACATACTACTGGGTTAAAGGCCCAACTATAGGGATACCTTTGAGATATTGCTTTCATAATGTTAGGAAGAGGAGAGAATAACAGAGGGGGGTGTAGAAACATGGATGTCATGGAGTGTGTGAAGTCTGAAACTCTAATGTCTGCCCATACTACCCCTGACTCCAAACCCATGAATGAATCACCACAAAACTGCTTGTAAACCACAATGTGAAGGTAAACTGACCAGATATATGAGTCCTGCCTCTGGATAACCTAGGTGTATCTGTAAAGCTGAGAGGTATGGACCCAGCAGGATATGCCCATTCCGTTAAGTTGAGAAAAGCACAAGAAGGGCATCCCCAGCCAGCACACTAACAAGGTGCTGGACCATTTACACAGAACCAGCAGTCTATTGTCTGTAGCTACCCCTCCACAATGGCAGGAGTGTGCCAGAATGCGTAGTCTGTATGCCTCAGAATATTGGTCTCAGCTTCATTCATCTTGTATTTCCCTGGTAAATAACTGTGAGCAAAGAATGATAACTGTCAGCAGTTGATGACATGATACATCACAGTGCAAAACAGTACATATGCCAGAAAAACTATGCTACAACTAACCATGTTACACAATCAGCACAGACAGCAATAGTTACAATATCCTCTGTATGATACCCCTGTTATGTCTCCATATTGGCAACTTATCTACAGATATCCTGCAGAAACAGGTTGCTAGCTGTAGCTGTAACACACAAAACCCTGAAATGGAGGCCAACTTTCCCTGGAATGGATGCACACACTCAATATAGAAGGTCATACTGGGCATACTCCTACACTTAGAGAAATGAAGCCCATGTCTGACAACACAGATGTCTGTGCACACATACCAAATTGTACACCATTGATACTTCATACACACACACAAACACACACACACACACACACACACACACACACACACACACACACACAAACACACTGAATAGGAATACTCGCACATATCTAAGGCCAGCATAATATAATATGTCAGACATACGCACACAGAGACGTGGTGAAGAGAGAGACAGACAGGGACAGAGAGAATCCCATTATTAGGCCTTTCCCTCCCAGTACACATCCCATTGGCCTATATCACATGATGTGCTGATGTCATTCACTGTATAAATTTCTTTGGTTATCCCTCAGCCCTATAGTCTCAGTGATGCCTGTGATAGCTGTGTAACACTATAGTACGAATAAGTATCCATGTATCAGTTGTAATCTCAGTCCTGTCGAATGTAAAGTTGTGTGCGAGTGTATGTGTGTGTGTGTGTGTGTGTGTGTGTGTGTGTGTGTGTGTGTGTGTGTGTGTGTCTTTGTGTGTCTGTGTTTCTAGATGAATGTGTTTGAGGCCAGTCACACTCATTACACTTCCCATTGCACTACTTTAGCACTCCTGCTGATGTCAGTCACCCTGAAATAACCTTTTAGGCAGCTTGCAGCCTTTTAAGCTCTGTGGCACTTGCGATAACTGCATAATACTATAGTATAGCAAATTAGTTAGATAGGAGTTCTAATTTTGGTCCTAGCAACTGTGAAAATGTGTATGTTTGTGTAACAGAGTATATGTGTCTTTATAGAGACATTATTTTGTGGACATTTACACTCACTACACTTCCCTTACCCCTCCTCTAGCACTGCTGCTGATGTCACTCACCTTCAAAGATACCTTTGAACAGATGTCCAACATGTAACTTCTGTGGCGCTTGTGATAACTGTGTAATACTATAGTATAGCAAACATGTTAGGTAGGAGTTCTAATCCCATTCTTGGCAACTATGAAAATGTGTGTGCTTGTGTGTGTGTCTTTGTAGAGACATGATTTTGTGGCCATTCACACTCACTACACTTCCCTTACCTCTCCTTTAGCACTGCTGCTGATGTCACTCAACTTAGAGGTATGCTGCTGATGTCACTCACCTTCAAAGATACCTTTAGACAGCTCTCTAGTATATAATTTTTGTGGCACTTTTGATAACTGTACGATATTGTAGTGCAAAACACTACTTAGGTAGGAGTTCTAATCTCAGTACTGGCAATTGTAAAAGTGTGTCTGCGCGTGTGTATCTGTAGGTTGAGGTAGTTTGTGTCCATACACAGCTAGTACATTTCAACGACTGCTGATGTCACTCACCTTAAATGTATGTTTGGACACTGTTCTACTATAAAATCTGTGGCGTGTGTGATAAATGCATAGCAATAACTACAGAGGTAGGGGTTTGAATCTCATTCCTGGCAAGTATGTGTGTGTATATATATCTATATACATGTGTTCGTACCTTAAAGATTTTGGCCCCATTTACACCCTGTACACTTTTCAGTGCCCAACTTTAGCAGTGCTGCAGATATCATTCACCTTAGAAGTACCTGTTGGCAACCCTAAACCATGTAAGGTCAGTGGTGCATGTCCTAAATGCATAACATAAAGGTCTAAAAACATAGTTAGATAGAGTTTTGATTCTCACTCCTCGCCAATATAAATGTGTGTGTAAGGTAAAATATTTTATGAAATCTCTTACCCACTACATCACCCAATGCAAGTATTTACAAGGGCTGGTGATGTTCCTCACCTTAGAAGTACCTTGGGACAACATCCATCATATAAGCTCCATAGCACGTGTGATAAATGCGTAACAGTGTAATAGCAATACATAGATAAGGGTTCGAAACTCAGTACTGGCAAGTGTTTGTGTGTATCTGTCTGTCATCAGGATCCTGTGTGGTTGTTGGTGTGATTGTGTAATGACAGGATCCATTGGGGGTGGGTTTTGCTAAATTATTATATTGAGGACCTAGTATATGTCCCAATGGCCATATTATAAGGTCAACAGTTGTCAAACACCATAGAGGTTAAAGTAGACAATCCATAGCCCTAAATGTGTAGTGCCATGTGCAATGACTATGTGAAAATATGGATTAGTTAGCAATATAGGCAACCCTTCTAATACTCAGAGACCACTTTCTACATAGGAAGCATACACAAAAACACTTGGCTAGGCATCAAACACTATATCAGTAGTTCTCCTGCAAACTGCCTCACAGATAGTACCCACAGTGTGATGCAGTGGACTCCATGTCAAACCGGTGATCAGACATGACTGGTGTCACACAGGATATGAACCGCTGTCCTCTCATGTTTGGGATCTACCCTTCTGAGGTGCAGGAGAATACAAATACACACTGACTGATAATGTTTGCATACAACAGTAAGGTTGGTGGTAGCATTCCAAAGCCATGTGATGTTGACATAATGCACAAAGGCCACTTGACACCTATGACTGTTGTCAGAACCCTGGACATTAATTCAATGCCAAGAGATGTGCCGCCATTACCTTTGGAAACACCATGGCTCACATGAAGTAATACATTGCTGGTAGTCCACTGAACAGTGACATTATTACAACAGAATGGGGAACACAGGTTGACAGTCAGCTGCCTGTTGACCACAACAATGCCACTGACATCAGAAAGTACCTTGATGTGTTACATATCCTGATGGTGTGCTATCCATCAAGTAAAAGGACATGACACCCTGTTCCATCCCCTCAATAGCCCAATCAATGTGTACAGTGGCTCTTTTGCCATGTTCCTCACTGGACACCTGAAACAACTGTAGAGTCTGCAAACGTACCCCACAAAGGGAATGCCATGCCTTATACACATGCTCTGTATGGACAGACTCCAGTAACTCCAAGGAATCCCTGTATCATACTGTCTATGTAGGTGCAATCACTACCTCAGTTACACAGCCATGTCTCAACAAACAAGGTCAGGAATGCTACTTCTGAAGATATCAATCTGTCCACACAACATGGCCCAGAGACCTCAAGCACACTTCCACACTTCAAAGATCATGCATGTGGGACATGTGCACAACCCAGACACTGTCCATGTTATTGATATAAATCACATACATGTGAAGCAGTGCACATCACTTGCCACCCAGAAGAGAAATCTGGATGAGTGGATGGTGAATACAATACCCACTGCAGTCACTATACTCCTGAGCCACACTGGAGATTATTGTCATGTGGCCTGATGCCAGGTCATTCCCTTGGACTAGCCTTGTAGAGCCTTCAGGCCCATTCATGTACTACACACCTATGAAGCAATGAAGCTATGGATTTCAGTACTGGCAAGTTTGTGTGTGTGTGTGTGTGTGTGTGTGTGTGTGTGTGTGTGTGTGTGTGTGTGTGTGTGTGTGTGTGTGTGTGTGTGTGTGTCTGTGTGTGTGTGTGTGTGTGTGTGTGTGTGTGTGTGTGTGTGTTTGTGTGTGTGTGAATAGTAATCTCATTGTGTTTGGTTGATGAATATCCTCTGTGGCTGTGGTTATTAGCAATCAGAGGTGTGTCCAAACTGCAACACGTACCATTCTCCACTCTACAACATATGTTGTAAATCAACATATACCTATGTACAACCCTCAGCCCTATACTCTGTGAGGCATATGCAATCACTGGGTTACAGACCAGGGAATCCAATGCAGATACAGCTGTACCCTGCTTAAGACATGGTGGATGTGTTAACACACTGTCATAACCCTTGGTCTTGCTGCAGGGCTGCATCCTGGTGACACACAGATACCTAGAACAGAAACAGGATACAGCATGTGAGAAAACATTCAATCAGCACTTCACTTGTGAAGGGAGAGAGGGGTAAAGCTGGCACTGAATGTGTTGCCAAGACTGTGGCCAACAGCTGTTGTCTCGGGATAGGTATTAGCATTGTGCAGTAACTCACAGCACTTGCGTTTAATGCTGCAGAGGTTGTTGATGTAACTATCAAAGGCTGTTGTGATTGTCATCAGTGTCTGCTGCATGTCTGCCATCATAGATGCCTGTAGGGGATTCCATGAAGGATCCCAAGTTGTGTTTGAGGCTAATAAGGGAGTTCAACCATCATAGGACACCACCTTTCTCTGCAACAGTATCCTGCTTCTGTTGTACACTTTAGTAATGTCAGGGGGCCATCACATTGTCTCCCAGTGTTTGGAGGACAGTGTCTGGGTTCTGTTGTCTCTGGCTAGTACCATGCATTCATGTACCTGTTTGTACAGTGCATATGTGTATGATTCCACAGTCATGCCCATTGCCATGGGTGCAGTGAAGTCATCCACCCCTGTTTTTATAGCTGCAAAGTTAGCTTTGGAGAGGTTTTGCCAGGTGGTTACCTTTATGAGGGTGTGGCTGACATGTTGAGTTCCATGTTGATTACAGCCTCTGTGGATCTCACCATGCAGGGATTGACAACTGTGGATGAGCAACAGTCCCATATTTAAGTGTCAATACAGGTCAGGGTTGTTGCATACTCTACTGGGGGTCAGTGTGAGCTGGTCCAGGGCATTGGAAATGATGAATCCCAGGAAGTGTTGGGCCACTGTACTGGTGCTTGGCTACTTTCCCCAGTTGATGGAGGGGTAGTTGAAATCTCATACTATGTCAGTGTTGTGTTGGACCATCATAGATGGCAGGGTGTTGAGTAATGTGCATTTACAGTCTAGGGACATAGATGTGGACCCAAAGCAGGCTATGGTCTGGATTGCGATATTACCCCAAGGCAGTTGTACCGGAAGTATCTCCAATGCATTATGCTGGGAGACTAGTCTGGAGGTGTTCCTATCCATAATGAATATGGAGACAACACCACCTGTGGAGGTGTGATGTGGTCCATGTTTTGGGGCTGACAGCTGTGGAATGCATCATAGCCTGATACTGCAGGGCTGCTGTCTGCTGCTGTGAATCACCTCTCCATTACAACAGACATGTGTCCTTCACTCCAACAAATGCTTTGAGTGACTGCATCCTGACAGTTAGATGTCTACTGTTGAGCAGCATGAGCCTCAGACTGCATACATGCCTAGATGTTATGGTGGTAATTATAGTTGGAACACTGCCTAATAAGGCATCATAGGGGTGGCAAGACACTTAGCCAGTACCAGGAAACCCATCGCTGAGAGATGTAGGACATCTGTGGCAAGTCACTGGGTTCTATTAGTTATGTCATCTTAAGCAGAGAAGAGGTACTGGATCCCCTGAGAATGACACAAAACACATAAGCCAGTGTTGCAGTCAATCATCTGTTGATAGTACCACAGCATTATTCTTGGTGACGACAGTACACTGCTCAGGGCTACTGTCACACCTGCCTGGACCACATAATCAGAGAGTTCAACCATGTCTCTTGTCATGTAGTCCAGGGAGGTGTGTCCCAAGTCATTCACACCCACCTGGATACAGAGTGATACTTGTAGTTGTTGTGGAGTGCCATGACAGGCTGTGTCATGTGTTGGATGCTGGCATGTGATAGATATTTGGCTGTTATTACCTGCTCCATATTCAACTTAGTGAGTGGGATATGTGTGTGCCTCAGTATTGAGTTACCCATGATCACTCTATTGTGCAAGGTGGTTAGCCTTAGGAACTTAGGTTGAGGGGCACACTGTGTAGGTTAAATATGTGTCCCTTGCCGAGTGCCATGTCACAGTGCCTGAGTGGGTGTCGATCTTGCTAGTCTGTGCTGTTTAGGTAAATGTCCATTGAGTGCCTCTGGGAAGGTGGGTGTCTGGATTTTCACTGTATGTCATGACTGCCAAAGTGGGTGTCATGGTGAGCTATGTGTTCCACATAGTGTGGTGCAGGTGCTGATCTTATCCTCTTGACCTGCTAGTCCAGTCTTTGCTGAAGAGTGCACATGTCCACATCGGGTGATATATGGGTAACTCTCACAGATCTGAGTGTTTGGAGTTTAGATGGGAGGGTTGCCTATGTACATGAGGCAGTTGCAACAGTGCCTTGGAATGGACAAGTGCATCAGGATAATGGGTGAAAGCACAGAAAACTGTCCTTCAGTCATGCCAGGAGTGGTGGACATAACTAATAGGTCCTGGGGCTACCTCTGTGATGAATGAGTACTGCTGACAGCTCCCATGTGTGCCACACTTCTTGATACAATAACCTGGTGAAGTGCAAAGCCATAATGCTATTTGAAGTGCAAGACAGAAAGAACTAGCATGATGTAAGGGTGGAACAGAAGGCAGACTTTCTGTCACCTGTAATACTTTACCTCAGCTGTGCAGTTATCAGCAGCTATGGCCATGTGAAAGTTCAGTAAACTCTGTAGTGCTTGCTGTAACTATGGTGGACTATAGTAGACCTAACTAGTTAACAAGAGTTCTAACCCCAATACTGGCAAGTGTGTGTGTGAATCATGTACTGTCACTTTTGACTTGTGTACTATGCTTCACACTTCCCCTCACCCCAATCTAGTAGTCCTGTTGATGTCATCCACCTTAGAAGTACCTTTGGAATAGGTGGAAAAGTATAAACTCTGTGGCATGTTTGATAATTGTGTAGCATTATCAAACATAGCTAGATAAGCAGGAGTTATAATCTCTGTACTAGCAACTGTTTGAATGTTTGTGTGAGAATCATGTAGTGTGTAATGGTTACACCTTTTTTGAGATATGTACTACCATTTACACTTCCCTTCACTCCAATTTAGTAAGCCTGTTGATGTCATCCACCTTAGAAGTACTTTAGGAGTGGGTTTAAATGTATAAGCTCTGTGGTGCATTTGATAACTGCATAGCACTATAGTGGAAATACCTAGATATGCAGGAATTCTAATTCCAATGCTGGCAACTGTTTGTGTGTGTGAGGATCATATATTCCATGGCTTAAATTATTCTGATATGTATACCATACACGGCTGGTGACTACCTCCTACTTTAATTACTTTATATAGTGTGGTAACAGCATCTGCCTCACATGCAGCAGGTTAAACCATTGTACAGTCCTCTGTACAGATGTGTCTGGAATATCCAGATGTCTGCAACCTATACATGGTCAGAAGTGGTCTGTGTGCCTTAACAATTCCCATGTATGTGATATTGTAGCAAAATAGGCCACAGTGAGTGTACTGACACATATGGCAGCATGAGGTGTCATACCTAAATGAAACAGCATGCTAATATGACGTCTACCACCCTCACAGGTGGTCAGCCTTGTAGGTGCAATACATGAGTCCAGATGCTTGGTTTTACAACTGAACTGTTCATGTTATGGGTCACAGACAGGAAGAGGTGTGGACTGACATACTGTGGTCATAATTAGTATGTAACAGAAACACTTTTCATCTTAAAAAGGGTGTGTACACAATTTAAATCTACTGAGTACCACTAATATGTCACACATGTCCCTACCTTAGGCCATTTATCCATCCCATTTTGCTGGCCTCTGTCCAGATGTCTTGGCACTGACAAGTTGTGAGGTATGCTACAAGAATGTTGAATTCACATCAGACAGGCCCCAGTGGTGACCACTGTGATGCAATACAGTTAACCTTAGCACAAGTGAACATGCACAAAAAACAATATAGCTATTAATGATAGTTGTGTACATGGTAAATCGGATGCCCTTCACATGCTTGGGGTATTGCCAAGCAACAACAGAACAATGTCATACTCACCAGCTTCAGGCTGCTGTCCCATATGCAGACCAAAGGGTCCTAGGTAGTTGTGAGAGGGTGTTATTGTCAGCAGACTCACACGTGGCCTTGGTAAAGGATAGATGCAGCATGTCTGCACATTTCCAGTACTAACCCCAATAATACACAATGTTCTGTCCTCACCATTAGAAAACCACATCCACAACTGCAATTGGACCTGACACATGGATGCAGATGTAGATACAATACAGATACATGTATGTCCGATACATTAGTGTAGTAATCCCCACTGGGCCCTTACCTGCACGCTCCTCATCCAGTGTGTGTGTGCAACCTGCCTCCACAATGCTTTCCTCAGCTTCATGGCTTGTGCATTGGGAGGGTTCCCCAAGGTTGGTGAGGAGCTCCTCAGTGGGTTTCAGTGGGGGCTGGATGGCTGGGCCCCCACCTGTGGCTAGCCAGTCCCTCACTACAGCAGCAGCCCATTGATGGACATGGCAGATGAGGTGGGTGGCCGGATGTTGCACCTGCTCATAGGTTCTGCTGTGCAGGCTGGCTTTATTTACCCTCTGGACCAGATTGTTCCACAAGGCGGTCCTCTCCTGCACATCTTCTGCTCACCGTCCAAATAACAGGGCATAATGTTCGATCACATATTGGGTGATGATGTCAGTTTCCCCAAAAGAGAATGCTGGCAGGCAAGCCCTCTGCATGTTACCTGGAAGGCATAAACAAGAAAAAGGGCACAGGACCTCATACAGTTATCAAAGTGCACATCAACAGTGGATATTACTTGCAAATAATCCAAACTACACCATAACCGTCCAGTCTATCATGGCTATAACAGCTTGCATTACACTCCTTGCCCTGAGCTATCTTATTCCCCCCAATGTTGGACACTTGATTGCATAATCCTCTATTCTTCATTCATTTCTGTGTAGATGGTTGACAGTGGCCATCTTCCAGGTGGATGGTGTGTGGATGGTGGCAGGTCTGTGTTTGACTGTGGTATGTGATGGAGTTGTGAGCACATGCCTGAGTTCATGTAGGAGGCAGACAATGATGTTATAATGTCCCATGGAGATTTGCTGTTATTGCCATCAGTAGGCAATATGTACATGCTCACCATTGCTGAGGGGAGGAGTGTGGTTGATGTGCATATCCCCCTATACTACTGGGGTGGACAGGGTGGTGATGTTCCAACCTAACTTGTCTGATGCAGGTTGTCTATACCCATGGCGTGTGTGTATGAGGTGTTCTTTAACCCAGTACAGGGTGAATTGTTTTGTTTCCTCTGAGACTGACAACATATGTGGAGACGCTTTTGCAATTCTTGGTGGTGTGGATATGTCTGATTTGTAGTCATAGTCATCCTTACAAGAAGTCACCTGCAAACTTACATACTTGTTCAGACAGAGGTGGACTTACTTCCAAGTTGCTGCCTGCACCTTTGTGTCCCTGTACAGCCAATATAGCAACCTATTATGTGGTTTGTGTATCGCTGCTGTCCACCTTGGTGGAGGCTGGTTATACAGGTCAGGTACTGCTGAGTCCATATAGCTACAGTGGATATAAAGGGTAGACATCCCTGTTACAATGCCTGATATTTGTGCAATTGGAACATGACACCACAAGAACTCATGTCAAAACAATTTCTACCTTTAATGTGACCTATAGCCTGTACAATCCAATTGAAAAATAACAATCTGGTCTGTGACAGCATATGAAAATAATAATCAATACAATAAGCCAGTTGAATGAGTGTGCACACCCTTAAAATGATTACGTTGTGTATGCACCTCTTAAGATGGTTACAGCATTCATTCATCTTGGTTTGGACTCTAAGATCATGTCATATCTTCACTTGGCAATAGTTGCTCACCTTCCTAGAAACACCTTTGATTGTTTTTCAGTGGAATTGTACAGGTTAGAGGTCACATTCAAGATGAGAAACATTATGAAATGATCTTCTGTGGTTTCATTGTCATACAGAACATAAACCTGGCATTCCAATAGGGGTGTGCACACTTGTGATATCCACTATATAGAGGTGTTGATATAGCTGGTAGTGGTAGGCATGGACAGAGAGTCATAACACAGTTGGACACTTCTCCAATTACTACTTGATAATCACGCCTACTCTAGTACTCATATCAGTGTCAGGGCAATCCAACAACCAGTAGCTGTACACATTTATGTCTGTTGTATTCACTGACACTGATATTACACACGTGCAACATGCAGAACCTATGTACCTGACTGCTTGAAACCCATGTCATTAGTTTTGTGCCCTCCAGCTTAACATACACAAACATACATGTGCTCAGAGGATACCTGGTATACTTTTATGTTCTATGTTAGTATGGCAGACTGTATTTATAGTCTTTCTGCTCAGTCATACTTCTCAACCTGTTATAGCAGTACATCTGGACAATGGCACACATAAATGGGTGACAAAAGGGACATCAGTATTGATACTGTATTAATATAGCTGCAGCATGCATTAGTACGTTGAATGCATGGTATGCTTTGACATCACTGTGATAACCTGGAAGATGTCCAACAGTCATAAGTAGGATATTATGTTACAATGTCATTGCTCACAGACTTGCCATTGGTTTGGCTGACATAACACCGGTATATATGTATGTGACTACAGATATCAGTCACAAATGTGCTTGTTGTCCAGCAGAACACTGTACAGTTGAATGTTATTAATTCAATATATCACATGCAGTTCAAAACACATGTCTGCAACAGTACTTTACTATGCACATGCCCTATATAGGTCTCTTAGCTTTACAAGGCAAACGTGTCATATTCATATTCACAGGTAACATATGGATATAGACAACATCCAATTAACTGGCCTAGCAGTGGCACAGTCACTACTGTTTGACAGGCACCCCAGCAGTTGTCATATATGAGTTCTCCTTTCCCAGGGTGAATCAGGCTCCTGAGCTGTGATACTACCTCGCAACCTCTTAGAACATCACATCTGGACAAAGCCTAAAATGATGGGGGGATAAATAGGGACAGACTTTAGATATTCCTGTTACAAACTTAGGAAGTTTGAAGAATGATACATTTTGCATTACCGTGAATATTCTTAAGGATGTAGAGTCTTAAACTCAAGTGTTTGTCATTACCTGATTGCTTCAATCCTCAGCTATTTGCCAGAAAAGTATAGATTTCAGGAGGAACAGACAAAAAACTATGATGGGAAAATCTGGAGATTCTCTGAAGATCTGTACAGTTGAGAGGTATGGCTGTGATCTTTCCCACTGCAGAGAGGGCCAGATGCTATGGCCATAGCAGCTGTTCAGCAGGACATT
>NC_056744.1:514048162-514070662 GCF_019279795.1 Protopterus annectens
TACCTACCTCACATCCATCAGAATATGTATGCTGAAACAAACTGTGTCACTCTGTCAAGAAGACTACAGGGAGGACAATGATCTCTTCCTTCCTGAATGTTAATGCATTAGTACTAAGATGTGCCACATAGAAGGACTTTCTGACCACAGTGGCAATGTGGTGGTCAAGGGACATTGCTGTCAACCTGTGTACCCAGATCTCTTATAATGCCTTCTTTGCTCAGGAGACTACCATCAATGTGGTAATTCATGGGAACAGGGATTTCCCCAAAGGGGATGACAACACATTTTCTGACATTGAGCTTAAGGCTATGGCTCTGACACCAGTCATTGGTTTCAGTAAGGCCTTTCATTAGCATGCCAGCATCACTTGGTTAGTTAATAATAGCGCCCAACTTGCAACTGTCTGCAAACTTTGTCAGCCAGAGTCCTTTCATGTTGGCATGGACTTCAGAGAAGTTGATACCAAACATGAGAGAACCCATGACAGAACCCTGTGGGACTCCACTTATGACTGCTCAGCAGTCTGATATGGAGTCAACTATTTCCACACAGTGAGTCCTATCTGTGACACAGTTTGCAACCCACCTAGTGATATGGGGGTTGATGCCTAGCTTAGTGAGTTTTTGCATGATTCCTGAGTGTAAAATGTTATCAAAGGCTTTGGCCAGATCAAGGTAGGCTGTATGTCCCACCTTGCCTTCATCCACAGCTCAGGTGACTGACTCCAAGAAGCTGACCAGGTTAGATTGAGCAGGTATGACCTACCCATCACAAAAGTAAACTGCTTGGGATAGTGAGTCTACAGATTTCCATATCCCTGTTTATTAGGTGCATGGCAATGCATTCCATAGCTTTGCATAACAGACTTGTCAGGCAGTTGGGGCAGTATTTCCCAGGGTCTGTAGTCGCACCTCATTTGTGGAGGGGGTGACTGTAGCAATGCACAATTCAGTAGGGACAAAGCCTGAGGTGAGGCTTTGCTTGAACAGGGCACACAGATGAGGTGCCAGGTCACTCTGTAGTTCATGTTGAACACAGCCAGGGATATTGGCAGGTTACATAGAAGCTGAATGCCTGGCTTTGGACAGTAGTGTTTGTCCCTGTGCAGCAGTAATACTGGATGCCTGACAGTGTACTGGTATTGTGATTGGTCCTTTGGGGGGGTAATGTTTGCAATCAATATGTCAGCCAGTATATTGGAAACATTTGTTGGCTCAGTCTAGGAGGTACCATTGTCTAGCAGCTCAGAGCAAATCTTGGTATTGCCATGGAGATTCTTTACATAACTGTATGAGGCCTTGTGGTTGTCTTTATTATGTGCTCCAATTCTGTTTTCACAGCTAACTTTGTAGTATTCGATGAGGGATCTCAACTTTTAATTGAGGCTGATAAGGTGTGTTTTCCACTCTTGGGATTCACCTTACTCCATATCAGTTCCCTCCTCCTGTTGTAGAGTTTCTTTATGACTGGGGACCACCAGATTGGCTTCCTTTTTTTGGAGGTGAGGGTCCTGGTTCTATTGGATATGGTGGTATTCATGCATTTGTGTACATGTTCATAGTGCATTGTTGTTTGATTCAGCAGTCATGCAAATAGTCTCCATTTGCATGGCTGTTGTGTGGTTAGCCACCACACAAATGGGCTTACTCCCACTTACTATGCATAATACCACTTACCCCTGCACTAATTTCTTTAAAAGAAAAGAAAAAAGGGGTGATAGGAAAATGGTAAAAAAGGGGGCATGAAAAGGGAAAACAATATGAAAGATAGCTAGGGGTGTGCAGGATGGGTGTAGGGAAGGTCCATAGCTGTCCATTTCTTCTACAGCAACAGCTGTGCATATATACTGAATTTGGAGGTAAAATTGGACACTCATACCCCTGAGAGAGGGGTGAAGACAACAATATTGTGATGCGAAGCCAGTTAGACCAGATTAAATGTGTCCAATGGACATGTGTGTGAAATGGACAGCTATATATGGGGCGACATTTTTTTGGAACAGATTGCCCCCTTTTTTTTTATTTATTTTAAAGATGAGAGTGGGATGTTGCGAAGGATAGTAGGTATATTTGGGGAGGTAGGGTTGGTAGGAGGACAGACAAGACCGCATACAGGGGCAGTATATGACACATGTGGGGGTAAACACCTTGGACAGGGAGGGGTGTTTGGTAATCAGAAGCCCACGAGCCCCCAAATGGATACAGTGGGACTGAGGTCCCCTCCCATGGGCAGTCACTACTGAACCTTCATGGCCCCAAAGGTGGCTGTGCTGGCGGCTGAGCATGAGGGGCTGGCTGACCCTCTAAATGCATCACATGGCCTTCAAGCTGGCATAGCAGATCTCCCAATTCTTTGCAAAGCTTGCAATGTACCAGACCACAGACCAGGCTTTGGGTGACAGGATCCTGTCCTCGCCCACGCCCAGGGGTGGACGAGCCCCATCCCCTGAGGTGGTTCCACCTGAAGGTGGTGCAGGACCAGTGGATGAGGAGGTCCCAGGGTGGGTCCCAGGCATGCTGGGGCCCGGTGCCATGGCCAGATGAGGTGGGAGTGGCAGATCCGCTGGAATCTGCCTTCCCAGACGTGCTATGGTGCTGCAGTTTTAGAACATATGTTGGTTAGTAATGGTAAACACATTCCAGGATTAGTTATAACAACATGCATGAGTATTCCCATTAGCCCAAAACAACAGATATTGAACATTTGCTTAGCAAACAGAACACATGCATATATGGAACCACAGAGGGCATTACACTGGCATGCAGGTTACATTGATAGCAAAAGGCCACCACTGATAGTATTTGAACAGGGAACATTAACTGGAATACATTTCTACATTTGTAGAACAATATGACACATGTCCCAATGGTAGGTTTGGTGGAAAACATACCCATTCATTTATGTGTTTAGATTATTGGTGAAGATAAGGTGGGAGAGAGAGAGATGTCAATTAACAAGTGTAGATTCTTGCAGTGGTCACAGCTTTAAGGATCATTGCTCTAATAATTACTCTACAGGTATTATTATAACAACCTATGTCCTCAGTGGTATGTTTGTACATTGTGTATAATCACAGTCTTCTTATAGCTACTTTATACCTTCTCTTACATGAAAGACCTATGCAGGGAATTTCTGTTAACACTACCTGATTGTTTCTGCCCATATTCACATAGGCAGGGTTACATATGTGCAGCCATACTGTGTGTGTGTGTGCGTGCGTGTGTGTGTGTGTGTGTGTGTGTGTGTGTGTGTGTGTGTGTGTGTGTGTGTGTGTGTGTGCGCGCACTACTGCCATACTCTATACTCTGCCTTGATTTCTATCTGTCACCCTGGTTGTTGGCAGCAGGGACTGACAGCTGTGACAGCATGACACTTTTGTTGAACATTTCTTGGGGGAGACTACTTGGTGTATGTACTTATCTTGCTGTCATTTGCAGCCTTGGGGTTGGACTGTGGGTGTTGGACACAGTATAACTACAGCATTCTTATAGCTACTTTATACCTTCTCTTACCTGGAAGACCTGTAGTGGAAATGTATGTTGACACTACCTGACTGTTCCTACACATATTCACAAAATCCTAGTTGAAATTATGCATACAGCTTACTACCACTCCTGGGATTTGAACCGTGGCTGTTTCTGCTAAAAATACAAGTTTGTGTTTCATCAGAATGAACTATTGAGAAACTGCTGATTCTTTCTTGAATGACTTCTATCTCATTATCTCTTTGTTGTACAATCTGACCTTATAATTATAACATTCTTATACATACATTCCTGTACATACCTTTTGCATTGCACAGTGTGGAAAACAGTGGTTAACACAACATTACTATTCAGATATTAGATCTTGGTGCATACAGAGGCACTAACTTTGTCAGATAGACTTGATTGTTTAATGCTTTCACACCTATAGTTGCTATGCATAACCTTTACACATTTCAATTCATACAATACCAGAGTAAACACAACCAGTCCAGGGTTTTGAATATTATTGACAGGGAGTTTTATTTATATATAACCTATATGAGACTATTACTGTAATATTGTCTGGTTTATTCAGTACAAACCATAACCATTTTTAATACTGCCAGGTGACATTCTACACCTTTATATTTATTTGGTATGAATACTACAAGCTAGATTATTACTCACCAGGCTTGCGACGCAGCCTTTGCAACCTGCTTGCAAGGGCTTCCTGGTTCGCAGCCCACTCAGCTGGAGCTGTAAAGAAGATAGAAAATCATTTATGCATACATATCCATCGCATACACAGGCTGGACTTTGGTAAACAGTTATTGATATGAATACTTACACATGTCAGGGACATCACCACTCTGCCGTGCTTCTTGGACCCACTGGTCCAAGAGCTCCCTCTTCCTCTGCTTCAAGTCAGCATAGTGGTGCCAGACCTGCTCACCAGTCCAAGGGATGCCAGTGGCACCAGTGAGATCAAAGGCAAGACTTTTCCAGGCCTCCACTTTGTATTGGGTGCCCTGGTACTGGTCCTACAGCAGTCTCATGTCATGGTTTTTAACAAGGAATTTTACCATGACCTTGGACTCTTGTATGCCCCAGCGCTGTGCCCGAAAGAACATGCCCTTGCTAACACCTGCCATACTGCCTACAGTGTGGAGCTACAACCAGTTATGAGCTGTATTGCCACCTGCGAGGTTTAAATATGGTCATCTACCCTCCCTTTGCCTTGTTTGGATGGTTTTGGGTATGCTGAGCTAAGCTAGGCTATGGGCAAACCTGCTTAGCTAAGGTTGGCAGTGGTTAAATGAGCAGGTTCAGCACTGCTTACCGATGGGCAAATCTGCTTAGCTGGGCTACTCATTGCTTACTATTCATATTTAAGCAATGCTTACACCTGGTAAGCATCGCTGTGCAATGCTTAGCATTGCTTATGTTTTATTTTATAGACTGTCAGCTGTAAGGGATTGATTCATCATTCCTGACATATTATAATTTTGTTTACCTTCCCTGACATCCCCCTATGTGCTTTTGTTACATTTATTCTTGTGTCATTATGCTGTATGGGGCACTTGTGTTTATATGGGGGTTTCACAACTTTATTACACTGATAGCTCACATCTGGACCTACTATACTACTCTGGTTAACAAATAAATGTTATTTGCTACCTAATTATTAAAAAAAAAATGATGTACTGCTTTCATATGTAAAATGCTAATTGTCTATAGTGGGGATCTAACCTACTTACAAAGCAAATGCTCTAACCACTTCGCTATTTCCACATTGCTACATTTTGCAGTATATTCCTATTTAGCTCCTTATGATATGTAAGCTAGGCTGAGCTGAGCTGCGTGATGCGCACACCCACTCAGCTATGCTTAAACTTTATTCCGGACTGAAAAAAAAATAAACTGTTGTGTTTTATTTTTGTAATGTATGGGGTATGCACATTGCTTTCTGCAACATTATCTGTGGGGGGGGGGGCTGTGCTTTTCAAATGGTGATGACATGATAGGCTTTGCATTTGAGAGGTATGTTCCACGGACACTAACAGTGTCCTCCATACCTGTCAACTGTAGAGATATTCACAGAAAGTCCAGATTTTTGCCTTATATTTTTGGTTCATTTTTCATATGATTGTGGCTTTCTGGCAGATTAGTGGCACAGCATTAAAGACTGCAGTTAGTAAATAATGACAGACATTTGAGTTTTACACTTCATACCCTTTGGGAAACTCATGCTAATGTAAAGCCTGTCATTCTATCGACTTTATAAGTTTGTGAGAGCAATATCTCACATTTGTCCCTATTTGTCATGGCTTAGTCCAGATTTCTTGTGAGTTTGAGAGGTAATGGTGGCCACGGACACTCTCATTACCTTTACATTGCCGTAAGGCAATTATAGAGTCCAGGGGGCATGTGTATTGTGAGAGCACTGCTCTCAGGCACACCCCCCTGTGCTTGTACTCAGAACCATGTCCGTATTATAGCATGGCAGCACACCTTCATGAATATGCATGAGGCGCTGCCGTGCTGCATGGAAATGGTCCTTTCCATGCAAGAATAAGCTATTCTTGCATGGAAGTTTGCTGAATGCCGGGGATACTTTTTTAAGCTGTATTGTTAGATTTTTGTAAATATTCTTGCATGCCATTGGTGTGTGCATGTTTATTGGCATTACTCTCATATACATTCCATTTAGGCCACTGACAGTCATACATATATCCCTACAACTGTGTGCTGCCTTTGACACGGCATATGTGTGTCACATGTATGCATTCCATTGCACATTTGTTTGAGTTGTATACACCTGCTTTTGTATTTAGAAGCCATTTTTCTACTTTGCTGCAGTATTGCTGATTGGCACTGTTATTGATGTTTGCCTTTCACATGTATGGTTGGTGGTTTTGTTGTGTCTTATCCTCTGATGGAATTATATAACATTTCTAGACACACTTTTTTTTCGAATATGATGTTGTTTAGTTTACACTTGCACTGCTGACAGACTACTTGGATATGTGTTTATTTGCCCAATGTGGACTGTGATCTTTATTCATTACCCTACAACAGACATTTACCATTGGTCATACACATCCAGCTATGACTGCCACACAGTTTGCAATATGTCATAATATGATAGTGCATAGGTAGATATGTTTGCATTTCACTATGGCTTGTATGCATCCCCAACCTGTTTGCCAACATTCCATTGCTCATATTGTAGTGTGCCATCTGTGTAACTTACCTGCCCTTACTGTTTTTTTTTCAAACCATTGTCTGACATGTTATAATATCTGTTCTATGGTTATGCCTGTTGCGATGGCCTTCCCTTAGTCTTTTCCTAGCTTTACCTTTCCTTCTATTCTTAAAAGAATAAAAAAATGGGGCCTACCTAACAATACATATATATATATATATATATATATATATATATATATATATATATATATATATGTTGTAACATCAAAAGTATGTTTTATCGAAAATGCACCTTTGCAAAAAAAAAAAAAAAAAAACACATCAAAAAAACTACACAAATAAAACACAACTCATGTTTATGCAGAGGGACAAGCCCCCTGCACCTCCCATGTGGGGGGTTATGCCCCCCACAGCCCCCTACTTTAATATTGTCACTCAGAGATCATACTACAATGGGGAAAAGGGAACATTCCCTTATCCCAGCTGTGCCACGATCTAAGCAACAGTTTGCTTAGTTGTACAATCAACACTACATGTTGATGTACAACTAAATCTACATGCAAACTCCATGTTTTTTTTTTTTTTTTTTTTTTTTTTTGCGAAAGGGCATTTTCAATGAAATGCACTTTCGTTAAATTTGTTCAAGTACATACATACATAAAAGAATAAAAAATGGGTAAAATACAACACCAAAGGCTGAGAAGGACCACAGGTACCTCACACAAAAAAGTTTTAATGATAAACACAATAATTCCAATGCAAGTAAACATTAATCGCTTTTCGTCTAGTACTATGACTAAACTTCTTCAGATAAAAAATTACAAAATACAGCTGTTTAAGTCCTTTGAACAAAGGTCATGTGACTGCCAATTCATTCACAAAATTAAAAAATTAACTATTCAGTGACCTTTTATATTTTATATTTTCTTACATGGATCTTTCAAATGTGGTTTTACATATATTTTGTATATATATATATTTATATTTTTAATTAAATTTATTCTTCTTATTGTTATACATTTTCTAAGTATGTGGAATAATTTATTAGTGTGGGTATTTTAACTAACTGGCCAGTTTGTAAGGTCACTGAAGATTTAATTAGTTTATTTATTTTATGAATTAGTTAACAGTCACATGACCTTTGTTCAAAGGATTTAAACAGTTGTATATCGTGTTTTTTTTTATCTGAAGAAGTTTAGTTATAGCGCTAGATGAAAATCTCTTAATGTTTACTTGCCTTGGAATTATTGTGTTTATCATTAACATTTTTTTTTTGTGTGAGGTACCCGTGGTCCTTCTCACCCTTTGGTGTTGTATTTTAGCTGTTTTCATCGTTCGGAATAAAAAATGGGGCCTACCTCACAAAATAATATATAAATATAAAAATATGTATATATATATATATATATATATATATATATATATATATATATGTATGTATGGATCTATGTTGTAACATCAAAAGTACGTTTTATCAAAAATGCACTTTTTCAAAAAAAAAAAAAAAAACAGGCCAAAAAAACTACACAAACAAAACACTACTCATGTTTATGCAGAGGGGCTTGCCCCTCCTGCACCCCCCATGTGGGGGATTGTGCCCCCCACATCCCCTACTTAAATATTCTCACTCTGAGATCACACTACAGTGGGGATAAGGGAATATTCCCTTATCCCCACTGTACCACGATCTAAGCAACAATTTGCTTAGTTGTACAATCAACACTACATAGTGATGTACAACTAAATCTACTTGCAAACTGCGTGTTGTTTTTTTTTTTTTTTTTTTTTGCGAAAGTGCATTTTCGATGAAATGCACTTTTTCTAAACTGAATTTGCTCAAGTACGTACATACATACATACAAATGCTTCAAGCACAGGCATTAATGCCATTATAGCTTGTCAATATACCAAAACACTTGTTCCCAGAATAAATGTCCAGGCTGTTCTTAACTAGTAGTTGCTTTAATGTAATTTGGTAGTATGTTCCAAGCATCAGCTACTCTGTTGGAGAACCAATTAGTACACTTTTTGCTTTAGATGTTTCAAAATGTTGTTTTAAAATGTTTAATCTATAAATGTTAAACCTAAATGTTATTTTATGTTTTTGTATGTTTTTATGATGCTGTGTAACTGGAGCTTTTCTCCCCGGGCCTCCACTGAAAATGGACATGTATCCAGTTGGACTAGCCCGGTCAACAAATGTAAAATAAAAATAAATAAATAAAATAAAACTTCTCATTCCTATAGAATCTTCTACATAGGTTATCTGATGATTCTCTAGTACTTTTTGATAACCCCAAACATTCACAAAGGTAGTTGTCCCTAAATGCCCTACATACCTCAATAAGATCTCCTCTTAAATATTGGTAAGAGACACTGTACAAGTTCAGATATTTTAGTCTTTCATAATAACTTAGATTTTCACATCCATGGATGCCCTTGGTATATTTCCACTGTACTCTTTCCAGTTTATTCATGCTTGCTTTCCTATATGGTTTCCATATTGTTATTTCATACTCAAGTTTGGGTCTACTGTAACTAACAAACAATGACTTTATTATGTCTGATTTCCTAGACTTTATAAATATTTTTATATAACTGTAATTCTATTACTATTATTAGCCGATTGGTTGATATAATTAGAAAAACTCATAGCTGAATATACCCTGGTCCTTAAATGAGTCTACAGTTTCAATCACTGTACTGTACTGTATTAAATATTCACCTTTCAGTTTATGTCTCCCAAATCTCATATGCTTAGTTTTTGATGTATTTATCAACATATTCTTCTCCTGTGCCCAAATGGTCAATTTAGTCAAATTATTTTGCAGACATGCCTTATCTGTGACACTTGTAATCCGTTTATCCAATTTCAAGTCATCAGCATATAGACTGTAGAACACCTCAGATGAAAAAGTAAGGTCTGAAAGATACAATCTAAACAAGTAAGGGCCTAGGACTGAGCCCCGTGGGACACCTTGACTGTAACCAAGGATTTCACCTGTCCAGTTGTGTGATACTTGCCATATCCTATTTGTAAGCCATGCAGTTATCCATCGTATCAACAGTACATCAATATCTAGCTGTACTAATTTATTGATCAGTCTTTTGTGTATGACCCTGTCAAATGCTGAAGCTAAATCTATATAAATCACATCACAGCACAATTTTTCATTTATAGCTGTTATTATATTGTTATAGAACATCATGTAACAGGTGGTAGTAGATCTATTTTCAACATATGCATGCTGATATATGGTTTCAAGTCCCAACTTATCCAGTTCTGACAATAACGTATCCAGTATTACCTTCTCCATTATTTTTCCACAACATGAAAGTAGACTTAAGGGTCTATATGATTCTGGGTTTGTCCTACTCCCCTTTCCCCTAAAGACAGGTTTAATAAATGCATGTCTCCAATCTTGAGGAATCTCCCCATATTTATATGACCTAGTGAATAATAGATATAATGGTAGTGTAAGTTCTTGCTGAAGTGTTCTCAGGTCATTGTTACTTATTCTGTCTCCTCCCTGTGCTTTGTTTGGATCCAGTTTGCACAGTTCTTTTTCAATATAATCTAATTTGATTCCAGTAAAGGGGTTACCTGGGTGTCACTAGGACAACTTACCACCCCTTTTGTGGAGCCAAACCTTTTTGCATAAGATTTTATAAATATATTTATAATCTGTTGTGTCTGAGAATAAATTTTAGAATCTGCACACAGTTTATCATTCTGTGTATCTTTACTCCTTCCACATCTTATGTATCTATAAATAGGTTTCCTATTATGCTCAATATCTTTATATAAATGTTCTTCAAATTTTTCTTGATCTTGTCTAACACTACGCTTAATCTGTTTGTCCAGCTTGTTTATTTCAGTTTTCAAAGTTGTAGTTCAACCTCTCTTCCATTTCTTATATTTTTATTTCTCACCTTAATCAGGTATCTTGTTCTTATGGAAATATAACGCTCTGATGTTGCATGCCAAGATCCTGATGTTAAACATTGTTTTGACTTTTTTTGCACTCAATTTCTCTTTCAAAACGTTTCACAGTCCATCTGCAGTTTTTCCACTGAACACCTCACTCCAGTTAGTTTTATATAGTAACTGTTTTGCTTCCCTATAATCTGTAATTAACCTTCTGTACATTGGCTTAGATTTCAGTTTGTCGGAATTATCTAGCAACAAAATAACCTTAATAACCCCTTGATTACTGCACATCAATGGTGGTAAAACTTGACTTGAAGTTACACTAATTTCTTTGGGAACACAAACAATATCTATTATATTCCATCCCCTGATAGTTTTTTTTTTACAGTCTGAAGCATTTGTTCCTGAATATACTCTGTGAATAATTTCTTTACTAACATTGTTGAATCAATATTATTCAGTCTGTTTCTGGTAAATTCAAGTCCCCAGCTAATATTATTCTTCCCTCCTGGGTTTCATGTAAGAAATGTATGAATTCCTCTAGGTCATCTGCACTTGACTTTGGTGGTCTATATACTCCAACAATTGTTATATGTTTCAGGGTTGTCTTTATTGTCACAGTTACACATTCTATAGCATTGGTGTTATCACTGAACATGTAATAATCACAGGTCTCACAGTTATCTTTAATCCCTATCATAACACCACCACCCAATTTTTTGTTAGAATGTCTGTTACAGTAAAAACTTTTATACCCTGTCAGAATTGGTTTTCAGTCATTGTTCTTTAACCATGTTTCACAAACAATAACAACATCAATCTTGTTGGAATGTAACACATTTTGTAATAAAATTTAGATTAAATGCACTTTCAATATTCAGACTAGGACCCTATATATATATATATATATATATATATATATATATATATATATATATATATATATATATATATATATATATATATTGCTCATGCCTCTCTGACTTTCTCTCAGATTTTCTTCTTCACCTATACCCTACATCTTCTTTTCTATCTCCCATCTTTCATGGGTGTGTGAGTTACGTGTGTTCCCCACAAATGTCCTGCCCTCGTTGTTAGCAAATGTTAGCTGTGATGATGTGGCCATGATTACCCTTCACCTTTATTAATTTTTTATTAGAAAGTTTATGGATTAAAGTGATAACTAATGTGTTTCAATAATAATGGACTTACAGTGATCTTCCGTAGTTGTTTTTAAGTTTACTGGAGAGATTCTGTTATGGAAATGTAGAGATTGTGAGATTCTTTCCCTAGCTTTGTTAGTGTACAGCACACTTTGACAGAGATTTTTTATTACCTATGGATTACTTGTGAGTGATATATAGTGCACCATTAATAATGAGATACTCTGTTGTGTGCCAAGATATTTGGAGCTCACTGTGGCATATTTGCATATTACATTGTTATCAGTAACTTTGCTGCTGATATCAGCATAGTGCGCCGGATTCCATAAACTTTACAGAATCCAGCCACATATCTAAACATTCAGTCAAGTATGTTCTTCCTCTGCCTTTCTTCACACTTTTCATTCTTCTCTGAAAACTAACTAATAACAGTAAACTATTATTTATTTATTTATGTACTTATGTATTTATTTATCTATCTATGACCTGAAGCCTGGAAATAGTCCCCACCCCATGTGTGCTCACAGTATATTCATACTCACAGTTTTTCAACCATATACATTTATTTGTTGATTTTCATCTTGATATCCCTCACTGATGATTTTCTCCATGTGTATGTGTGTGCAGGTTTACAATGAGTATTTCAGTTTCCTCACACCTCCTCAAAAACGTTCTAGCTAATTTGCTACTAAACTGCACATACTTAAACATGTTGCATTTATTCTAATCTTTGTGGCAGGGATCATGGCTGAGAAAGGACCAAGAAGGACCAATTCACTCACCAGTTAATACACAAATAAACTAATACATAGCGATAAAATAAAGTAAAATATTGTCATTTCTCCCATTTTTTTAAAATTGGAGATCCTAGTCTGTGTTTTCACTTGCAAAAATATAAGAATGCCAAAGCTTTTTGGAATTTTGGGAATATTTTTTTTATTTCTACTGGTTCACAAATAGTTGAATGACAATCATACAGTTGGTTTTGTATTTATCACATTGGACAATGTGCTGTCAATAAGTTATTGTCGCAAAAATTGTACCTATTCAATTTCATTTTTAGATCTCTTACAGAATAGTATGGAATTGTTAATTTTAATTAATTCCACTAAACTGAGTAACAAAGAAAAATAAACAAACAACTAAAATACTCTGCAGAGAAACTGGCATTGACAGACTTGTTTCACTTTCAGTAGATGTATGTAAATCCATTTCATTATCTTCTGTGCCATTCTATGAACTGGATATATCTCTGAGTCAGCTATCATCTTTGTGTACTGTTATGTCAAGGTCATTGTGGTCATAAAGGTTTGGCTTGAAGTCAGTGCAACCCATTGTGCCATACTTTATGTACTCCCTCAGGAAGGGGCTTTAGTTCAGAAGGGGGCAGTGTTGAATTTCTCATTATTATACCTTTTCAAAATCAATGCATCACTTTCACAGCATGCTTTTCAACTAATCAGGAAGCACTGTGATGTCATCAATCACAGATTTTAACAATATCATTTGTAAGATTTTATTGGCATCATTAGCTCATGTCACATATTTATTAAGATTTTAAATATGTTACCAAATTATTATTAATTTCAATGTTTCAAAATGGTCTTGAAACCACATGAAAGCTAATTCATAGCTATTTTCGCCATGTCTAAGACTTCATTATGGTATAAAACAGACATTAACACTATTCTTTGACATATTCAGCTACATGTCCCTTGTTTATCCCTTCCTTTGAGAAATTCAGTATTTCAGCTGTCTTTGTACCACACACCATTACACCAGCAAGAGTGAAATAGGTTATCAGCAGTGAACGCATAGATTAGAGAAGACCAGGATTCTATAATACATGTTTTATAATTAATATTCTGTTATGATCTTTTCACTCCTGTATCCTGTGACTTTCCTTGACCATAATGTAGCTCTGTTGTTAAAACAATTTTAAAACAGTATTGCTCTTGTGAAATATATGACATACCAGAATCTCAGAAGTGAAATCATCTCATCCTGAATTCTATGCATCTGAGTACTTCCTAAAGCAGCATATAGGTTCCTTCCCTTCCAGAGCCCAAATTCCATTATGATTGAGATTGAAAATATATTACCTTTGAGAACATTCATTCTTTAAGTCCAAAATATGTGTATTTACACTTGATTGTAATTACCTATAACTACTGTAACTGTTATTTTCCTTCATCTTAAAGAATTAAAAAAATATTCCCCTGGATTCAATAAACTCCATGCAGGAATAGTGCTATTCCTGCACGGAGTGGTTTGTGTCCATGTAGCCATAGTAGCTTGTCTTGCATATTCATGAAGGCATGCTGTTGTTAAGGCTAAACAGACATGAACCGTGAACGAGGGAAGGGGGCATGTTTAAGCAGTGCACGGATGGCGAATATGCCCCCTGCACTCAGAAAGTGCCGTAAGACACTTTCTAAAACTAATGCAGCATAATATTAGAGAATTTATCTAATATTATTCCAGTATTTTAGTGTCCGCAGACACTGAAATGAAATAAATGTGTATTTCAGAGTCTGCAGACACATGAAAAAATATGATACAGGGAAGCAATGCAGGGTGTGTGTGACAGGTTCAGTGACACTGAAATTGTAAAAGTGCCGTATGATACCTCGCAACCTGCTAAAGCAGGAAATGTGGACAAAGGCACAAATAATGGGGGGACAAAGCCCTAAAAATAGGGACACTTCTTAAATATTGCTCTCACAAACTCAGAAAGTTGATAGCAACAGGTTATGCATTAACATGAATTAACGAAGGATAGAAGTCTGAAAGTCATATGTGTGCCATTATTTTCTGACTGCAGTCCATGTGGACAAAGGCCTACCAAGCAGCCAAACACTGACTTAGTAAACCATTTTCTTCACCATTTCCATTTGTTATCAGCTTCTGAGTTGTGCAGAATGATGTTATCCAGCAGCCAGTTTCTGTCCCCTGGCAGGATACATATCATGCATCTTCTCCTCAGTTGCATACCATTTTGTAGTAGGCTACACTGTGGGCATTTAAAGTTTTCACTTTTTAGGTGTTAATAGGTTGTACAGTAGTTTGCTGACACTGCTTACCTGCTTCTGACAGACTATTTATTTCATGGTACAAACCTTCCTAATTTAGGTGACTCTGAAAATGCAGACCAGTATTGAAAAATTATTTTGTATGCATGATTTTACTCAGCTACTAGGTCACAGCTACAATAGTCACACAATCTAGTACAGAATGCCTCAGTTACTATAGAAGAATGATTTTTGTAAGCCTCACCTCAGGTGTCATGCCCACTGAGTGGTGCACAGCTACAGTTATCCCACTCCACAAGGGAGGATCCACCTTGGATCCCGGGAACTACCGTCCCATCAGTCTGACGAGCCTGATCTGCAAGGGCATGGAACACATTATCATAGAACTTATAAACAAAGACATTAGCAACCTTCAAACACTGGACCCCACCCAGTTTGGGTTCATGAAGGGCCGATTTTGTCTCCTGAACCTGATTGACTTCTTTGAATCAGTCTCCAGAGCTGTGGACAAGGGTAAGGCGGTCCACACAGCCGATCTGGACCTCACCAAGGTCTTTGACACCATCTCCTACACTAGAATCATAGATAGACTTACTAAGCTGGGCATAAATCCCTATGTCACTCGATGGGTTGTCAACTGGTTTACTGACAGAACCCAGACTGTAAATGTAGCCAACTCCAAATCCAGCTCCAGACAAGTGACACGTGGAGTACCTCAGGGTTCAGTCCTGGGACCGCTCTTGTTTGGCATCTACTTCTCTGAAGTACAGGCCAACACTAAGGGACTCTGGCTAACAAAGTTCGCAGATGACTGCAAATTGGGAGCCATTACTGAATCCCCAAATTATGTGGATATTCTACCAAAGGGCCTTACAGAAACAGATGCTTGGTGCTAGAGCCATGGGCTCAAGCTTAATGCCAAGAAATGTAGTTATCCCCTTTGGGGAAAAAAACATGTACCCATGAATTACCACATAGGTGGCAGTACACTAAACACCAAAAGTGTGATGAGATACTTAGGGACACAGGTGGACAGTGGTCTCACCTTTAATAACCACATGGCCACAACAGTCAGGAAATCCTTCTATGTGGCACATCTCATCTCTAAGGGCTTTTCATTAAGAAAAAAGGAGGTCATTGTACTCATCCCTCATTAGACCCATTATAGAGTACAATGCCCCATTTGGTATGCACCTTACAAGACATCTGCAACATCTGGAAAGGAAGCAGAAATACCTCACTAAAGAATGACAGGCCTAAAGCAGATGCCCCATGCTGATCGCCTAAAAAAACTCCAGCTATACTCTCACATATCGTCTACTCAGAGGTGATCTCTGCTTAACATACAAGGCCATGTAAAACCCTGAGCTGTTGGACATGCTCCACTTAAAGAAATCCCAGTCTCTCAGAGACATACACTCCAGGGATCTAAACCTTGTCATCACAATGAACAAAATATGCTGGAGGGATAGGTTCCTGACCCAGAGAATCCCCATACTCTGGAATAGACAGCCCATACATGTCAATCAAAGCACCTCCTTGTCCCTCTTCAAAAGGAACCTTAACAATTGGATGGGAGATAGAAAATTCACCCCAGGGATCATGTCAGTCGCCCTGCTAGACAGGGGTCCATAGAAAATTCACCCCAGGGATCATGTCAGTCGCCCTGCTAGACAGGGGTCCAGGGAAGTAAATATTATGGGAAGAAATATCCAGGGAATTGTAATGGCTAGGCTTGTATAGGCTCTAGGGTTGATAGCCTAGTACCAACCTATGAACCTAAATAATGAGGGGACAAAGGTGTAAACATAGGGACACTTAATAAATATTGCTCTTACAAACTTAGAAAGTTGATAGCAAACAGGTTATGCATTTTCATGAATTTCGAAAGGATAGAAGTCTGAAAGTCAAATGTATGCCATTATTTCCTGACTGCAGTCCTCAGTGATTTGTCAGAAAACCACAATACTCATCATATAACACAATAATGTAATAATAATATAATATATTTTTTCCATGCTAAGAAATGTATAAACATAGCTGAGCGGGTGTGTGTGTTATGGCCCTCTGCTTAGCATTGTTTAAACATCCCATAGGAGTTAAATAAAAATATGCAGCTGAAATTCTCAAACCGAGATAGTGTAGTTGTTAGTGCCCAACTTTACATGCAGGCATTCACAGTTTGACTACCAAGACAAACAAGTTATTTTTATATGGGAAAGCAGTGTTAAAATTATATTTTCAATGTAAATTATGTAGTAACTGCTTTTTGTCAACCAGGGTAATGCCGCTTGTGTAAAATGGAAGGGTGAGTGCATATAACATGTGAAATCACCTATGTCTACACAAGTGTCCCATACAGTATAGTCACACCCCTTGCTAATCTAATGAAAGCACAATGAGAGATGTCATATAAAGTAAATCATATACACCTACTAAATGAAGTCATTATTCTGACAGTTTTTTTAAATGAAAAGTGAACAATGCTCAGCAATGCTCAGCTATGCTTACCATGTTTAAGCATTGCTTAGACTTGATTGCTAAGCAGCAGGGAGTTCAGCTAAGCAGATTTGTACACTGTTAAGCAATGCTCAGCAATTACCACTTTAAGCACTGCTCAACCCAGCTTTGTGGATTTCTGCACTGTTTAGTGGAGCTTAACATGTTCAAAATGGTCCAATCATGGCAAAGGGCAGGAATATTACCTTATTTAAACCATGCATAATTGGGGACAGAGGGCCAAAAACAGGGGTATAATTGAAATATTGCTTCTATAAACTGAGAAAGTTGCTGGTGTTACAGGGTTTGTTGTAACATATCTTAACTGAGGGATAGGAAGTCAGAAACACAAATGGAAGTTAGCTTTTACTAACTGCACTACCCAGTGTATGCTACAGATTTGCCAAGGACAACAACTGTCAAAGGAACAGACCAAACAGAAGAATCAAACCTCTGGCCATTCTGCAGATAGTCCTACAGTTGAGAGTTTTGTCAATCACATAATATGGTCAGACTGAGACCCACACAGAATATCCATGTCCACACAAACCCTGTTAAACTAGCATGAATCCAAATGTATAACAGCAATACTCACATTTTGTTCCTAAGTCTGGGACCTTCTCCCCCATTTTGTTCGCCTGTTTCCACATGTTTTGTGAGATGTATTTTTAACTACCCTCTGTGATGCTGTTGTTCACACACCTCCATGATGCTCTCCTCACAGGCAAGGAAAAAGGGCAATGCCCACATGATGTATTCAATTATAGGAATGTGTTGCCATGGCATTGGCTATAGGAATAACAACACAGTTGTTCTGCATGCAATTAGCAAATGGGGGACACCAATTGGTGCACAGGCCATCAGCTGCTCATGAGCATTACCTACAAAAGACAAGCTGCTGCCTATGAAAGACAGGTCTATACTTCGACATGTGTAGACAGAGAGAGAGAGAGAGTGACAGAGACAGAGACAGTTACAGAAACAGGAATTTGAAATCAAACCAACAATACTTGGGGAAAAAAGGTATGTCAAACAATAAGCATGTAATAGTATACAGTAGGGGGTATGCAATAATGGGATATGGGATGTTAAACAAATATGTCTCAACAAGACTTGCTGTACTGATATAGTGCTAATCAGCACCTATGTCCATAGCATCTGGGTCTGTCTGCAGTGACATAGATCACAGCTCGGGCCCCTGAGTCACCCAGGAAGGAATGGCTCACATTTATTTTTTTATTTATTTTACATTTGTTGACCGGGCTAGTCTAACTGGATATATGTCCATTTTCAGTAGATGCTCAGGGAGAAAAGCTCCATGACAAAACTGTTAACATAAAAAATTACAACGAGAATATATAACAAGAAAGAAACTATAGTAATAGATACACTGACAAATATGGTTAATAGGAAATCATTTGAAGAAGAGGTAACAAATACAATGAAAACTGGGATTTCAAAAAAGACATGGAGGTACATTCCATAAATTCAAAAGGCGGCATACAGGCTAGTTCAATTTACAGGTAAAGTAAATCTCTTATTGTCAAAGAAAAAAAGAAAACAAGGAGGTAATACAGTCTGATGGCATATACTGTACATTACACAAAGAAAGAGGCTGCTCAATGATCAGTAATGGTACCGATGAGTTTCAAAGAAAAAAATTAATAATTAAATAGTTTTACTAAAAACTACTGTATACTATTACATGCTTACTTATTTGACATACCTTTTTTTTCCCCAAGTATTGTTGGTTTGAATTCAAATTCCTGTTTTTGTAACTGTCTCTGTCTCTGTCACTCTCTCACGCTGTCTACACATATGACTATTACTGGTGTGTCTGCTGAACAATATTGACTATGACACTGCTAGACCAGCTACTGGGATGTCGTAGATATCCATATGTTACTTGGGAATATAACTATGATATACATGTTTGTCTCACAGATCTGAAAGACCTATACAGGTGGTATTTGCATAGTAAACTACTGTTGCAGATGTGTGTGTTGAACTGCATGTGATATACTGAGTTCATACCGTTCAACTGTCCAGTGTTATGGACACTGACCATGTGTGCCTCATATTTGTAGTCATTTATTCATAGAGTTGTGTTATGTCTGGCAAATCATTGGCAAATCTGTGAAGACTGACATTAGAACATACTATCATACATATGAGTGTCATACATCCTCCAGGGTATTTCTGTGAATGCAAAGGCTACTGTACTATCAAATAACTTAAGTGTGTTACAGCAATATTAAGAAAGTGTCATTAATTTTGGGCCATTGTCCCCATGTATGTGTGGCATCCTCCAGATGTCCTACTCTAACAGGTTGAGAGGTATGACTGAGCAACAAGAGTGTAAATACAGTGTGCCATACTGACATAGAACAGAAATGTATATCAAGTATTACCTGTGCACATGTATGTATGAGTAGGTGTACCTGGAAGCCTCATAACAACAGATGTGGGATGCAAAATGTCAGGTAAATAACTTGTATATGTTATACACATGTGTAATCTTAGTTTCTGTGCATCCAACAGACATAAATTTCTACAGCTATTGGTTGTTGCATTGCCCTGACACTGACATGGGTACTAGAATAAGCATGATTATCAGGTTGAAATTTGAGAGGTGTCCAACTGTGTTATGACCTTGTGTCCATGCCTACTACAAACAGCTATATGAGCACCTACATAGCTGTATTAACTCAGCAATACCACACTCATAAAACCTGCCTCCACCGAGGTAGAGTAATCCTCTTTGCTGGACACAAATCACATATTGGTCACTATATTGGCTGTGCAAGGCCAAGTAGGAGCAGGCACCAACTTGGAAGCAAGTCAACCTTTGTCAGAATGAGAATATAAGGTCACAGGTGAATTACTGTAAGGCTAACTATGAGTACAAATCTGACACATCCACCAATGCCAGTCACAAGGCCATCTTCACATATATCTTCAATTTCAGTGGCAACAACCCACCCCACCCTGTAAAGGTGGTCAATCACACTACATATACACACCATAGCTATGACCAAACCGCTGCAGACAGGTTAAGGGCAAACATCATCCCCCTGTCCCACCATCAGTATAGGTGGATAAGCATAGCACCCACACCCCTCCCTTCATCATCAGGGAGCAGGTGCATAATGCCTATTCAAAGTCAACAAAAGCAAGTCTCCATGGTGCCTGATAACATTCATGTCTGCATCCTACATGAACTTAGGCATATGATCCCAGCTTCATTAAACACTGTATGCAAGCAAAGCCTGAGCACCATTAAAATCCCATCTGCAAGGTAGATGGCCACTGTCATCCCTCTACACAAAGGCAAATGATGAATGGTGAGTTATGCAATATACTGGTCCTCACTGGGAGGAACATGACATATCAGGATCAGGAGTGCAATGCAGGTTCATATTGTGCTGATAGATGACGGGGGTATGATGTGGTTGTAATGGGTGGCTAATGATAGTCAATGTTGATTTGTAGGTTCTGTAAATAACTTTGACGAATGTATGAGGTCCTGTGATGTGTTTCCCTGTTTATGTCTTCCAGGTGACATGCAGCAGCAATGACAACCACCATATACTGCAGCCAAAAATGCAACCATCACGGATGCCTTGTCCATAGAGTAAACAACTTGGGCCACCATGGACACACATACAATCAGGTCAGTCATCGGGTAACTGACCTGATACATGGCACCTGGTAAAGGGGTGCTGTCATGGCCAGGGACCGTACCACTACAGGTAGAGGTCCTGCCACACAGGCCCTACTTACAGCAACAGAAGTATTCCTTGCCAACCTTCAGACAGCCACCACACACCATCCAAGCCAAGAAACACAAGTTGTGGAGGTGGGTGGCACCCATGCAACAGGCGAGGAGTATCGAGGTAAAGCCCCAGTGCACATCAGTTGAATACTGTCACAGTCATACTGGCTTCTGTAGAGTATCTAGATGCATATGTCAGGTCAAACTGCATTTGTGGGTGGGGGTGTTGCAATTCACAGAAGTGCACATCTATGGTAAAGGACAGCAAAGTGTGTACTATCAGAGCTTGTACTATACATGTGCAGAAAAATAGCATTCATCTTGTACCAGTACCACATGTGAGTCTGCTGACAATACCTCTTCCCCACAACTACATAGGTCCATCTGGTCTTAATGTGGGACAGCTGCCTGATGCTGATGAATATGGGATTGTCCTGTTGTGGCTCACCAGTGCCCCAGGCATGTTAGGGTCATACATGTTACTATGCACACATCTGTTACTCTCAGCCATATTTGGATATGCGCATGTTCACTTGTGTTGGGGTTAACTGCATTGCATCACAGTGGTCATCACAGGGGCCTCTTTGCAGGAGATGTAACACATCTGTAGCATACCTCACAACCTGTCATTGCAAGAAATCTGGACAAAGACTGACAAAATGCGTGTGGGGGGGAGGGGACACAGGCCCAAATCTAAGGACATATTTTAAAATTCATCTTATACAGTGCATATAAAAGGTTTACACACCCCTGTTAAAATGCCAGGTATTTGTGATATACAAAAATGAGACCAATATAAAACATTTCCAAACTATTCCAACCTTTACTGTGACCTATAACCTGTACAATTCAATTCTAAAACAAACAGATCTGTTAGGGGAAAAAGTATGACAAATAAAAATGTACAGTAAGCTAGATGCATAAGTGTACATGGGCTGAAGCTAATAATGTGTTGAAGCAGCTTTTGATATAATTACAGCATTATGTCTTCCTGGGTACACACCTGCCATCAATTACAGAGACTGTTTGATTAACACCAAATAACAGACAGCTGTCCGACTAGGATTTTCCTGACATTTACCCAGTTGTCTGCTACAGCAACAGCCATGGTTCACACAAAGCTTACAAAGCATCAAAGGGATGTCATTGTTGAAAGTTATCAGCCTGGAGAAGGGTACAAAAACATTTCTACAGCACTGCATATACCATGTAACACAGTGACAGCAGTCATCAAAAGGTGGGGAAAAAGCAGGGGATAAGTGACATTGCAAAAAAGTGGACGACCCTCCAAATGTGTTGAAAGGCAAAACCCAAACTGGTCAGGGAAGATGCTAGAAGACCTGCAGCAGCACTAAAGGAGTTGCAGGAATCACCGACAGGTACTGGTTGTGTACTACATGTGACAACAATCTCCCATATTCTC